>NC_141555.1:41721142-42037392 GCF_021556685.1 Rattus norvegicus | reverse complement strand
CATACTAAATTATAATTTTCATTTTAACATACTACTATAAAAATATGAATCAGCAGGGTTGTTGAAATTGTTAAATTATAAGTAATATTATCCATAAACTACAGGACATTCTCCACAAAGCTCATAGATACAAAGAAGATAAACAAGAAGAATGGCCCAAGTGCATATGATGGACTCTCATGTAGAATGGGGAATACAATATTCTAGGAGGCAGATTGAGGAAACAAACTAGATGGGAGAAGGAAGGAAGGAAGAGGAGAATGGAACCTGTGTGGGAAGGGACAGGAGATATGACCCGATAGTCATGAGAAAGAAAGGAAATCTTCAACTTTTAGAGATGAGGAGGTGGGAGAAACCTCCAGGAAGAGAAGGAGACCTTGGGTAATGGAAGTACCCACAAATCAATGGGGTGACCTAAGCTGTGACTTACACTGGTGATATGGAACATTAAGACGCCAACTCCTGTAGTCTGGAAGGACCACCAGGGGAGGGATAAACACACAAGTACATCCACAAAACTTTGTAGGCAAAATTTTTCAAGCCTAAAGAAATTCAGAACAGCATTCTAGGGTCCATGTTGTCCTTTGCTATACTGATGGCTTGTAATTTTTGTATAAAATAAGGATTTGGGAGATTATCATTAGAAGTAAGTATACAATATTTATACTGTTATATTCACGCTGGGCCCAATTTGTTGCCAATATCATTGAAAAAAATAAAATTGGAAAACAGATTTTTTGAGTACACATTCAGGAACATATATAAAGTTCCCTTTCAAAGAATGTACAACAAGAAAATGTAATACAATATTCATTCAACTAAACGTCTGGAGGGAAAATATTGGACTTTGGGAAACAGAAAAAACCTAGGAACTTGAACTGTATGTCACAGGAAAGGACCTGGGAGTAGAATTATTGTCCAGTAGAATCTCCTCCACACCATGTTCCTAGATCTTTTTTATCCATGCCAAGCCCCTGACCAACATTCTCTATTCCGAACATGTAAGTACTAATGAAGCAAAGACAAGTCTCCAGCTTTAGAGATATATAGTATGTATAGGTTTCCAGTGTGTCACAAGAGACACTCTTGCAAAGGGCATCCTCAAATCTATTCAATGTAAGGAAAGTTGTTCAACAGTTAGACGATGGCAATTCTCAGTGGAATCTTCTTAGGCCCTCCCTGAAAATTCTTTTGTATCCTGGAGAGCCCTAGCTTTTCTGTGATGTCACAAGTGTCGTGGTGACAGCAACTGCCTCTTTGATATTCTTTGAGGACCTCTAGGGTTAACTCATTGACCCCTTATTCCGGATAAACAGCCATTTTGGAGGGACATAAAGAGAAGGAAACTTCCCTTCTGTGTTTGTATAAAAAAAGGATGAAATAAATTGTCTATGGAAAGCTCAGTGATTACTGTGTAGGGGTTGAGTGATTTCGTTGAAGAGATATCCTTGACCTGAGCCTTCCACACATGGGAATCAGGAGCTGAGATCCTCACAGAATCATCTGGACTTCCCTGCTTCATATGGTTCCTGGAAGTCAGAGAGTTTATATAATCAGTTTCTTCATTCCAAAAGCCAGGTGTTGGGAAGGGCACAATTGTTCTCCTCAGAGCTCATGGCTTTTACTCTTTTTGCCCTGAAGAAAAATGTCCAAAGAAACAAAGGAAAACAAGTATTGTCTCCTCAGCTCAGTGTAAATGCCTCCATGCTTTGGATACCTATAGTGCAGTTTGTGTCTGACACTGATATCTGGGAGAGAAGAGCTTCTAGTTGAGACTTCATTATCTCAGTCTTTCCACTAGTATTACTCTGACTACCACTTCAGATTTACGAGTAAATATGTGTGATTACTTGGCAGCTTTTTCTTTTTTTATAACTTTCATTTTTTTCATTTTTTAGCAAATTTTATTGCTTTTTTAACTGGATGTTTCTTTATTTACATTTTAAATATAATTTCCTTTCCCTGTTTTCTGCCCATAAGATCCTTACCATTCCCATTTCCTTCTTCTCTCACCAGCCTTTCTCCAGGATGACATTCCCTTGAACTAAAGATATACAAGGGAGGACAAGGGTTTCTCTTTCCAATGTTTCCCAAAGGCCCTCTTCTGCCACACATGCATTTGGATCCATAGCTCAGTCCATGTACTTTCTTTGTATATTGGTATAGTACGAGAAAGCTGTGGTTCATTGGCATTGTTGATCTTAAGGGGTTGAAAGTACCTTAAGCTCTTGTAATCCTTTTTCAAAGTTTACCAAAAACAGGTCTGTTTTCAGTTCACTGATTTGCTACTAGCATTCACTTCTGTATTTTATATGCTGTATCTGTGTCTCTCAGGAAATATCTTTTTCCGGTTCCTGCCAGAATGCACTTCTTACCGTCATAAATCTTATTTAGGTTTGTTGGCCGAGGTATACACATAATTTTGGTGACTCCTACACCTATGTAGTTAAGTGCAATGTTAACATGGATTCTGCCCAACTATGTCAAGAATGTAGAATTCACAAATGACAATTTCAAATAGACTTCATCTTTTTTTTTTCTATGAACCTATTGAAGTAGATGTTTAATTGCTCCTCAAGCCATTGTTCTCCCTGCCCATCATCTAGTATCTTAGATTTGGCCTGAAAAAAGAATCATGTTAAAACATCCTAAACCCTCAAGTCTGGCCATAGGAACACTGGAAGCATCATAGTGTAGTACTGATATCAAATGGGACAAGAAACCAAATTCAATAGTCCATGTTGTCCTTTGTTTTCCTGATGTCTGGTAATTTTTTGATAAAATAAGCATTTGGGAGTTTATCATTTGAAGTAGGTACACAGTATTTACACTGTTAATACTCACTCTATAGCTAGACTCACTTGTGACCAAAATCATTGAAGAAAATGGAATTGGAGAACAAAATTTATGAGTACACATCGAGGAATATTTACAACGTCCCTTATCAAGGAATTTACAATAAGAAATTGAAATACAATATTCATTCTATTCAAGGTCTGTAGGGAAAATACTGATCTTTGAGAAACCCTAGAAAATTGAACTTTATGTCACAAGAATGAACCTGTGACATATAGAATAAAAATATTATCTAGAAGAATCACCTATACTCCATGTTCCTAAATTTTTTTTCCCATGCCATGCCCCCCTTAATAACTTTCTGCATTCAGAGCATGTAACCACTAGTGAAGCAGAGAGAAATCTCTACCTTTAGAGAGATGGAGTACATAAAGGTTTCCACTGTGTCAGAGGAAACATAACTGGAAAGTGCAAACTCGAATCTGGTCAGTATAAGGAAAGGTCTTCAGCAGGTAGGCCATGGCAGTTCTCAGTGACATCAACATTAAGCCTCCCTGAAAACTCTCTTGTAACCTGGAGAGCATTATCTTCTTCTATGATGTCACAAGTGTTGTCCTGACTGCAACTGCCTCTTAGATATTCCTTTAGTAACTCTAGGGTTTACTAATTGGCCTCTAATTCAGAGCAAATTGGGGAGTGATAACAAAGAGGATGAAGAGATCAGAATTAGGGAGAAAGAAGCTGGCCCTCTGTCTTGGTATAAAAAACAAGGAATAAATATATGGTCCTATGGAAAGCTCAGTGAGACATTTATAGGTAGGGGTTGAGTGCTATCGATGAAGAGATAGCCTTGATCTGAACCTACCACGTAAGGGAATCAGAAGTTGAGAGACTCTCAGAAGCATCTGGACTTCCCTGTTCTTACGGTTCCTGGAGAATTCATATCATTCACTTCTTACTTCCAAAAGCCAAGTGTTGTGAAGGACACAGTTGTTTTCCTGAGAGTTCATGACCTTTACTCTTTTGTCAAGAAGAAAAAGTCCTAAGGAAGAAGTAAAAAACAACTATTGTGTCCCTAGCTCCGAGTAAACTCCTCCATGCTTTGGATATCTATAGTGCAGTTTGTGTCTGACACTGATATTTGGGAGAAACAAGTGCTTCTAGTTGAAACTTCATCATCTCAGACTTTCCACTAGTATTACTCTATCACTTCAGATTTCTGAGTCAATATGTGTGATTACTTGGCAGCTTTCTTTTCCTTTATGTCATTAATTTTTTTTTTATTTTTCAGCGAAATTTATTGACTTTTTAATTGGATGTCTCTATATTTACATTTAAAATATTATTTCCTTTCCCAGTTTCCGGCCCATAAGATCCCTAACCGTTCCATTTCTTTCTTCTCTAACCAGCCTGTCTGCTGCATGACATTCCCTTAAACTGGGAGACAAACTAGGGATGACAAGGGCTTCTCTCTCCAATGTTGCTCAAAAACTCATTTTCTGCCACATATGCATTTGGAGCCATAGGTTCAATGTACGTTCTTTGTATATTGGTCTAGTATGAGAAAGTGGTGGTTCATTGGCATTGTTGTTTCTATAGGGTTGAAAGCACCTTCAGCTCTTCTAATCTTTTTTCAAAATTTACCAAAAAGTGGTCCCTTTTCAGTTCACTACTTTGCTACTACCATTCACTTCTGTACTTGACATGCTGTATCTGTGTCTCTCAGGAAATACCTATATCCAGGTCCTGGTAGAATGCACTTCTTACCTTCATCAATCTTATCAACTTTTTATTGGCTGATGTATACATAGATACTTTTGGTGGATCATACAGCTATGGAAGTTAGGAAGAATGTTAACATGGATTCTACCCACTATTTCAAGAATGTAGAGTTCACAAATGACAATTTCTAAAAGACTCCTTCCTGTTTTTATAATCTATTGAAGTAGACCTATAACTGGTCCTCAAGCCATTCTTCTCCCTGCATATCATCCGGTATCTTACTTTTGGTCTTCACAACACTGGAAGCTAGAGAGTGTAGTACTGACATCAAATGGGACAAGAAACTTATCTCAATAGTCCATGTTGTCCTTTGCTTTTCTGATGTCTGGTAATTTTTCAATAAAATAATAATTTGGGAGTTTACCATTTGAAGTAGGTACACAGTATTTACACTTTTATACTCACTCTTTACCTGGTCCCATTTTGTGACCCATAAAATCATCGCAGAAAATGGAATTAGAAAGCAGAATTTTCGAGTACACATTGTGGAATATTTCCAAAGTCCCCTATCAATGAATTTCAATAAGAAATTGAAATACAGTATTCATACAATTAAACGTCTGTAGGGAAAATACTGGCCTTTGGGAAACAGAGATTTCCTAGAATATTGAACTGAGTCACAGGAATGAACCTGGGAATATAAGTATTATCCAGAAGAATCTCCTACACTCCATGTTCCTAAATCTTTACAACCCATGCCAAGTCCCTGTCAAAATTTCTCCATTCAGAACATGTAAACACTAGTGAAGCAGAGAGAAGTCTCTAGCTTTAGAGTGATTGGTTATGTACAGGTTTCCACTGTGTCACAGGAGACATACCTAGAAATTGCAAACTCGAATCTGGTCAATGTAAGGAAAGGTGTTCAGCAGGTAGGTCACAGCAGTTCTCAGTGACATCATCATTATGCCCTCCCTGAAAACTCTCTTGTAACTTGGAGAGTCCTGGCTTCTTCTGTGATGTCACAACTATTGTCGTGACTGCAACTGCCTCTCAGATATTCCTTCAGTACCAAAAGGTTTTACTAATATCCTCCAATTCAGAGCAAATTGGGGTGTGATAACAAAGAGGATGAAGACATCAGAAATGGGAAGAAGGAAGCTGGCCTTCTGTCTTGGTATAAAAAATAAGGAAGAAATATGTGGTTTTTGAGAAAGCTCAGTGAATGGTAGGAGTTGAGTGGTCGCTGAAGAGATAGCCTTAATCTGAGCCTTCTACATAAGGTTATCAGGACCTGGGAGACTCTCAGAAGCTTCTGGACTTCCCTGTTCTTATGGTTCCTGAGGGATTATATCCTTCATTTCTTTATTCCAAAAGCCAACTATTGTGAAAGGCACAGTTGATTTCCTGAGAGCTCATGACTTTTACTTTTTTCGTCAAGAAGAAAAGGTCCTAAGGAAGAAGGGAAAACAAGTATTGTGTCCCTAATCAACTTAATAGCCTCCGTGCTTCGGACACGTATGGTGCAGTTTGGCTCTGACACTGAAATTTGGGAGAGAGATGTTCTTCTAGTTGAGACTTAATCAACTCAGTATTTGCAGTAGTATTACTATGACTACAACTTCAGCTTTCTGAGTCAATAATTGTGATGACTCTGCAGCTTTATTTTCTTTTTTATCCTTCAGTTTTATTTATACTTTAGCAAAATTAATTAATTTTTAACTATCTGTTTCTATATATACATTTAAAATACTACTTCCTTTCCCAGTTTCCTGAACATAAGTGCCTTACCCATTCCATTTGCTTCTTTAACCACCCTTTCCTTCCCATGACATTACCTTGAACTGGAACACAAACTAGGGAGGACAAGTGCCTCTCTCTCCAGTGTTGCCCAAAAAGGCCATCCTCAGCCACATATGCATTTGGAGCCATAGTTCCGTCCATATACTTTTATTTTATATTGGTCTAGTACAAAAAGCTCTGGTTCATTAGCATAGTTTTTCTTATGGGGTTGAAAGCACCCTCTGGTCTTCTAATCCTTTTTCAAAATTTACCAAATAGAGGTCCGTTTTCAGTTCACTGCTTTGCTACAAGCATTCACTTCTGTATTTGACATGCTATATTTGTGTCTCTCAGTAAATATCTATATCCAGTTCCTAGCAGAATGTACTTCTTACATCAAATCTTACCTAGATTTGTTGGCTGACATATACATATATACTTTTGGTGACTCCTACACCAAAGTGTTTTAGTGGAATGTTATCCTGGATTCTGGCCAAATACATCAATACTGTAGAATTCACAAGTGACAATTTCAAATAGACTCTCTCCTGTTTTTATGAATCAATTGAAGTAGATGTTTAACTGGTCCTCAAGACATTTTTCTCCCTATCCATCACTGGGTATTTTGTATTTGGCCTTAAGAAGAATCATGGTACATCATCTTAGCTCAAGTCTGGGCATGCAAACACTGGAAGGGAGATAGAGTGTATTGATATCAAATGGGTCTAGAGAACTGAATTCAGTACTCCATGTTGTCCTTTTCTCTCCTAATGTCTGGTAATTTTTTGTTAAAATAAGGATTTGGGTGTTTCTTATTTGAAGTAGGTATACAGTATTTATGCTGTTATCCTCACTCTATAGCTGGGCCCCCTTTGTGACCGAAATCATTGCAGAAAATGGAATTGGAAAACAGAATTTTTTTATTATGAAAATGTATTTTTATTTCTTCTTACTACTTCAAAGTATTCAGCCACATAATTTTGTACGTATAATACTTTTTTTGACAATATTATTAGAACGTATACTGGTTTTACAAGGATTCATGATATAAGGAATCTTTTTTTGTTTGATTTTATTTTTTTATTTTTTTTTAATTTAGAGAATACTTTATTAGTTTTTGTAATCAAACCCACGTAGATAAGACCTTACATATTTAATACAGTGCGTTACCCCTGTACGAATGGAAAAAACTTAAGTTCAACATTTCTAGACCAATATGGCTGTTAATTTCTGTACAGTGCCAACTCAACACAGTAAATGGGGACACTTTTTTCCAAAGTTGCCAGCACAGCTAAAGTTTCCAAAAATTCAAATTATATATCTGTATATATATATATATATTTGTATTTATATAAAAAGACCAATAATAGCAGTGTGTTATGCATCAACAGCAGCAACAGCTTTTCCAGGTTCTGCAGTCATCTGAACAAAACTGTAGAGACATCCAGCAAACTCCATTAAAAAAAGAAAAAAAAAAGTGAGAAAACAGACCAGTTCTATTACTCTTGTGGTACCTGGCACCATTTTTTTTATATTAGCTTCTCAATTATCATCTGGAAAGAAAACATTCTGAGCAACATCATTAAAAACAGCTCTGATAAAGCACGGTCACTACTACGTATCATAAAGCAGGTACAAGCTATTTTACATCCACAGAGGTATGATACAGTACTATCCTACATCTATAATACTAGAGGATACAATTTAAAAGGCATTATTTGAGACTTGATTCTACTTTTCCAGCAGAGGACCCAAAGGATGGTGTGACACAGCTTTGTAAAGAAACATACTCGAGACAGGATTTCCTTTCACTAGTGGCACAGTTCTAAGGATTCATCCTCTCCATGAATGTCAGCTAAAACCGTTATTGAAAAAATGAAATATCCCTAAAACAAAACCGTATAACCACCCGATTCACTTGAAGATGACCTAGTGGAGACAAGCTGGACCTAACCTTACCAACAAGCTATCAAATCTGTTATGTTTAAATAGTGAGACCTCCAAGGAAGGAGATGCCAAGTAGTGCTTCAAAGCTTCAGACCACAATCAAACACAGCATCCTTTTCAACAGAAGCAGAAGCTCATCTGAATATGCTGAAGGATGCTGACATCAACATTTAATCATCACCTCACTCATCCAGGAAGAAGGGGAGATCAGTTACTACTGTAATTTATTGTGTTCAACCAAATTACCATGTTACAAAAATAGCAAGCTGCCATATTAAAAAATAAGGCTCCTCTATCCAGCACCAGATAGCATCATTTTACTTTCAAGCCTAGAAATTGCACACTTGTATATAAACCAACCGAAGATGAGGATTGAGAGTTTACCTTGGTGGATTTTTCCTTTGATGAATATGAAGTGTCCTTCCTTATCTTTTTTGATGACTTTTAGTTGAAAATTGATTTTATTTGATATTAGAATGGCTACTCCAGCTTGCTTCTTCTGACCATTTGTTTGGAAAGTTGTTTTCCAGCCTTTCACTCTGAGGTAGTGTCTGTCTTTGCCTCTGAGGTGTGTTTCCTGTAGGCAGCAGAAGGCAGGGTCCTCGTTGCGTTGAGTACACATTCAAGAATATTTATAAAGTCCCTTAACTAGGACAGTACAATGAGAATATGAAATACAATATTTATTCAATTAAGGTCTGTAGGGAAAATACAGGTCTTTGGGAAACAGAGAAAACCAAGAAAATTGTACTGTATGTCACAGGAATGAACCTGGGAATAAAAATATTATCTAGAAGTATCTACTCCCGTCCTTGTTCCTAAATCATTTCTACCCATGCCAAACCCCTGAGTATCTTTCCCCATCCAGATATGTTACCACTAATGAAGCAAAGAGAAGTCTTTAGCTTTAGAGAGATGTAGTACATCAATGTTTCCACTGTGTCACAGGAGACACTCCTGGAAAGGCCACCTTTGAATCTGGTCATTGGGAGGAATGTTTAGCAGGTAGGCCATGACAGTTCTCAATGACATCATCATTAGGCCCTCCCTGAAAAATCTCTTGTACCCTGGAAAGCCCTACCTTCTTCCATGATATCACAAGTGTTGTGCTGAAAGCAACTGCCTCTTAGATATTGCTTCAATACCTTTAGTGTTTACTATTTTGCCTCTAATGCAGAGTAAATAGCCATTTGGGAGTGAGAACAAGGTGGAGGAAGAGATCAGAGATGGAAAGAAGAAAGCTGGTTTTGTCTTGGTATAAAAAATGCTAGAAATATGTCGTCCATGGGAAAGCTCAGTGTTTCATGGTTAGATGTTGACTGAGTTCATTGAAGAGATATCCTTGATCTGAGCCTTCCACATCTGAGATTCACGAGATGAGAGCCTCTCATCTGGTCTTCCCTTTTGGTTATGGTTCCCGGAAATCAAAGAGTTTATATCATTTATTTCCTTATTCCAAAGCCAGGTGTTGGGAAAGGCCGAGTTGTTTTCCTGAGAGGTCATCACTTTTATTCATTTGCCCAGAAGAAAATTGTCCTAAGGTAGAAGGGAAAGTCAAATATTGTGTCCTCATCTCAGAGTAAACTATTCCATACTTTGCATTCCTATAGTGCATTTTGTGTCTGACACTGATATCTGGGAGAGAGCAGAGGTCTAGAGGTTCTAATATTACTCTGACTACCATTCCCTGAGAGTGACCCTGTATATTTCTGAGTGAATAGGTGTGATTAGCTGGCAATTCTCTTTTCTTTTATTTCTTTAATTTTTTTTAAATTTTTATAGCAAATATTATTGCTTTTTTGAATGGGTTATTTCTATATTTACATTTCAAGTATTGTTTCCAATGCCAGTTTTCTGTTGGTTAGGTACCTAACCTGTCCGCCTCCAATTATTCTATAATCGCTCTTACTGCCCTTTGACATTCCCTTGAAATGGCAGTCAAACCAAGGGAGGACAAAGGGCTTCTGCATCCATTGGTGCCCAAAAAGTCCATCCTCTGCTACCTGTGTATTTTGAACCATAGGTCTCTCCATGTACAGTCTTTTAATACTGGTTTAGTACCAGAATGCTCTGGTTCCTTGGCATTGTTGTTCTTATGGGGCTAAAAGTCCCTATTACTCTTGTAATCCTTTCTTATAATCTACTAACAAGAGGTCTATTTTCAGGTCTTTGGTTTGCCACTAACATTCACATCTGTATTTACCATGCTCTGGCTGTGTTTGTCAGGAACCTGTCAGCATGTACTTCTTAGCTTCAAAAATCTTTTCTAGTTTTGGTGGCTGATATGTTTATCTATCTATATCTGTATCTGTATCTGTATCTGTATCTGTATCTGTATCTGTATCTCTATCTGTATATCTATATCTATATCTACATCTATATCTTCAGCTACATCCACATCTGCATATATATCTACATCTATGTCTATATCTACATCTATCTACATATATAAATCTATCTATCTATCTAAATATATATCTAAATATATATATACACACACACACACACACACACACACACACATATATATATATATATATATATATATATATATATATATATATATATATACACACACACAACTATGAAGTTAGGTGGAATTTTTACATGAAATCTGCACAACTATGTCAAGATTGTAGAATTCACAAATGCCAAATAGACTTCCTCCTGTTCTTATGAAACTATTGAAGTTGAGGTTTCCCTGAACTTCCAGCCATTCCTCTCCCTGTCCTTCCTCCTGAATCTTATATTTTCCTTCAAGAGAGAAACATGGTAAAACATCCAAAACCCACAAGTATAGACCTGGGAAAACAGGAAGGTAGATATTACAGAACTGAAATTTAATGGGACTGCAGAACCGCATTCTATACTCCATGTTGTCCTTTGCTTTACTGATGTCTGGTAATTTTTGTTTAAAATAAGGATTTTTGAGTTTATCATTTGAAGTAGGTACACAATATATACACTGTTATATTCACTCTATAGGTGGGCCTTCTTTGTTTCAAAAACCATTGCAAAAACTTGAATTCGTAAACAGAATTTTTGAGTATACATTCAGGAATATATATAAAGTTCCCTATCAAGGAATGTACAATAAGAAAATGTAATACAGGGTTGGGGATTTAGCTCAGTGGTAGAGCGCTTGCCTAGCCAGTTCAAGGCCTTGGGTTCGTTCAGTCCCCAGCTCCGAAAAATAAGAGAAAAAAAGAAAAAAAAAAGAAAATATAATAGAATATTCACTCAATTAAATGTCTCTAGGGAAAATATTGGGCATTGGGAAAAAGAGAAAACCTAAGAAATTGAACTTTATGTCACAGGAATGGACCTGGGAATAAAATTATTATCCAGAAGAATCTCCTCCACTCCATGTTACTAGATCTTTTCTACCAATTCCAAGTCCCTGACTAACTTTCTCCATTCAGAGCAGGCAACCACTAATGAAGCACAGAGAACTCTCTAATTTTAGAGTGATGTAGTAAGTAAAGGTTTCCACAGCATCACAGGAGCGTAATCTGGAAAGAGCACTGCCAAATCTGGTCAATGTAAAGATAGCTCTCCAGCAGGTAAGTCATGGCCGTTCTCAGTGACATTTTCATTTGTCGCTCCCTGAAAAAATCTCTTGTATCCTGGAGAGCCCTAGTTTCTTCAGTGGTGTCACAAGTGTTATCCTGTCTGCATATGGCTCTCTGATATCCCTTCAGTACCTCTAGGGTTTACTAATTGGCCTATAATTCAGAGTAAACAGCCTTTGGGGAGGAGAAAAAAAAGGATGAACAGATCAGAGATGGGGATAAGTTACCTGGCCTTCTGACTAGGTATAAAAAAAGGAAGAAATACTTGGTCCATGGGAAATCTACATGAGTCCTGGGTAGGGGCTGTGTGGGTTAGCTGAAGAGATAGCCTGAATCTGAGCCGTCCACATATGCAAATCTGGAGCTGGGTTTCTCTTAGAATTATTTGGACTTCCCTGCTTTTTATGGTTCCTGGAATCAGAGAGTTTATATCACTAATTTCTTTATTCCAAAAGCCAAATGGTGGGAAGGGCGCTGTTTTCCTGAGAGCTCATTAATTTTATTCTATTTGCCCAGTAGAAAAAATTCCTAAGGGAAAAGGGAATGGCAATTATCGTATCCTCAGCTCAGTGTAAACTACTCCATGCTTTGGATTCCTACAGTGTGCATGTTGTGTCTGACACTGATATCTGGGAGAGGAAAGTGCTTCTAGTTGAGACTTCATCATCTCAGTCTTTCAACTAGGATTACTCTGACTACCATTCATTGACAGCGACTCTTTATATTTCTGAGTCAATAGGGGTGACTAACAGAATAGCAGGCAGTTCTCTTCTATAATTTCTTTCATTTTTAACATTTTTTGTTTGCTTTTTTAAATGGATACTTCTATATTTTCATTAGAAATGTTATGTCCTTTTTCCAGTTTCTTTTCCATAAGATCCCTAAGCAGTCCCCATCCAGTTCTTCTAAAACCACACTTATTGGCCCTTGACATTCCCATAAACTGGGAGTTAAAACTAGTGATGAAACCAAAGGGCTTCCCCTTCCTATGGTGCCATCCTCTGCTACATATGCAGTTGGAGTCTTGGGTCTGTCCATGTACAGTCTTTGAATATTGGTTTAGTATGTGAAATATCTGGTTCATTGGCATTGTTGTTCTAATGGTGTTGAACTCTCCTTCAGCTCTTGTAATCCTATTTCAAAATATACCAGCAGGAGGTCCGCTCTCAGTTCACTGGTTTGCCACTAGCTTTCATTTCTGTATTGGACCTGCTCTAGCTGTGTCTCTCAGGAAAGATCTATAATCTGTTCCTTGAGGCATGCACTTCTTTTTTTTTTATTAACTTGAGTATTTCTTATTTACATTTCGAGTGTTATTCCCTTTCCCGGTTTCCAGGCAAACATCCCCAAATCCCTCCCCCTCCCCTCCTTTATGTGTGTTCCCCTCCCCAACCTCCCCCCATTGCCATCCTCCCCCCGACAATCTAGTTCACTGGGGTTTCAGTCTTAGCAGGTCCCAGGGCTTCCCCTTCCACTGGTGCTCTTACTAGCATATTCATTGCTACCAATGAGGTCAGAGTCCAGGGTCAGTCCATGCGTAATCTTAAGGTATTGGCTTAGTCCCTGGAAGCTCTGGTTGCTTGACATTGTTGTACATATGGGGTTTAGAGCCCCTTCAAGCTCTTCAAGTTCTTTCACTGATTCCTTCAACGGGGGTCCTATTCTCAGTTCAGTGGTTTGCTGCTGTCATTCGTCTATGTATATGCTGTATTCTGGCTGTTTCTCTCAGGAGCGATCTACATCCGGCTCATGGCGGCCTGCACTTCTTCGCAGCATCCATCTTGTCTAATTGGATGGCTGTATATATATGGGCCACATATGGGGCAGGTGCTGAATGGGTGTTCCTTCTGTGTCTGTTTTAATCGTTGCCTCTCTATTTCATGCTAAGGGTATTCTTGTTCCCATTTTAAAGAAGGAGTGAAGCATTCACATTTTGATCATCTGTCTTGAGTTTCATTTGTTCTAGGTTTCTAGGGTAGTTCAAAAATTTGAGCTAATAGCCACTTATTAAGGAGTGCATACCATGTGTGTTTTTCTGTGATTGGTTTACCTCACTCAGGATGATATTTTCCAATTCCAACCATTTGCCTATGAATTTCATAAAGTCATTGTTTTTGATACCTGAGTAATATTCCATTGTGTAGATGTACCACATTTTCTGAATCCATTCCTCTTTTGAAGGGCATCTGGGTTCTTTCCAGCTTCTGGCTATTATAAATAAATCTGCGATGAACATAGTGGAGCACATGTTGGAGCATCTTTTGGGTATACGCCAAAGAGAGGTATAGCTGGATCTTCAGGCAGTTCAATGTACAATTTTCTGAGGAACCTCCAGACTGATTTCCAGAATGGTTGTACCAGTTTGCAATCCCACCAACAATGGAGGAGTGTTCTTCTTTCTCTGCATCCTTGCCAGTATCTGCTGTCACCTCAGTTTTTGAACTTAGCCATTCTCACTGGTGTGAGGTGAAATCTCAGGATTGTTTTGATTTACATTTCTCTTATAACTTAAGATGTTTAAGATTTCTTTAGGTGTTTCTCAGCCATTCGGTATTCCTCAGCTGTGAATTCTTTGTTTAGCTCTGAACCCCATTTTTAATAGGGTTATTTGACTCCCTTCGGTCTAACTTCAAGAGTTCTTTGTATATTTTGGATATAAAACCTCTATCTGTTATAGGATTGGTAAAGAACTTTTCCCAATCTGTTGGTTGCCATTTTGTCCTAACCACAGTGTCCTTTGCCTTACAGAAGCTTTGCAGTTTTATTAGATCCCATTTGTCGGTTCTTGATCTTAGAGCATAAGCCATTGGTGTTTTTTTCAGGAAATTTTTTCCAGTTTCCATGTGTTCCAGATGCTTCCCTAGTGTTTCTTCTATTAGTTTGAGTGTATCTGGTTTGATGTGGAGGTCCTTGATCCACTTGAACTTAAGCTTTGTACAGGGTGAAAGGCATGGATCTATCTGCCTTCTTCTAGATGTTGACCTCCAGTTGATCCAGCACCATTTGCTGAAAATGATATCTTTTTTTCCATTTGATGATTTTGGCTCCTTTGTCAAAATCAAGTACCCATAGGTGTGTGGGTTCATTTCTGGGTCTTCAATTCTGTTCCATTGGTCTATCTGTCTGTCTCAGTACCAATACTATGCAGTTTTTTATCACTATTGCTCTGTATCCTGCTTGAGTTGAAGGATAGTGATTCCCCCTGAAGTCCTTTTATTGTTGAGGATAGTTTTAGCTATCCTGGTTTTTTTTTTTTTTTTTTTTTTGTTATTTCAGATGAATTTGAAAATTATTCTGTCTTACACTTTGAAGAATTGGATTGGTATTTTGATGGGGATTGCATTGAATCTGTAGATCGCTTTTGGTAAAATGTCCATTTTTACTATATTAATCCAGCCATTCCATGAGCATGGGAGATCTTTCCATTCATTTCTATTCTTTCCAGGACTTTTATCATGAAGGGGTGTTGAATTTTTTCAAATGCTTTCTCCGCATCTAATGAAATGATCATGTGGTTATGTTCTTTCAGTTTCTTTGTATAATGGATCACGTTGATGGTTTTCCGTATATTAAACCATCTTTACATGACTGGGATGATGTCAACTTGATCATGGTGGACGATTGTTTTGATGTGCTCTTGGATTCGATTTGCCAGAATTGTAATGACTATTTTTGCGTCGATATTTGTAAGAGAAATTGGTCTGAAATTCTCTTTCATTTTGGGTCTTTGTGCGGTTTAGGTATAAGAGTAATTGTGGCTTCATAGAAGGAATTCGATAGTTCTTCATTTTTTTTTTCAATTTTGTGGAGTAGTTTGGATAGTATTGGCATGAGGTCTTCTATGAAGGTCTGATAGAATTCTGCACTAAACCCATCTGGATCTGAGCTCTTTTTCGTTGGGAGACCTTCAATGACTGCTTGTATTTCCTTAGGAGTTATGGGGCTGTTTAACTAGTTTATCTCTTCCTGATTTAACTTCGGTTCTTGGTATCTTTCTAGGAAATTGTCCATTTCCTGCAATTTTCAAATTTTGTTGAATATAGGCTTTTATAGTAAGATCTGATGATTTTTGAATGTCCTCTGAATCTGTAGTTATGTCTCTCTTTTCATTTCTGATTTTGTTAATTTATTACAATCTCTGTGACCTCTAGTAATTCTGGCTAAGGGTTTATCTATCTTGTTGATTTTTCTCAAAGAACCAACTTTTGGTTCTGCTGATTCTTTCTATGGTCCTTTTTGTTTCTACCTGGCTGTTTTCACGTCTGAGTTTGATTATTTCCTGTCTTCTACTCCTCCTGTGTGTATTTGCTTCTTTTTGTTCTAGAGCTTTTAGGTGTGCTGTCACGCTGGCTACATATGCTATCTTGTTTCTTTTTGAAGGCACTCAGAGCTATAAGTTTTCCTCTGAGGACAGCTTTCATTGTGTCCCATAAGTTTGGGTATGTTGTATGCTAATTTTCATTAAATTCTAAGAAGTCTTTAAATTCTTTATTTCTTCCTTGACCAGGTTATCGTTGAGTAAAGCAATGTTCAACTTCCACGTATATGTGGGCATTCTTCCCTTATTGTTATTGAAGACCGGCTTTAGGTTGTGGGGGTTTGATAGCATGCATGTGATTATTTCTATCTTTCTGTACCTGTTGAGGCCCATTTTTTGACCAATTATATGGTCAATTTTGTAGAAAGTACCATGAGGAGCTGAGAGGAATGTGTATCCTTTTGCTTTAGGATAGAATGCTCTATAAATATCAGTTAAGTACATTTGGTTCATGACTTCTCTTAGTCTGTCTATGTCTCTGTTTATTTCTGTTTCCATGATCTGTCCATTGATGAGAGTGGGGTGATGAAATCTCCTACTATTATTGTGTGAGGTGCAATGTGTGTTTTGAGCTTTAGTTAGGTTTCCTTTACGTTTGTAGGTGCCCTTGTATTAGGGTCATACATATGTAGGATTGAGAGTTCATCTTCGTGGATTTTTCCTTTGATGGATATGAAGTGTCCTTCCTTATCTTTTTTGATGACTTTTAGTTGAAAATTGATTTGATTTGATATTAGAATGGCAATTCCAGCTTGCTTCTTCCAACCATTTGCTTGGAAAATTGATTTCCAGCCTTTCACTCTAAGGTAGTGTCTGTCTATGTCTCTGGGGTGTGTTTCCTGTAGTCAGAAGAAAGCAGGGTCCTCAATGCATATCCAGTTTGTTAATCTATGTCTTTTTATTGGGGAGTTGAGGCCATTTATGTTGAGAGATATTAAGGAATAGTGATTATTGATTCCTGTTATATTCATTTTTGGATATGAGGTTATGTTTGTGTACTTTACTTCTCTTTGTTTTGTTGCCAAGATTAGTTTCCTGTTTTTTCTAGGGTGTAGCTTGCCTCCTTAGGTTGGTCTTTACCATTTATTATCCTTTGTAGTGCTGGATTTGTAGAAACATATTATGTAAATTTGGTTTTGTCATGTAATGTCTTGATTTCTCCATCTATGTTAATTGAGAGTTTTGCAGGATACAGTAACCTGGGCTGGCATTTGTGTTCTCTTTACATCAGTATGGCATCTGTCCAGGATCTTCTGGCTTTCATAGTCTCTGGCAAAATGTCTGGTGTGATTCTGATAGATCTGCCTTTATATGTTACTTGACCTTTTTCCCTTACTGCTTTTAATATTCTTTCTTTATTTTGTGCACTTGGTGTTTTGACTATTATGTGTCGGGAGGTGTTTCTTTTCTGGTCCAATCTATTTGGAGTTCTGTAGGTTTCTTGTATGCCTATGGTTATCTCTGTTTTTAGATTAGGGAAGTTTTCTTCTATGATTTAGTGGATGATATTTACTGGTCCTTTGAGGTGGGAGTTTTCACTCTCTTCTATACCTATTATCCTTAGGTTTGATCTTCTCATTGAGTCCTGGATTTCCTGTATGTTTTGGAAAAGTAGCTTTTTCTGCTTTACATTACCTTTGAAAGTTGAATCAATGATTTCTATGGAATCTTCTGCTCCTGAGATTCTCTCTTCTATCTCTTGTATTCTGTTGGTGATGCTTCTATCTATGGGTACTTGTCTCTTCCTTTGGTTTTCTATAGCCAGGGTTGTTTCCCTTTGTTCTTTCTTGATTTCCTCTATTTCCATTTTTAATTCATTCAATTGTTTTATTGTGTTTTGCTGGAATTCTTTCAGAGATTTTTGTGATTCCTCTCTATAGGCTTCTACTTGTTTATTTATGTTTTCCTGGAATTCTTTCAGGGATTTTTGCTGATTCCTCTCTGTAGGCTTCTACTTGTTTATTTATGTTTCTCTAAGGTAGTTCTTCATGTATTTCTTGAAGTACTCCATCATCATGATAAAATATGATTGTGAAACTAGATCTTGCTTTTCTGGTGTGTTTGGGTATACTGTGTTTGCTTTGGTGGGAGAATTGGGCTCCAATGATGCCATGTCGTGTTAGTTTCTGTTGCTTGGGTTCCTGTGCTTGCCTCTCGCCATAAGATTATCTCTAATGTTACTTTGTTCTGCTATTTCTTACAGTGGCTAGACTCTCTTATATAAGTCTCTGTATCAGGAGTGCTGTAGGCCTGTTTTCCTGATTTCATTCAGCCAGTCATGGGGACATAGTGTTCTGCTTTCGGGCGTGTAGTTTTTCCTATCTACCGGTCTTCAGCTGTTCCTGTGGGCCTGTGTCTTGAGTTCACCAGGCAGGTCGCATGGAGCTGGAAGGTTTGTCTTACCTGAGGTTCCAAGTATCTTGTTTGCTTGTTGGGTGTTGCTTATGAGCTCTCCGTGGTGGCAGCAATCAGGAAGAACTGTGCTGCCCTTTCTGGGAGCTTTCATGCACCAGGGTTCAAGATGGGGTTTGGTGTTTTCCTCTGGAGTCAGAGATGTGGGCCGAGTGTAGACTCTTCTGGTTTCCCAGGCGTGTCTGCCTCTCTGAAGGTATAGCTCTCCCTCCCATGGGATTTGGGTGCAGAGAAATGTTTATGTGGTCAGTCCCTTCAGGATCCGGCTGTGTCTCAGATGCAGCAGATTTCCTGGTCCTGTGCCCTTATCCAAGGGAACCCATGGGCCGTATACACTTTCCTCTTGGGCCAGCGATGTGGGCAGGGGTGGGCAGTGTTGGTGGTCTCTTCTGCTCTGCAGTCTCAGGAGTGCCCACCACTCTCGGCAGTGAGCTCTCTCTCCCACGGGGTTTGGGAGCAGTGAGCTGGAGGCAGGGAGTGCGAGATAGGGACCCCTGCTCTCATTTCCCATTTTTGATACTGGCACAAATATTAGAGTTTGGCATTAATTTGTTTAGTCTCTTTTGCTGTGTTTACCCAATATGTCCCATTTTTATGACTTATTTAAACAAAACTGTATTTTACAATTTAAAGTAATATAGTATGAAAAATACTGACATCATTTGTGATTCAAAGATACTAAAATTTTACTATATTTCCCTTTATGAAAAGTTAGACAACTCCTTGAAGAAACTCTGAGAGGTAATATCAAAATATGTTCATAGGAATGGTATATCAAATACTTTTTTTAATAGCGTCAATCAGGGAATGGTTTTCATATTTATGCATTATGGTACTTGATTATGGAAGAAACTGAATGTTCTTAGATTTCGTAATAATGTATATAAATCATTAATTCTAAATGTTTGTTGACAGGAGGCAGTTATCAACGAATATATATTGTGGCACACGTTTCTAATATAAATAGAGCAAATTAAATATATAATTTATGACCTAAAGGTGAGCAAAAGAAAGATATATCATTGATTCTACCTACAGTTGGTGTTAAGATATGATTCATGAATCCATGTATTTTTTATAGACATCTGATAAGATAAAATTAGTGTGAAAAAAGCTAAAACTGCAATTAGCAGGTTTGATCTAGTATACATATTTAAAAATTGCTTTTGAAAAAATACACAGAAAATATTTTCAAGGTTATATATACACAGCATATACAAAAATACACTGCGTCCATAAATTATCAATACCATTCAAGCAACTTTCTCTGGTCTTACTAGATTTGAATTATTAAATATACATATATATGTATGTATGTATGTATACACAGGCACACTCACACACACAAAGAAACACACACAATACTTCTAAAAATTTAAAACAAATTAGTAAATAATAATCATTCAGAGAAAAATAATGAAAAAGGATGATCTAAATTTCCAGTATAATGTACTCCCAAAAGTGTAATTTCTAGCATATAAAACATTGCCTTATAATTTTTAGAAAAATACGTATGGGGCCAATATATGTAATCAGATCTCATTGTGACTTATTACTCAGAATTAAAGTAGAAATTTAAATGGTGTGGGAAAAATATTAAATAACAAGATTTAGCTATACTTTTTCAATTATACCAAAAAATCTTAGATACAGTGAAATGACACAAAATGTAAAATTGCTTTCTATTAAGCATTGATATCTAAGTTTACTCTTCATTATATATAAATAAATAAATAAATATATATATATGTATATATATATATATATATATATATATATATATATATATTAGACAGAGAGAACTAAATCTCACAAGTTGTTTCCTGATTTAAATACAATTTTCTTGGCTTGTAAATATACCCAAAACCAATCAAAACAATGAAAATGGATAGATGCTGTGTTATAACCAGTAAAAGACATTTTGTTTATTTGTTAGGCATGAATTTATTTTTGTAGTATATCTTCCCAGGTTTCTGTTGGGTATTTTATAAGTCGTAACTTTGGTATGGTCGGTGTTTAAATTTAACTGAACATCGCTGAATATGACAATATAAAGAAATGGATCCTTGGGGCAGAGAATACCTTTGGGTTCAACCTGGTTATAATGAAATGGCGTTCACAGTGTGCAAAACCAAACACAAGGTAAGGAATTATGGCTTCAGGTACAAAGCTCTTTATGAGATTTCTCTTTGTAATATTGGAAGAATTGTTACATGATATCATGAGATTGTGCAGTGAGAAGGCCTTTTCTTTATTCCTGTAATGAAAGCAAATATTTGTTGTTTTCAGTTCCCTCAGAGAGTGTGCTAGGTTACTAGATCAATCAGGAACTCGGGATGAAGGACTTAGATGTGCAAAATATTATGTCGGTATTGGTTTTCTTCTAGGTACTTCTAGGGAAGTGACTTCATAAGACTTGAATATAATCAAATAAGACCTTGTTAAAGATTTAGAAAGCACTGGGTGTTGTGGCACAGGCCTTTTCTCTTACCACTGAGGAGGCAGAAGCAGGCAGAAGAACTCTAAGTTCAAGTTCAGCTTGGCCTACAGATAAAGAGATAGAGAGAGTTCTGGTCCTGCCAGGGATATAAAAGAAACACTGTCTTTAATAAGTACAATTTTAAGTTCTGTAGTATACAAAGAAAAAAATATCATTTTATTTTAGTAAGGTGTTAATAATTTTATCTTGAGTCTAATGCAATATTTTAGCTATAAAATAATGTGAAGGCACTGAAAATGTATGAAAAGATGTTTTCCATCACTATTCTCCTTAAACTACATGTTGAATTTTTATTAAATAAACCTATGTAAATATACTTTGAAGGCTTTTCTGTGACTAACTAAAGGCCTTTTACATTGTTAATTAAGAATGGTAGATTTCAGGCCAATCTTGAAAGGTCATCACTAATGTGTAGATGTATATTAAGCATACAAAATCTAATCTAAAATGTTGCACAATAAAGAATGAGAACCTTTAATTGGTTTTCCTCTAAAGTATACAGCTTCTTTTTGTTGAAGTGTAGATCTGATGATTTGAACAAATTTTGTGAGAAATACAACCTGCTCTGAGAAGATAAGAAACAGAGAAAGATAAGGAAAAAGCCTGCTATGGGACAACGAACTGGGAGAGAGTATTCTATGGAATATATAGGACAATAAATTTGACTCTTCTGGTTTTGTTTAGCTGGGGACTTCATTATGCATATCTATGTACCTAGAAAATTTTTCTTTTACATCTTAAGATTTTATGGTTGCTCTGAAACCTCTGTCTTTTGTATTAAGGTCTTAGCATGTTTACATGATAATTTTGAAATATTAGTGTTATTATCAAAACCCGTACTTTGTACATACTTTTTAAGCAACAAAATAGATACATGTCTGCTTGGCTTTATGAAGAAAGTTACAATGATATATATGAATATATATTTCTCATATATACATTCTATTCATGTACCATGTGTGTGATGAAACCTTAGCAGATAGGAATGCATAGTAACCATCTTGCTAGAGTTTGAGGATTTTATTGTATCTCGTTCGACATGTGTATTTCTATTTAAATGCTAACTCTTTTCTAAGTCTCTTAGTTTAACTGGAGAGGTTTTCAATAACTCCTAGTCTGCTGTTTATTCATATAACAGGTCTTTGGTTTTCTTATTGAATTTTATTCCAGCAACTTCTTAATGTGCTTTATTTTGAAGAAAAATTAAATATTTTTTAAATATCAAATTTTTTATAAAAAGATTAAATTTTAAAATTTTACAGGAAATATCACTTTCTAATATTCTCATTTTTAATTATTATAAAATATTATGATTACAATAACCTTTATCATCATACACATCTCTTGTTAATATAAACACAAATATGTTATTATTTTTATCTTTGAAATTTTCTTTTAATTTGTCAGTAATAAATCTTGACTTCTGTATCTGAGCTTTCTCATCGTTATTCATAAAGAAATATATTGCTTTTTTATTGAGAATAATAAGGAATGTTCATTGATAGGTAGATAGGCAAGATTAACACAATATACACAATGGTATTTCATTCACCCCTAGGAAAACTAAACTATGATGGTTTCAGGAAAATAGATGTAACTAGAAAATATAGCGAGTAAGGTAACAAAGACTGAGAACGGCAAATACCATGTATTCTTTCTCATGTTGATAATAGAATCTAATTTTCATATACTTGTATTTATGTGAAGCTGTTAGTGGTTTGCGTTCATTAAATGCTATGGGTCTCATGAAATTAGAAAGTAGGGTTTTAAACAGTATTGGTTGGACGATATTGAACATGTGGGATACGAATGTAAAGTAAGAATAACACAGAATAGTGCAAGTGTTAGGGACATAGTGGGGTTGGGAAAAAGGACTGAGGAAGGAAGGATGAAGTTGAATATCTACAAACATGACATAAGGCAACCTGTTACTTTATAGGCTAGGTTAAAATAAATAGTATAATTTAAAACTGATACCTTAATTTTTTTTCTTTTTCTTTTTTTTTCAGGGCTGGGATAATACCTTAATGTTTAATGCAATATACAACACGTTTGAGGACAAATGCCAGCCAGTGATATCAAAACAATATATTTATCTTAATTGATCTTAGTCAAACTATCCATAATTATTTGTTAAAATCATCACATAACTGCCAAATTTGGTGTCATTTAAATAATAGCCTGTGAGGTAATAATTATGTAAGGTAGTAGAGTATTATTATTATAAGCATATCAACTGGTAAAATCTGTTATGTGATCTATGTTTTAAGTTGCTTTTTGCTTAATTTTTGCCCATCCTGACATTCACTCATACTGAACTATAATTTTCAATGTTGATATACTAATATAAAAATATGGTTCTGCAGGGTGGTTGAAATTGGTCAATTATAAGTTCATAATTTCCATAAACTACAGGATACCCTCCACAAAGCTCATAGATCCAAAGAAGATAAACAAGAAAAAAGGCTCAAGTGCAGACACTTGACTCTCATTTAGAATGGGGAATAAAATAGTCTTGGAGGGAGATTGAGGGAAGGAACTGGATAGGAGATGGAAGAGAGAAGAGAATGGATTCCGTGTGGGAAGGGACAGGATATATGGCCAGATAGTCATGAGAAGGAAAGGAAATCTTGAACTTATAGAGATGAGGATGTAGGGGAAATCTCCAGGATGAGAAAGAGTCCTGGGATAATGGAGGTAACCACGAATTAATGGAGGTTTCCTAAGCGGTGACTTACATTGGTGATATGGAACATGAGGAGGTCAACTCCTGTAGCCAGGAAGGACCACCAGTGGAGGATTAAAGAAACAATTACACCCACAAAGCATTCTACGCAAAATTTGTCAAGTCTAAAAGAAAATAAGGGACTGAGTGAATTGCCAGTGCAAATTGAGATCCATCCCATGGGCAAGCACCAATTCATGACATTATTAATGTTGCTCTGTTACATTCAAAGATAGGAGCATGTTGTACTGAGAGACTCCACCCAGCAGCTGATTCAGGCAGATACCGACACCTACAGCCAAACAGTGGATGGAGCTTGAGGACAGTTTGGTGGCAAAAAAAAGCAATACGAACTGCAAAGGAAGACCAACAATGTCAACAAACCTAGACCCCAGGGAACTCTTAGAGACTGAGTGCCCAACCAAAGATCATGCACAGGCTGAATCTAAGCCCTAGTGCATATGTAGCAGACATGTAGATCAATCTTCATGTGGGTTCCGCAAAAATTTGAGTGTGTGATGTCCTGTTGTAGTCAAGTTGTAGCCTGACTGAGGAATCTGTTCCCAAACAGAGTTACCTTATCTGGCTGCAGTTGGAGAGGATGTGCCTAATCCTGAAGAGACTTGATGTTTCAGAGTTGGGGCCATATCTAGGCATGTCATCATCTTGGGAGAGAAGAGGATTGGGTCAGAGAGTCTGGGAGAAAGGGGCAATAGAGGGGGCAACATTTGGTATGTAAATTAAAAAACCTAATTAGTAAATTTGCTATTTCTTTAACAGTAATCTACTTGATTACAGTCTCACTGTACATTATTACTGTGCTCTTAAGTCCAATCTCTAATTGTGGACTTCTATTTGGATAGATGTTTAGCTTCACTCTCCTTACCACCTGATTTCAAAAATAAGTGGTTGGGAATTCAATTTTCTTCAGAAGACAGGCATAGATGTATCATAAACTAGGAGAGTAGGCAATTGAAATATGACTGAGTATTGAGTATTGAGCTATAGTAGGGAACATAAAAGTAATTTCCGATTTAATAACATGCTTCTTGTCCTGAACAAATACAGGAACAGATGATTCCATATATTTAACATATATCATAGTTTTGGTCTTATATTTTCCTATCCTTCAACTCCATATGTGTGTGTGTATATATATATATATATATATATATATATATATATATATGTATATATATGTATATATACACACACATATATATATATATATAGATATAGATATACATATAGGTATGGATATATATATATATAGATAGATAGATAGATATAGATATATATAGATATATATGCATGAACATCGCTTGAAACTTATGAGAAGAATCAATGCAATGATGTTGCAATTTACCTTATCATAAAAGAATGTGTTTTGCAAACCTTTATCTGACATAGGGATCATATCCATAACATAAGACCCAACATATCTTATTCTTCAGAAATATGTTACATATTTGAATAAATGCTTAAATAATTGCACAATAATTATCAAAAAGTACATGAAAAATACTAAACCCACAAACCATTGTTAAAGTTTAAATGCAAGTGTCAATACTTATACTGTGTTGCTCGAATAAAGGACCCCTGGTATACAGTTGCGTGGACTAAATTTTAATATCGCTCTTATAGAAATTGATTTAGAAATTAAAAACTGAAATCACTTGTGATTCAATAGTTCCATTGAAGGAATATGTACCTGAAGGAATCTACCTGTATATTCCTGTGATACCTTCATTAAATGAGTTTATCTTCTAACTTTTCACAAGATCCATGTTACAAAATTGGATGAATAACATATACGGACACTAGATCTTTATTTATAAACGAAAGAGTAAAATTACATCATTGGGGCAGATATTGATGAAGCTAGATATCATTGTCCCAATTTAAAAAACAGAACTGTGAGGACAAATATCTAAATCTTATGAAAATAGGCAACTACTATTTGTTTGATTTTTAAGCCTCTTCTACAGAAGGAAAGTCAGATGTCATATTATAAACACAGTCAAATTTTCCCATGGCTCCGATGGCCATAGAGAAGATCCTACTATTCCTGTTTTGCTAAATGGCCATTTTGTCAAACTGCCTTCCAATTCTTACTATTTTTGTCCATACTTTACTGCTTTCATGAGCTGTGGTCAGAGAAATGTATAGTTCCACTGTGCAGCAATTACAGTAGATCTGTGTAACTGGTATAAGTGCTAAGACCATGAGAAGAAGAATGCTGAGCATAAGGCTGGGGAAACATTGCAGAAAAGGTGAAGGCAGAATATGAGTAGAGGGAGGATGCAATCATGACTTCTGGACATGACACAGTTATTGGATGTACGGACTCACTGCCTCTACACTCATATGCACAAGTCCTGTACATGATTAAGACAACAAGATTAGGGAACTTCCCAGTAGGCAGTACTCAGTGAAGCAATGGATTATAAAGAAAAGAGAAAAGGAAAATAAAAAGAACATGAAACTGGAAAGAGAATGTATCTGGAAAGAGAAGAACAGAGTACAGTATAGGTGTGATCAAGGTACATTGTATGTATGTATGAAGAATAAATAAAAATTCTAAAATAAGAAAAATTATGAAAATCTATTAAGAATATTTGTGTCCTCTGCAAGTCACTTTTCCCCCCTAAAGGTAGAATAGAGTATCCTAACTTTTGGTAAGTTGCAGGAAAGTCAATGAAAAAGGTAGTTACATTAGTTCAGTGCATGATGTCTTCATTATGGAAATATCAACTGAGGGTCATTAATCTGTACAGTTAAATTATATCACCTGTTCCAATAAAGTAAAATTAAACACTGAGTAATGATCCTCCAAAATGAAACTGCACACTAGAGAGTTAAATGCAGCCTGAAAACTGCCCTCTTCTTAACCTCAACCATTATAATCTTTGAAACTCTGAATACATATGAATGAAAAAGGTCTAACCTGATACACAGCATTTACTATGGTGTCTTTGTGACTTATATGGCAAGACATTCAGGTTTGCACATTGCCTTCAATATGTCAATCATTTTAAAAATCCTAGGACACCAAGATCTAAAATCCATGGGCTTTGGTCCTGACAGCCATGGATTGCACTCTGTCCATGATAACTTTATGTATATTAGTTAAACTCTGACAAGCAATCTGCTGCCTCACAAAATTAAATTGAATCATAGCTTTGATTATGATAATGATTTCTTGTAGAATAGTTATAATTTTCTCGTGAAAAAATTTGCTTTCTCTTCTGGTGCTTTGTGGGCTATTGATGAGCTTAAACCTCTTCCTTCCTAACATAGCACTTACTATAGATTATTTTTCACTGTTGATCTTAGATATACTAAAGATAGGAAAAACACTGAAAATAGTATGGACTTTGTTTTCTGTCCCAATATTTCTTTTTTGACTTCATCATCTTCATCACCACCACCTACAGCACCATCATCAATGCCATCATCTAATTTACATGAAACTGAATTTGAAATTTTGTTACACCAACAATGAAATGAGAAGTATTCTGCTTGAAGAAGAGATATTGATGAAGATGACCTCCTGTGCAGTAATTTTAGTGTTATACAGACATTGCCAAAATTGCTTCAGATGATTGATTGAAATGCTAGCACTCTTTACAACAGTTTTTGAGGGTCCCTTAGTGAGAGAATGGTCATTTACAGCAAGATGTTCATTAACAGGGTTTGATTTGACCCATCTAACAACAAAGTGAAATTGTTCCAGAAATAAAATAGTGCCTCTCCAGAAACAGCTTTTAACCACTAATACACATCTACTTCTATTTCTTAATTGTCATGTTGACATGTTCTTAGGATACAATATATTCTGATGTATTAATGGTATTTTAGTATTATTTGAGTTAATTGTGAAAATTTCAATGGAACATACCTGTTCCATGATTGTATCACATACAAGTTTTAATTGGATCCTGAAGAGTTTCATGATAACTAAAGTATGAAAAAACTATATCTTTCCAATGAAAATTTGTAACATCCATCATGTGAAATACCCACTGTACCTCATTGGCTTGATGTCTCTGAAAGCATTTAAAGACTCTCCTACTGCATTACTTTAAGCGTGCAGAAGGTTCACTCACGTAGTTGCAATTCCATGTTGGCAGTAAGCAAATCACTTTCTGTGAGTTGGAAGGTGATTAAAACTTTTGATAGGAAACTAGTTAGGACTTTGAGGAAAGGGAGCAGACAGGCCATAGAAAGTATCGATTTAAAATTCTTTTCTTAAAATTATAGACTTTTTTATGCAATATATTTTATTACGGTTTCTCTTCCCTCTATTTCTCCCCCTTATTTTATACCTCGCTTGCCACCTGTATCTACACTCCTTCTGACTCTCAGTAGAAAACAACAGTCATCTAAGCAATAAAAATAACATAAAAATTAATGAACTGGAAAGAACAGAACAAGCAGATAGAAAAGAGCCAGTAAAAGGCACAAGAATCAGGTACAGACACAGAGACCCAGAGTTCCATTCACATACTGGAGAATTCCATGGAAACATAAAACATAAACCAGGAAACAATATATACAAAATATATACAAAAACATACCGAATAGCAATTAATAGGTAATTAAACAAATTAAAAAAGGAAATAGAAATTGTGAAGAAAAAGTCCTATCCATTATGAGACAAGGATTCTCCAAAGATGATGAGTTCCTTTAGTGCTTTATATGCATTATACCCTTAAAATTAGTTTGTGTATGCAGTGAGAGTCCCTTGGAGAAAAGTAAGTTTTCATTTTCAAATGATTACCCATTGGAGATAATTTCTGGTTTAGAGAATAAGTTGATGTTCAGGGCTTGGCTTCTTTCAAGGGCTAATTAATAGGTAACAAGATCTGTGAGGTGCTGTCTTCTGAGCATTATTCAGTTTTGACTCAGGGAGCCGCAATAGTTACATCTATGTGAACAGACCCTAAATTATATTGACCCTGCTTCTAAAAAGTAACTAAGGGCAGTGCTGGAAAATAAAAAAAAGATGTAGCCTTTGGTGTCTTACTAGTGGGTTAAATGTATAGCTTCACACCCATGTTCACCGAAAAGGCTCAGTTATATCCAGGGGGTCATGAAACAAAATATAAAGAGAGGCACCTGGGGAGGATGAGGTTGAGCGTGTAGAGGGCTTCCATACATGTGTTGTACATGTATGGAATTGTCAAAGAATAACTTGCTTCTTAAAACTTCTAAATGTAACCTCCAAGAAAATTTGGGAGATATTCTGTCAAGACTGCTCTATTTGTTTTAAAAATTGGGTCTCATTGTGTAGCTCAAATTACCCTAGAACTCCCAGTGTTCTGTCTCCTGCATCCCCTGCACTTGTAGGAGGTTTACTCAACATTGAAAAAATTATATAATATATGTAAATCTTCTGTTTTTGAAGTTTGATTACATAATGCAATATTCTGTCATTTGTTTTTCATTTTACAGTATATCTTGAATACATGTGCATGGGGAATTTCTTCATGGAATATCATGCATTTAATAAACGGTAGTATACTCATTTCTTTAAATAATAACCTAATTGTGCCATTCAGATTATTTTCATTTTCATTAACTAAAGTTCGCTACAGAAAATCAGCATGGACACTTACTCAGGCACTGTACTCAAAGGTGATTATTTACATTATATTTTGTATAAATTACAAAACACATAGTTGGAATGATGTCAAGGCTGTTAAGTAATGTAATACTTGTATAAATACTGCCAAATTTCCATCTCAGAAGGCTATAATAAATATATATTGCCATCAATTTTATATGAGAACCCATACTATGCCATTCAAAATTAAATGGTACATGTATTTTAAAAAGGTATAAGTCTCTGACTTCTGTCAATTCTTTAACTAGGGGAAGGATTGAATAAGTTGAAGGGGTGGGCAACCTCTATAGGAAGACCAGCAGTCTCAACTAATCTGGACCTCTGAGATCTCCCAGACACTGTGCCAGCAACCAGGCCGCAAACACAAGCAGATCTGATGCCCTGACACATGTAGAAAAGAAGACTGCCTTGTCTGGCCTAATCCTTGAGAGACTTTAGGCCCCAGGGATTATGGTGCCTGGCAGGGTCTGGGGAGAATCCTCCCCGGGTCAGTGGAGGAAGAGGAGCAATGGGATGAGAAATTGTGGGAGTGGACATGGCACAATGCCAGGAATGTAAATAAATAAAATAACATTTAAAATAGTTTCACTCATAAATTCAAATGCTGGTTTCTTTTTAACATCTACATTGAAATTCAATCGTGAAGTTTAGCGTTTTTTCTTACTGAAATCTGTAAGCATTAATCCTTAATTGACTCTTCATATTATTTGAGATTTTCTCCATGCTTATTACTTTGCATCAATTGTGTTTGTATATGTAGACTGCTTAGTATTCATAATATGTGCAGAAAACACATTCTTGAATTTTTTTTATTTTAATGATCTGTTATGTGTTAATGTCTATGTATAGATTTGTGCACATGAACACAGGCACTTGGGGAGACCAGAAGAGGTCAGATCCCCTGTAGCTGCTTTTACATCTGGTTGCAAGTGGCTTCATGGATGTTGGAAAGTGAACTTGTTTGCTCTTAAGAGCAGTAAGTGCTCTTAACCGCTAAGCTAATACTACAATACTTATTCCATAGTAAAATAAACCTATTTATGATTTTCTCATGTATTTCAGGGTATCTTTGAACTTCAGAAATCTTGCCACATTTTAAGTGCTATGACTACATTCAGGCATTATTTTTTCCAGCTTTCTTTTCTTTATCATCGTAAGATGTGTTGGATTAAATATGTTAATATTGTGCACTAAATCCTTAGAAATTCCCTGTTGGTTGGTACCTCTGCAATGACTATATTAATTTTATAGATTGCAGTTCTCTCTTTCTTTACACAATCCATCTGATGTCTTTTTGCTTTACTATAGAATGAAGTAAAAGCCTTTTAGTTTTTCTTTGAATAGTTAATGTTCTAAGAAAATGTGTTGAATTTTCTATTTTTAGGCCAATACATTATTTCTTTAAAATGTCCTAGAGTTTTGTTTTTTTCTTTTTCTTATTATTACTGTTCTCAGTAGTCTCATTATTAATATTCTGTGTAAGCTTTTATGTGTTCTGGTCATGTAGTGATATAGAAGTCTTCCAAATATATATGTGTAGGTATCCTATTTAGGTCCTTGGTCTTTCATGGCATGAAATTTATCTACCTAACCACCTCACTGGAACACACTGTAACACATTAAGGTGACATACAGCTCCAGGCTGCATTTATATATACAATGTTTTCATCATTTGGCTTTTAATAAATATTTTTGATAATTCTAATATATTTTATTTTCCATGTCCACTTAGTAACTCTAGTACATAAAACAGAGAATATTTCATCGACAAAATCCTGATGCCAATTTTACACAGTGTGACAGCTACCACCTATCATTGACTTTTAATCACTCAAAAGGAGTTAGTATTATATTGTTAAATGATATTTCCCCAACATCAAGTAAATAGATTTTATTTTGCTTCAATTAATTAAAAGTGCTATAGCGGGAAAATTTTAATTTCCTTTTTTTAGTTAAGAATAAATAACTTTTACATTCACCTGCCTATCAGAATGTCCCTATTCTTATACAGGAAGATGTGTCAGGCACAGGTCTATTTTCAAGTATAACATGTAATTACTATCATCAGTCTTGTCAGTTTCAAGTGATTGTTCACATCATGCTTGTAAAACACAATGATCAAATGGCAGGATAACCATAAGGGCACTGCAGTGGTATAAATAGCTTTGTGATAGCCAACATCTCTCTAATTTTGCTTAAGTGCTGTTCAATGAACTTGGATGGTATTGGTAATTTAGACACATATATAAGGCTATTGAAGCTGTGGTTTTGGGGGCGAATGTACAGCCCTTTACTTACTTAAGCCGGTATCATAATTAACAACAATCAAGCCATGTGTCCTTATATACAGAATTAATTACATTCTCTGTACAAAAGATCACAGTAAATATCCCAGTTATACAAAATTCATGATAGAAATTTCAAGTCCAGCCTCAATGGCTCTATCTACAAAATGACACTTGATTCAAGGCTGAGGAACATTACAGAAGAGGGTGTGAGAAGATTATAAAAGACTAAAGTCTAATGTGAGATGGTTTCTCAAAGTATTAGAAGAATTACACTCATAACCTCTCACTAACATGAATACCTAAACAAAAGCTGAGGAAGAGAGGGAATGGGGAAGAATTAGTTTAGTTTTCCTTCTGTTTCATTTCTTCTCCTACTTCTTCTTCTTCTTCTTCTTCTTCTTCTTCTTCTTCTTCTTCTTCTTCTTCTTCTTCTTCTTCTTCTTCTTCTTCTTCTTCTTCTCCTCCTCCTCCTCCTCCTCCTCCTCCTCCTCCTCCTCCTCCTGCTACTCGTCTTCCTCTTCTTCTTCGTCTTCGTCTTCTTCTTCTTCTTCTTCTTCTTCTTCTTCTTCTTCTTCTTCTTCTTCTTCTTCTTCTTCTTCTTCTTTTATCTCTTACTCTCTGTCTCTCTCTCACTCTGCCTCTGTCTCTGTATCTCTGTCTCTGTCTCTCTCTCTCTGTATCTCTGTCTTTCTCTGTCTCTGTCTCTGTCTCTGTCTCTGTCTCTCTCTCTCTCTCTCTCTCTCTCTCTCTCTCTCTCTCTCTCTCTCTCTCTCTCTGTCATTGTTGGGTATTTCCTCTTTACATTTCGAATGATATTCCTTTTCCAGGTTTCCAGTCCATAAGACCCTTAACCCTTCCCCCTATTCTTCTATAAAGGAGTTCACAGCCCCACCCATGCCCTCCCCATGCCTCCCCACATTCCCCTACACTGTGGGTCCAATTTTGGCAGAAACAAGAGTTTCTAATTAAATTGTTTCAACCAAGGCCATCCTTTGCTACATCAGTCCATGTATAGTCTTTCTGTTGTGGTTTAGTTATTGGAAGATCTTGTTGGTTGGCATTGTTATTATTATGGGTTTGCTAATCCCTTCAGCGCTTTCAATCCTTTTTCTAATTCCTCCAACAGGGTTCTGGTTCTTGGTTCAGTGGTTTGCTGATGGCATTTCCTTCTGTATTTGACATATTCTGGCTGTGTCTCTCAGGAGGGATCAATATCCAGTTATTCTCTGCCTGCACTTCTTAGCCTCATCCATCTTATCTAGTTTTGGTGTCTGTATACATATGGGCAACATGTGGTCTAAGCTCTGAAAGGCCGGTCCTTCAGTCTCTGAACTAAACTTTGCTTCTTTACCCACATCTATGGGTATTTTTGTTGCTCTTTTAAAGAAGGAGCGAAGCATCTGCATTTTGGTCATCCTTCTTGTGTTTCATGTGATCTGTGCATTGCATTGCATGAAGGATAATCTGAGCTTTTCGTCTAAAATCCGTTTATCAATGAGTGCATATCAAGTGTGTTTTTCTGTGATTGAGGAACCTCACTCCTGATGATAATTTCTAGTTCATTCATTTGCCTATGTTTTTCGTAAAGTTATTGTTTTTGGTAGCTGAGTAATATTCCATTGTGTAGATGTACCACATTTTCTGTATCCATTCCTCTGTTGAAGGGCATCTGGGTTCTTTCCCGATTCTGGCTATTATAAATAAGGCTGATGTGAACATAGTGGAACATGTGTCTTTGTTATATGTTTGGGGGATCTTTTGGGTATATGCCCAAGAGAGGTATAGCTGGATCCTCAGGCAGTTCAATGTCCAATATTCTGAGGAACCTCCAGACTGATTTCCAGAATGGTTGTACAAGTCTGCAATCCCACCAACAATGGAGGAGTGTTCCTCTTTCTCCACATCCTCGCCAGCATCTGCTGTCCCCTAAGTTTTTGATCTTAGCCATTCTCACTGGTGTGAGGTGAAATCTCAGGGTTGTTTTGATTTGCATTTCCCTTATGACTAAAGATGTTGAACATTTCTTTAGGTGTTTCTCAGCCATTCGGCATTACTCAGCTGTGAATTCTTTGTTTAGCTCTGAACCCCATTTTTAATAGGGTTATTTGACTCCCTGCGGTTGAACTTCTTGAGTTCTTTGTATATTTTGGATATAAGGCCTCTATCTGTTGTAGGATTGGTAAAGATCTTTTGCCAATCTGTTGGTTGCCGTTTTGTCCTAACCACAGTGTCCTTTGCCTTACAGAAGCTTTGCAGTTTTATGAGATCCCATTTGTTGATTCTTGATCTTAGAACATAAGCCATTGGTTTTTTGTTCAGGAAATTTTTTCCAGTACCTATGTGTTCCAGATTCTTCCCTAGTTTTTCTTCTATTAATTTGAGTGTGTCTGGTTTGATGTGGAGGTCCTTGATCCACTTGGACTTAAGCTTTGTACAGGGTGATAAGCATGGATCGATCTGCATTCTTCTACATGTTGACCTTCAGTTGAACCAGCACCATTTGCTGAAAATGATATCTTTTTTGGCTTATTTGATGGTTTTGGCTCCTTTATCAAAAGTCAAGTGCCCATAGGTGTGTGGGTTCATTTCTGGGTCTTCAATTCTGTTCCATTAGTATATCTGTCTGTCTCTGTACCAATACCATGCAGTTTTTATCACTATTGCTCTGTAATACTGCTTGAGTTCAGGGATAGTGATTCCCCCTGAAGTCCTTTTATTGTTGAGGATAGCTTTAGCTATCCTGGGTTTTTCGTTTTCCAGATGAATTTGAAAATTGTTCTGTCTAACTCTTTGAAGAAATGGATTGGTATTTTAATGGGGATTGCTTTGAAATTGTAGATCACTTTTGGTAAAATGACCATTTTTACTATATTAATCCTGCCAATCCATGAGCATGGGAGATCTTTCCATCTTCTGAGGTCTTCTTCAATTTCTTTCTTCAGAGCCTTGAAGTTCTTATTGTACAGATCTTTTACTTGCTTGGATAAAGTCACACCGAGGTACTTTATATTATTTGGGTCTATTATGAAGGGTGTCGTTTCTCTAATTTCTTTATCGGCTTGTTTCTCTTTTGTGTAGAGGAAGGCAACTGGTTTATTTGAGTTAATTTTATACCCAGCCACTTTGCTGAAGTTGTTTATCAGCTTTAGTAGTTCTCTGGTGGAACTTTTAGGATCAATTAAATATACTATTATATCATCTGCAAAAAGTGATACTTTGACTTCTTCTTTTCCGATCTGGATCCCCTTGACCTGCTTTTGTTGTCTGATTGCTCTGGGTAGAACTTCAAGAACTATATTGAATAAGTAGGGAGAGAGTGGGCAGCCTTGTCTAGTCCCTGATTTTAGTGGGATTGCTTCAAGTTTCTCTCCATTTAGTTTAATGTTAGCAACTGGTTTGCTGTATATGGCTTTTACTATGTTTAGGTATGGGCCTTGAATTCCTGTTCTTTCCAGGACTTTTATCAATAAGGGTATTTGAATTTTGTCAAATGCTTTCTCAGCATCTAACGAAATGATCATGTTGTTTTGATCTTTCAGTTTGTTTATATAATGGATCACTTTGATGGTTTTCCGTATATTAAACCATCCCTGCATGCCTGGGATGAAGCCTACTTGATCATGGTGGATGATTGATTTCATGTGCTCTTGGATTCAGTTTGCCAGAATTTATTGAGAATTTTTGCGTCGGTATTCATAAAAGAAATTGTTCTGAAGTTCTCTTTCTTTGTTGGGTCTTTGTTTTTGGTATAAGAGTAATTGTGGCTTCATAGAAGGAATTCAGTATTGCTCTATCCATTTCAATTTTGTGGAAGAGTTTGGATAATATTGGTATGAGGTCTTCTATGAAGGTCTGATAGAATTCTGCACTAAACCTGTATGGAGCTGTGTTCTTTTTCGTTGGGAGACATTTTATAGTAGAATCTGATGGGTTTTTTTTTGTTTTTTGTTTTTTTTTTTTTAATTTCTTCAGATTCTGTTGATATGTCTCCTTTACATTTCTGATTTTGTTAACTTGGATACAGTCTGTGTGACCTCTATTCTGGCTAAGGGTTTATCTATCTTGTTGTTTTTCTCAATGAAACAGCTCCTGCTTTTGTTGATTCATTGTATAGACCTTTTCATTTCTACTTGGTTGATTTCATCCCTGAGTTTGATTATTTCCTGCCTTCTACCCCTCTTGAGTTTACTTATTTCTTTTGGTACTAGAGTTTTTACATGTGATCTCAAGCTGCTTACATATTCTCTCTGCTGTTTCTTTTCGCAAGCACACAGAGCTTAAAGTTATCCTCATTGCTTCTCTTTCATTGTGTCACATATGTTGGGGATGTTGTATCTTCATTTTCTTTAAGTTCTAAGAAGTCTTTAATTTCTTTCTTATTTCTTTCTTGGCCAAGTTGTCATGGAGTAGAGCATTTTTAAACATCCATGTATATGTGGTCTTTCTGAGATTATTTTTATTGTTGAAGACCCATCCAATATGTTGTGATCTGATAGAATGCATGGGATTATTTCTCTCTTTCTGTATCTATTAAAGCCTGTCGAGTGACCGATTATATGGTCAGTTTTGAAGAAGGTTCCATGAGGTTCTGAGAAGAAGTTATATCCTTTTGTTTTAGAATGGAACTTTCTATAAATATCTATTAAATCCATTTGGCTCACGACTTCTATTACTTTCTCTACATCTCCGTTTAATTTATTTTTCCGTGATCTCTCCACTGATGAGAGTGGGGTTTTGAAATCTCCTACTATTATCATGTTGGGTGCAATGTGTGCTTTGAGATTTAGTATGGTTTCTTTTATGAATTTAGGTTTCCATGCATTTGGAGCATAGATACCTTTGATTGAGCGTTCAGCTTTGTGGATTTTTCCTTTGATGAATATGAAGTGTCCTTCCTTATCTTTTTTAATGACTTTTGGTTGAAAGTCAATTTTATTTGATATAAGAATGGCAACTTCTAATTTTTACTTCATGCAATTTGCTTGGAAATTTGTTTTCCATACATGTACTCTGAGGAAGCATCCATCTTTGTCTTTGATGTATGTTCCTGCATGTAGTAAAATACTGGACCCTCTTTATGTATTCATTCTGTTAGTCTGTGTCTTTTCACTTGGGTTTGAGTCCATAAATGTTGAGAGATATTAAGGAATAATGTTGGTCACTTCCTGTAATTTCTGCTGATAGAGATAGATATATGTTTATCTTTCTTTTTTTTTTCATTGCAGGGAAATTATATTCTTGCTTTCAGTATGGTATATTTTCTCCCCTTGTGTTGGAATTTTCCATCTATTATCTTTTGTAGGCGTAGAGTTGCTGAAAGATATTGCACAAATTGGTTTTGTCATGGAATATCTTGGTTTCTCCGTTAATTGAATGTTTTGCTGGATACAATACCCTGGGCTGGCATTTGTGTTCTCTTAGGGTCTGTTTGACATCTGTCCAGGATCGTGTGACTTTCACAGTCTTTGGTGAGATGTCTCGTGTAATTCTTATAGTCTGCCTATATATGTCACTTGACATTTTTACCTTACTGCTTTTAATATTCTTTCTTTTGTGCATTTGTTGTTTTAACTATCTTGTGATGGGCAGAATGTCTGTTCTGGCCCAATTAATTTGGTGTTCTGTAGGCTTCTTGTTTGTTTATGGGCATCTCTTTCTTTAGGTTAGGGTAGTTTTCTTTATAATTTTGTTGAAGATATTTACTGGCCCGTTATGTTGGGAGAGTCATCTCTTTCTTCTATACCTATTATCTTTAGGTTTGGTCATTTCATTGTGTCTTGAATTTCCTCTATGTTTTAGGTCAGGAGCATTTAGTTTTACATTATATTCATTAGTGCTATATTTTCTTTGGTATCTTATGCCACTGGGATTCTCTCTTCTGTCTCTTGTATGCTCTTGGTGATGCTTGTTTCTGCATTTCCTTGTCTCTTCACTGGGTTTTTTTCTCCATAGATATTTATGTTTTGTTTCTATTTTTGTTTCTATTTCTTTATTGTTATTTTTTTTTAAATTGTTCACCTCTTTGATCATGTTTTCCTGTAATTCTTTCATGGATTTTTGTGTATCCTCTCTAAGGACTTCTACTTGTTTAATTGTGTTTTCATACATTTTTCAAAGTAGGTCTTCATGTTTTCTTAAAATCCTCCATCATTATCAATAAATGTTATTTTAAATCTAAATCTTGCTTTTCTGGTGTGTTTAAATATCCAGTATTTTCTTTAACTGGGCTCTGTCGATGCCAAGTAGTATTAGTTTCTGTTGCTTAGGTTTCTACACTTGCCTCTAGTCATTGGGTTGTCTCTGCTGCTTGCTTGTCATGCTGCTTCTGAGAGTGACTTGACCCTGCTTTGGCCTCCGTATCAACACCTTTGTAGAACTGTTTTCCTGTTTTCTTTCAGTCTTTCCTGAGAACAGGTGGTCTGATTTCATGTGTGTAGGCACTCCTGGAGATTATTTTCCACACCTAGGTGCAGGCAGGAACCAAAGTGTCTTCCTCCTGATTGCTCCTCTATGTCCTTGCACACCATGCACTGTCTGATTACCTCTTGGGTCTGTACTGTGGGAAGGTATGTACTCTCCTTGGTCTTCTTAGGAATATCCACACTCCTGAGGTCCAGCTCTCTCCCCCATGAGATTTGGGTACAGGGAACTGTTTGGTAATTCACTGAAGTCTTGGGTACAGGCCAGAACCGTTGGTATCGATGGATGACTGTTCCTATATCCCAGTGTCTAGAGGCACTGTTCAATTTCTCCTGGCACCAGGGAAGTGGGCTGAAATGTGCCGATCTGTCGATCTATCCTGCGGCCTCAGGACTTCTCGTAAATCATTTTTATGGGACAAATATAAATATAAATATAACATTCCGGTTCTTGAGTTGATTTTCTGGAAATTTAACTGGGAGAGAAAAGGCCTCACTCTCAAACTAGAGAGCTACCTATACAAATACAGACCTACTAATGAACAGGAAGTTGCTTTCAAAATATTTCAAATTTAAAAAAGTAATCATTTTCTGTGTTGTCTGTCCAGCTTACACGTTCAAAAACACATTGTTATCACATTTTTTCAAAACTAACTGTATTTAATTTCATACAAGAGTAAGAATAAGTCACTACTATTGAGGTGGTTGCTGTACCATTACAGCTCATAATTTGTGTTTTTAAACTTTTTATATTGGAAACATTGTTAAAGCATCTACACTGTATTGATTTTTCTCATCTGATCACATATTGGATTACCCATTTCAACATTATCTGCAATAGGTATAAATGATTGGAATAGTCTCTATCCCCCTGAAGAGAAAATGATGTACAGGATTACTCAGTTACAGTAATATGTTTATAGCAGCAGGAAACCTTTCAAACATCTTGTATTTTTCCAAGGGAAATCTGGCTATACAGACTGTGACAAACAAATAAAGCATCATCAAGAATGTTTGTGCATCTTGAGTCTCTGCTGATCTTCAATTCCCTGAGAGAAGGACAACATAGAACTTTTCTCTATCCAGACTACTGACAGAAGCCTAGCTGTTCTACTATGTTGTGCTACTGCTGCTGTTTCCTGTTTGCTATGACAACTCTACAGAACTGAACTACTAGTGTATTCATGAAATGTTTGCTAATGGAACTACCTGCCTATTCCAACTTGAGAACAGAAATTCTGCTTCCCAGACAACACAGTTGGGAGTTGCTCCAATGAACCTTTCTAAACAGGGCCACCAACCTCAACCCCAATGCTCGCCATACTTTCTGTTACCTCTGGTGCCTGGAGGGCTACAGGGAGGTTAATGCTTTTAAGAGTCATCAGCAAATATGGATATTTGGAATAAACAAAATTTTAGTTTGAAGAGTCATCAGCTGTGGACTCTCCTAGGGGAGTAATATCACTCAGGCATTTGACGTATGCTGCATGGCAAGACCCTGAAGATGCCAAGTTAACAGCAAAATATATGTATTTTCTGGTCCTGAATATATCAGTGTATATAAAGCTTTGATCAAAAATAGTAAGAAGCAGGAGGTTTGCGATCTGGGGGGAGAGACAAGGAAGATGGTTACTATGTGTAAAATGCATAGTATCTCAGCTCCATGAATTCAAAGAAATCTGGGTCAGAGAGGGAGTTACCAGCACACAACAGTGATGCTGAGCACTATACCAAAAATAGTACAGTGCTAAGTTTTGTGCAGCATATATTATGATACCAAACCAAACAAAAGAAAACAAGAAACAAATAATAACCATGAGTGTGTATAAAGATCTGCTGGAAGAACTTTGTCTGAGTCTCTCAATATTCAACACTACATAAATAATCTAAAATAAATGATGACCCACTCACTCATGGAGTTGGCCACCAAGTAATATTGGCAATTGTGAAACAGCATTGAATCCCATGGCAAGTGTTCATTAAACAGTACGTTGTAAATATTTACATGCTTTTTTTTCCAGTGGGAACCAAGCTCTGGTTGCATGTGTTCATGCATTTGTGTGAATATTCACCTTCCTGAGGTCCGGGATCACTGACCATTGTTTTCCTGCTGCAAGGACAGCACTGACGGCAGTGAATCATATTAAGCTGTTGTCCAGTGAATGAAGAAGGAAGTGAGGGACTAAATATCAATCAAAGAGTACACATGGAGGCATCCATGGCTTCAGCCTCATGTATAGAACAGGATGGCATTGTCTGGCATCAATAGGCTGAAATTCGTTGGTCTTCTGAAGTCAGGTTTCCCTAGTGTAGGGAATGCCATAGAGTTGAGGTGTAAGTGGGCAGGCAGGGTTGGTAGCAAACTCACAGAAGCATGGGAAGGGTGGATGGAAGAGACCAGGAAAGGGTATAACATTTGAAATGTAAATACATAAAATATCCAATTAAAAAAGGAGGAAATGAGTGAGAAAGGAACAGGAGGCTTACCTGAAAGAAATCAGAGAGCTTCTAGATGCTGGTTTAAGTTAAAAGATTCAAGAATCTTTGTTATATATGAAAGACAAGGGTCAGCAGACTATAGCCTTTCATGTTTTTTTTAAAGTAATTGAAATAATAGTTCTCTTTTCATATATGAACACACAGAATCATTGGAAAGAAAAATAGACAGCTGGTTTTTTTGGTTTTATTGGTTAAAGAATCATTGGCATATCTTCCAACATAGCTTAACACACTCTCCGAAAGATTTTTGGGATAAGACCACAATGGAGAATATTGGGTCAGCGTTGGGACACAGGTATCTTCCATGTATTCTCAGTCACATACAAACATCCTTTTAAACTGTGAAAACATAAAATTATTAATTGATTGAATGAAATCCTAAGAATATAATTCCTTACATAAAGCAATACTGTCTGTGTGTATGACTTTCACACTTAGAATAATATCAGGAGATGAATTCACTTAAAAAGTTGTTAAAAGTGCTGTGGTATAGTGTAAAAATACAGCATCTACAGTCTTACTGTCTGGGATGGAATCGTGGCTCTCCACTATCTAATCACAAAGCAAATAAGAATGTAAAGAGACAAGTGCGTCTGAGAAAACACTCACTATAAAATATAAAATGCCCTTATACATTCAAAAGAATAATATAAATATTTTAGATCTTCTAAAAGGACATAAGGATGAACATATTAGAATGGATTCATATTGCCATACAATATATTTTATTTAAAATTTAAAGCTCACACGTGTGAAATTTGTTTAGTCAGAACTGTTTTCCAGCTAGTATGCATTAATCTTGTACCTGACTTAACACTTTAATTCTAGTTGACTCATTTATTGCAACCTTTTCAATTGCCAAATTTTTGTCTGCATTGTGATACCAACAACCATTTGTGTGCAGGTGTATTTGTCAAATATATAGAGCCAGAATAACTCTGATGTGCCGTGGTGAATGGAGTTGCGACAATAGCTAATGTTTACACGATATATTTTTATATTAAGTATAGGAATAAAGGAAACACTGTAGTACATATATGTTTGCAAAATATATTTCTAAATATTTTGGGATAAAAATGCAAAAGCATGTTATTTCACAAAATGTGAATACCTGATTGCTAAAATGCCAGAAAGTATTGGATATTTATTCTGAATTGCAAGGGAATGCAAAATCAAAATTAAGAAAAGTAATTTGATGGGATGGCTATGGTATATGCAATATTTCTACTTCACAGAATTATACCCTTACATTATACTCCTTGATACTTTAAAAAGCAAAGTGATCTAACTGCATTTTATTTCTGGTAAGACAGCTGATAAAGAACCCAAAAGCTGTCCTTTAAATCTATTAAACTTGTTTTTCATTAGCTAAATACCTCCTTTCATAAGAGTAGAAGGGCATTTTTATGAAGTACTTTTGCTAATTTGAGGCATATAAAAATGAATTTTGCTTTCTTTTTTCAAAAGATAATACCAACGTACATGAAGAAAGTCCATCAGTAGTGAAAAAGATAATTGCTGCAGTTCTTCAATAATCATTTCATTTGTTAAGTGGAACTTTATCCAGTTGTTTCAGAAGTAATCTAAATATTTCATTTCCATCAGTTAATGTGGAAGAATCCATGATATAATCAAATGAAATTCACTGCTATGGTAAAATCTCATTAAAGTAAAACAATATCTGCCAGCTACAGGAATTTTCCAAGCAATTCCAATTGACATTCTTTCCCAATTTATGTTTAGATAACAAAAAACTCCCATACAAACCGTAATATTTTTGGAGTTAAGTTCACATTAAATTCAAATTTTTCACTAGATATAGAGTCTTTTTAATTAACCTATCCTTTATTTGTAAAGAAAAAATAACAGAATATGGATTGTGATGTGTAGCAGATCACAATTAGAAGCATCACCCACTTTGTGATAATCTAATATATATGACTTTAATTTCTTCCAAAAATGTTTAAACAAGATTCTCTCCTTTTGATATTACCAGTCTCTTGATTTCTTTCTGGATATCACAGATCCTGTAACAGTTGGGTTAAGAAGAATTCACTATGTAATGATAATAAACTTAGTCTTAGAAATTCCCTGATGTTTGCTACCTCTGAATAAGGAAGTTTGAATCAGATAAAGTAAATTGACTCCACAGAGATGTCATCCTTTTCTAATTAGCATTTGCACACTTTTGTCCATAATACCGTGTCTTAGACAGAGTTTCTATTGCTGTGCTCAAATACCATGACCAAGGGGGGAAAAGAAAGTTGGAGAAGAAAGTGTTTATTTAAGTTTAAATTTTCTCTTTTTTTAATTTTATTTAATATAATTCTACAATCCAGATTTCATCCATCTCCCAGCCTATACTCTGACAGTTCTACATCCCATACCCACTCCCCACGTGTCCATCTGAATGAAACTGTATCCCACTCCAGCCCCAGTCTACCGGACCTCTCCACTCCCTGGGGACTCAAGTCTCTTGAGGGTTAAGTTCATCTTCTCTAGTCGTGTCCAGACTCTGCACAACAGTCTTAGGGGCTTCATATTAGCTGGTGCATGATGCCACATTGGTGGCTCAGTGTCTGAAAAATCACTGAGGTCCAGGTTAGTTAACACTGCTGGTCCTCCTTCAGGGTTGCTCCACTCCTCAGCTTCCTCCAGCTTTTTCATATTTCAACCACAGGTTTAGCAGCTTCTGTTCATGTGCTGAGTATAAATGTCTGCATCTGACTCCTTGATCTTGTTGTTGGGTCTTTTTGAAGGCAGTCATGACAGGTCCGTTTTGTGAACATGACAAAGGATGAGTAATATTGTCAGGCTTTTGGGGCCTCTACTTAGTCTGGTTCTCAGATATGGTGTGTCACTGAAACTCCTTTTCCTCAGGCTCTTCTCTGAGGTTTTTTCTCTGAAGTTCTTTCAGACAGGAACAAATATCGGTCAGAGTTTGGATTTGTGGATTGCAAACTTATCCCTCAATTAATGCTCTCTCTTCCTACTGAGGTAGACCCCACCAGTTCCCTCTCCTCCTGGGCATTTCACTGATTCCTGATAGTATCTTATCTGTCAGGTATCTGAAATATTCTAGAGCCGCACTCCACGCAATTCCAACATGTTAGCTCCTGAGGTTGCCTGTTTCCATTTATTCTGCTGGCACTCAGAGCTTCAGTCTCATTACCCATACCTGACCATGTTCCCTTCTTCCCTTCACTATCTCCTTTCTCATTCAGGTCCCTCACTCTCCCCTCCTGTGCTTCCTTTTTTCTCCCTCAACAGTGGGATTGAGGCATCCTCACTTTGGCTGTTCATCTGGTTAAGCTTTTATTTTTCCTTTCTTCAGAATTGGATATTTTTTGCTTACATTTCCAATATCATTCACTTTCCCAGTTTTCCAGTCATAAGACTCTTATCCCTTCCCCCCAGCTCTAAATGATGTTCCCCCTCGTCATCCACCCCCTTTCTGCCAACACTGTCATTCCCCTACATTGTGGTTCTAGCTATAGTAGGCCCAAGACCTCCACCTCCCATTGATGCCCAACAAGGCCATCCTCTGCTATATATCCAGTTGGAGCCATGTGTTGGTCCATGTGTACCTTTGAATGGTGGTTTACCCCCTGGGAGCTCTCATTTGTTGGTGTTGTTGTTCTTATGAGGTTTCAAGCTCCTTCCTCTCCTTCAATCCTTTCTCTTATTCCTCCAACTGGGACTCTGTTCTCAGTTCGGTGGTTGGAAGCCCGCATTCACCTCTCTATTTGACAGGCTCTGGCTGTGCCTCTCAGAAGACTCCTGTCAGCATGCACTTCTGAGCTTCATCGATCTTACCTTGTTTTGGTGGAGATATACATATACATATACATATACATCATATACATATACATATACATATACATCATATACATATACATATACATATACATATACATATACATATACATATACATATACACATACACATACACATACATATACATATACATATACATATACATATACACATACACATACACATACACATACACATACACATACACATACACATACACATACACATACACATATACATATACATATACATACATATTGGATCCACAGATGGGTCAGGCTCTGAATGGTCATTCATTCACTTTCGGTTCCAAACTTTGTCCCATATACCCTCCTATATATATTTCCCACTTTTGATAAGGACTGATTCATATGCATATTGATTATCCTTCTTCTTTAGCTTCAAATGGTCTGTGAATTGTATCTTGGATAATTGGAGCTTTTGGGATAATATCCACTATCAGTGAGTGCATTCCATGTGTATTTTTGTGATTGGGTAACCTCATTCAGGATGATATTTTCTACTTCCATCCATTTGCCTATAAGGAAAACTATAGCAACCAACTAGAGCTCCCACAGTCTAAACCACCATCCAAAGGGTTCACATGGATACACCAATGACTCCAACTTCATAGGAAGCAGAGAATGGCATTGTTGGTCAACAATGGGAGGAGAAGCCCTAAGTCCTGCCAAGGCTTGATCAACTATGGTACAGATATGTCAGGGCAGGTAGGCAGGAAGGGTGGGTAGATGATAGGGGCATCACACTCATAGAAACAAGTGGAGGGGAATGGGATAGGGTGCTCATGGATGGGAAAAATGGGAATAGGCAATCATTTGAAAGATAAACACATATGCAGTAAAATGAATTTGATAGGTTCTGGGAGAAGGAAAGACAATTTTCTTGTTAGTTAAAAATTACTTCACTTGTTATCATATGTATATCTGTATCATATATTTGTGAATATGTGCTGTGTGTAGGTGACAATGGACCCAGAGGCACTGGAACCCCTGGAGCTGGATTTAGAGGCAGTAATGTGTCCATGACATGGGTACTGGGAATCCATCTTGGGTCACCTGGAAGAGTAAAGTATGCTCTTAAACACCAAGTATTTCCAACACACAAAGATTATTAGTTGTTTTCATCAGTGTGACTATCTCTTAGGGTAATCACAATCTAGGCCAAATCCAATTCTAAACAGTTGTTGAGAAATACAAATTGAACATGATGTTTGTTTTTTAAATAAATAAAAAAAAACTCAAAAGTAGAAAACATTAGTTACATAACTTAAAAATGAATACTCAATTGAGGAATGTTGAATGGCCTAAAAGCACCAAAATAAGCGTTCAACAACCATAGTCATCAGGGAAATTAATATCAAAATGGTCTTGAGATTCCACCTTACAAAATCAGAATGGCTAAGAAAATAAATTCAAGTGACAGCAGATGCTGGTGAGGATATGGAGAAAGAGAAACTATCCTCAATTGTTGGTGGAATTGGAAGCTGGTACCACTCCTCTGAAAATCACTCTTGTGCTTCCTCAGAAATTTTGGAATAATTCTATCTGAGGACACAACTATAACAGATCTGGACATATATCTAAAAGATGCTCAAAAATACAAGTAGGACAAACGCTCCACTATGCTTATAGCAGCCTTATTTATAAGAGCCAGGAGCTGGAGAGATCCCAAATGTCTCTCAACAAAGGATTGTATACAGAAAATATGATACATTTACACACTGGTCTACTACTTAGCTATTTCAAAAATAACTTCGTGAAAGGATTAGGCAAATGGATGGAACTAGAAAATATCTTCCTGTGTGACGTAACCCAAATACAACAGGACACACGTGGTACACACTCACTTATAAGTAGATATTGGTCCAAAAGCTCGTAATACCTTAGAAAAAATTAACAGACCATATGAAGCTCAGAAGAAGGACAAACAAAGTGTAGATGCTTCATTCCTTCTGAGAAGGGTTGGCAAACTATTTACAGGATGAAATATGGACAAAAAGTATGGAGCTTGGACTACAGAAAAGGTCATACAGAGACTGCCCCTCCTGGGGATTCAACCCATAAGCAGTTACCAAACCCAGACACTATTGTTGATGCCAAGAGATGCACGCTGACAGGAGCCTGATATGGGATTCTCCTGAGAGGCTTTACCAGCAGTTTACCGATACAGACGAGGTTCTTCACATATAACCAACAGATTGAACACAGGGACTCCAATCGAGGAGTTAGAGAAAAGAGAGAAGGAGCTTAAGAGTTTTGTCGTCCTATAGGAAGAACAATATCGACCAAACAGACCACCTCCCCCATCGAGAACTCCCAGAGATTAAAACACCAACCAATGTGTACACATGGCTCCACCCGCATACCTAGCTGAGGATGGTCTTCACAGGCATCAATTGAAGAAGACTCCCTTTAACTAGTGAAGGCTGCTTCCCCAGTGTAGGGAAATATCAGGGCGTTGAAGTGGGTGTGGGTGTGTGGAAGGGGGAGCAGCTTCATTGAAGTTGGGGGATGGGGTAAGGAAAATTGAAGAGGGGTGACCCAAGAAAATGGATAATATTTGAAACATAAGTACATAATGTATCCAATTAAAAAAACTTTAAAAAATTGAAAAAAAAACTTTCAACTTAACACATTTTTTTTTCTTTTTTAAACGTTTTTGGTTATGTTCTTCTTTACACTTCAAATATTATTCCCATTTCGGGTTTCGCACCAATAAACCCCCAATCCCATCCCCCTTATACCTTCTTTTATGAGGGTATTCCGTGCAACATCTACCCCTTCTGCCTCTCCACCTTGGCATTCCCCTATGCTGGTGGGCTCTAGCCTTTTCAGGACCAAGGGCTTCTTTCTCTCTGGTGCACAAAAAGGCCATTCTCTGCATACCTATATGCAGCTTGAGCCATGGGTCTGTCCACGTGCAATTTATGGGTATTGATCAATGTTTTTATTATTTATTTACTTTTACACTCCAGATTTTATTCCCTCCCTGTTTACTCCCTGACATTTCCACATCCCATCATTCCTCTCAACCTAATGGTTAGCTGCTTCTTTTCTAACTGAAACCAGAAACAGGAGTCCTCTCCTGTATGTGTGCTGGAGGCCTTATCTCAGCTGTTAAATGTGGCCTGGTTGGTGTGCCTGTGTCTGAGAGATGTAAAGGGTCTAGGTGCTCCTCTTGGAGGGATGCCCTCCTCCTCACATGCCTCCATCTTTTCCCTCATTCAAGAAGAAGACTCAGCAGCTTCTGTTCATTGGTTGGGTACACTATGTGCATCTGATTCTTACAGCTGCTTGTTGGATTTTTTTGTGGAGGAGCACTCATGATAGTTCCTTTAATTGAATGCCCAATAGCATCAGTCCTGGTGTTTGGTGTTGGTGCTTCCATTTGAGCTGGATCCCATTTTGGCTTTCTGTTCCACAGGCCTTCTTCATTTCTATCCCTGCATATCTTTCAGACATGAATAATCATGAGTCACAGCTTTGTCTGTAGGATAACTACCCAATCCCTCACTTGATGACCTGTCTTTCTGCTGGAGGTAGGTTCAATAAGTTCCCTCTCGCCACTGTAGGGCATTTCATCTATCCACCTATCCTGGAGTCCTTAGGGTATCTCACTTCCCAGTTATCCAGTACACTCTATAGAATCCTCCTAGCTCCTTCCTCATTGGGTCGCCTGTTTCCCGTCTTTCTGCTGGCCTCTGGTTTCAATTCTGTTTTCCCACATAATATAAAATCATGTCCCCTCTCCCCAAACCTTTATCCTTTATCCCTCCTCAGTCCCACCCTCCATCTCCACTTCTGGTTTCTTTCTACTCCCTCCCAATTGGATTGAAATGTTTCCACTTGCACCGTATTCCTTGATGAACTTTTTGAGTTCTGTAGCCTGTGTCTTGAATATTCTTTACTATTATTGTCTAATTTCCACATATTATTGAGAATATCCAATGATTGTTCTTTTGGGTCTGATTTACCTCACACAAAGTAATATTTTTTTAACAAAAAATGGATAATTCCATCCATTTCCCTACAAAGCTAAGGAAGACACTTTAAAAAAATATAAGGGACTTTTCTTACTTACATTTCAAATTTAATTCCACTTCCCGGATTCATGTCCAAAATCCACCATCCACTCACCTCCCACCCCCCTTATGGTTATAGCCCCACATATTCTTCTTACCACCACCCATATTACCCTGCACTGGGTTAAAAACTTGGCATGACCAAAGGCTTCCCCTTCCACTAGTGCCCCAAAAAGGCTATTCTTTGCAACATATACAGTTGGAGCCCAGGGTCAGACAATGAATATTCTTTCAGTAATGGGTTAGTCTCTAGAATCTCTTTGGTTGTCATTTATGTTCTTATGGAAGTGCAAGCTACTTCACCTCTTTCCATCCTTCCTCTAATTCTCCCAGTAGGTCCATTTCTAAGTTCAGTTGTTTGATGCTAGCATTAACCTCTTTATTGGACATGCTCTGGATATTTCTCTCAGGAGAGATCTATATCTGGTCCCTTTCACTATCCGTTTTTACCTTAACCAATCCTATTTAGTTTTGTTGATATGCATAAATATAGATTAGATATAGATATAGATAAACATACATATGGATATGGATATGGATATGGATATGGATATGGATATATATACATATATACATATATACATATATACATATATACATATATACATATATACATATATACATATATACATATATACATATATACATATATACATATATACATATATACATATATACATATATACATATATACATATACACATATATACATATATACATATATACATATATACATATATACATATATACATATATACATATATACATATATACATATACACATATACACATATACACATATACACATATACACATATACACATATACACATATACACATATACACATATACACATATACACATATACACATACACATACACATACACATACACATACACATACCCATACCCATACCCATACCCATACCCATACCCATACCCATACCCATACCCATATATATATATATATATATATATATATATATATATATATATATATATATATATATATATATATATATATATATGTACCCATGTGTGCCAGGCTCTGAGTGGCATTTCCTTCAGTTGCTGCTCTAACATTGTTTCCATAATCACTCCTATTTATATTTTTTTCCCTTTTTAAGAAGGAGTGGGTGCATCTGCAGTTTGGTGATTCTTCTTCTTGAGCTTTCTGAGGTCTGTAGATTGCATCTTGAGTAATCAAGCTCTTTGGCTAATATATATTTATCAATGAGTACATACCAAGTGTGTTTTTCTGTGATTGAGTCTCCTCACTCAGGATGATATTTCTAGTTCATTTCATTTGCCTGTGAATTTCATGAAGTCTTTTTTGATAGTTGAGTAGTATTCCATTCTGTAGATGTACCACATTTTTAATCCATTCCTCTCTTGAAGGGCATCTTGGTTCTTTCCAGAATCTAGCTATTAAAAATATGGCTGCTATCAACACAATGGATCATGTGTCTTTTTTATATGTTGGACCATCTTTGGTTATATGCCCAGGAGTGGTATAGCTGTATCCTTAGGTAGTGTAATTTCCAAATTTCTGAGGAACATGCAGACTGATTTCCTGAGTGGTGGTACCAAGTTTCATTCCCACCAAAAACGGAGGAGTGTTCCTCTTTCTCCACATCCTCACCAGAACCTGTTGTCATCTGAGCCCATTCTTACTGGTTTGAGGTGTAATCTCAGTGTAATTTTGATTTGCATTTCCCTGATGACTAAGGATGTCGAACATTACTTTGGGTGCTTTTTGACCCTTTGATAATACTTAGCTGAGAATGTTTACCTTTGTACCCTATTTTTAATAGGTTTATTTGACTCTTTTGTGTCTACCTTCTTGAGTTCTTTGTATATTTTGGATATTAACCATCTCTCAGATGTAGGATTGGTAAAGACCTTCCCAATCTGTTGGTTGCTGTTTGGTTCTAATGACAGTGTCTTTTGCCAGGAATGCATTTTCTTAAGTAGTGGTGGATGTTGGGAGGGATTATGGGTGGTATCATCCTTGGCCTCATGGTCCTGGGTCCATGGGTCAGAAAGGAGGCTGACAAAGCCATGTGACTCACACTAGTAAGCAGCATCCTATCTATTCTCCCTGCACCAGTTTTTGACTGTAGGTTCCTGCCTTGCTTAAACTTCCGTCCTGCTTAAACTCCTGTCCTGACTCCCTTTGGTGATAAGCAATGATGTGGAAGAATAAATCAGATATAACATTTCCTCTACATAAAAGAGATTTTTTTGTATAGAAGTTTTCATGTAGAATGTGTTAAAGTTGCTTTTAGAGTTCAAAGCAGCACAATTTTGAGTATAGAACAAAGATTTTATTTTGAATTTTCATTTTTTTTACACTCAAGTGTTTGCACCCCTCCTTGGCAGCCATCCCACAGGTCCTCATTTCACTCCTCTCCATCTCCAGATTTTTCTAAGCTCAGGAAATAAGAACAATGGCAGCCCCTTTCCTACCAATAAGCATGCCTTTCTTGCAAAAGCTGGACTGGTAATCAGTTGAAGATTACTTCCTTGTACATGTTTTCCCATCAGCTTAATGATATGATTTGTTAAAAAAAATAGTGAATAGATATGCACTGTGAGAATTCAATGAAGAAGTGGCTAATTGTTTTATATAAACGTTTGTTTTATAATTCTTTTAAGATTTTCATAAGATTGTTTTTTGAGACAATCAATAAAGTAATTGATTCTTTCTTTGTAATTGCATATTGCATACTGCCAGTAAGAGAAACTGGCTTGCAAAATTACCTTGGTTGCTTATACCTTGTTAATCTGTAACAAGTTTCTTAGTTAGAAATGTGTGTGGGTTCTTCACAATAATTCATCATATTAAATCCAAAATTTATAAGCAGTTGATCATGGTGAGATATTGGGGAGATGCTTTTTCTTACATGTATTCATAATTACGCTAGAAGAAAATAGAATATAATTACATTTTCATTTTTATATTACTTCCTTTTGCAGGAATATGTAAGAAATGCTTGAAAATAATAAAGTTTAGAGTTATGCCATTCAACAAATAATAGCATGTATGCAAAGTGGTTGAAGTTTTACTTTATCCATCAAATGTGTAGATGTGTATGCATTTATTAAAAATTGTTACATCTCTTAAAGGTTGTTTCTTCCACCAAATCTGTAAATGAATCTGTACCTGCTTTACATGCTACCAACCCAAAATCTCCTCCTTGAATGACTGAACACATTGTCCTAGCTAATCTTAGACAAACAGGCATACATGCAAATGATTATTGATGTGGTTTGAACATATATGCGATCTCAAACCCCATACCTACTCCAATAAGGCTACACCTCCTTATAGTGGCTAAGGTCCTATGGGGACCAATCACATTCAAACCACAACAAATACCTAGCTACATGCATACATATATTCATAGATGACAACTGAAGAAAGAGAGGAATAAACAGAGAGAGTGATATATAGATGATAGGTATTTGGGAACACGACTACGTAAGTTCATTCATACATACTTACAACATACATACATACAGATATACATACATACATACATGTATACACAGATGATCGATAGACTCATAGAAGTGATCATAATCTAAAAATTATTCCCTTTAATGATACTCTACAAATTATACCCTTTACTTCACATACATACACACACACGCACACACAAACATACACACACAAACATACACACACACATTTACACACACTCACACAAACACACACACACACACACATAAACACACACACGATGAACAGAGTTTATTATCCCCAATTACAACATAAAGTTGGGACATTCAAATTTCAAAGTCTTCTACAAAAACCTTCAGAAAATACAGTATGTTTATGGATATAGATTTGATAAGTAAACTAATGTTTCCTTTGTTTCTGGCTGTTTCTAAGGATTGTACCCTAAAAACTCTTTCGCATACTTGTTCATTGTTTCAGTTATTGCTGTGTACTAAATGATACTTATAATCCAATGGACAGCATTGCTACAGAAGCTGTTTTTGGTGCTGGAGATTTTCAATCATATACTCTCAGCTGCAAACCACATCTTTTAAAGACACAACAGTAAGAAATGGTCTTGCAAATGACTTCAAATGAAGTTGTCACCCAGTGAAAAACAACAAATAACGGGAAGTAGATTTGTATATACAATATATACTCAAATGAATATTGGTTAATATGATTACATTTGTAAAAGACATTTAAATAGAGCTATGTCTTTGGAACACTAGGGAAAAGATATGTATACATTGTAATTTCCAAATAGAATAAAAAATGTGGAAAATTTCAGCAGCAAGTTGTTGGTTTTTAATGCCAGTAGATGCCTACCACAACCGCGAAATTACGAGACGTCCTTGTCTAAACTGACACGAAAAAATCACCAAGAACACAACAACAATCAAAGAAACCATGTCATCTGTGGAGTCCTCAGGAACAGGTGCAGCAACCTGGACATGGTTCCAAGATGTGGGTTAGTATGTAGTACTTTGTCAGCCTGGTAGGTTTGTATTCAACCATCCATGTATGGTCACGATGTTTGGGACCTTTCCAATAATGATGAATACCCTGAAGATGATGAGTGCTATTCAAGTATCTTGTTTCCCTGAAGACTACAAACCTGAGAGAAGGAATGTTATGTTGATGAACAGGAGAATGGCCAAAGCCTCTTTGTGAACGTTGTGTAAATGGGATGCCTATTTGAGCAGAGTGGCATATCTGTGTGGACAGAAGGGAAAACTGGAGTCTGTTGAATAAAGATGCGAGTATAGAGTTCCCATCTAATGAGAAAGTAATGTCTGAAGTGCACTTGGCCAGAGATGTAGTTTTAAGATTCCGTTAGAGTATGTGGTCACTGTTGATGTCTTCATATACAGACTGAAAATGTCACAAACACTAGTCAGAGACTGACTACTGGAGAGAGACGAAAGGGCAAGGAGCATTGGGAAGAAATGAGGCCTGAAGAGCCAGTAAAAGTACACAAGAATCTGAGTGTCACAGGGGATGTATGTGAGGGTCTCTAGGGTTGACATTGGAAATCTAAAGACCTTTGTAGAGGGAACCAGCATATTATGTTGGGTAGAGTTTAAATTTGCATACTCTTTCCTTGATGACAGATCAAAGACCCAGCCTACTTCATGCAGTGGAGCACATTCCAATGACTGCCTTTACAGTCACTAAATCATCATCAGAGACTAGAGCATCTTCCCGCTCCAGTGAATGTGCTACACAGTCAGGTTTCAGTCTGAGCGTTCATAAAAATTCTGGGTGACAGTCACATGTTGGTTCACCTCCTCAACCATATTTTCCCCTGCCAGGTCTAGGTATGAATGGTGAAAAACTTATCATTTTGTTTTCTTCCTTGAGACAGTGAGTTTCTGTTCTGGGTTGTACTTGCTTTTCTTTCGTTATCTAGAGGCTCCTTCTGGAGGATCGAAATATTATAGGTTCTAAAATTTAGAGGAATGTGTGTGTGTCTGTGTGTGTGTAAAACTTACTGTATCAGAGGAGTACAATATGACTTCCTCCTTCGTCAGAAAGGCATATTTGAAGTCTGCTTAGGAAAAATGAAATCTGAGGGACATTGAAAATATTCAGAGGTAAAAAGAGAAATTCCTTTAGTCACAACAGAAGGACTGGAGGCCCTATTAAATAGACTAAGTAAGAGCACCCCCACAAGATAATATGTAGAAGGTCTGAAAGTCTTTTGGATTGTGGAGGTCAGTAGAGTTTTATTAGAATAGGCAGGGTTGGGATCCTTTGTTTAGAAGACACATATTTGGGGTACAATTAGAGATAGGAAACAGTTTAAAAGCCATATCTGTCAAAAAGGACACTCAGGGTACATAGGAGCAGCCAGTAGCAGGAACTGGCTGCTTTCTTTGTGTTCCTAGAACTGAAAAAAAAAACAGTACCATAGCACCCTGCAACAAAATCCTATGGAGAAGCAAGCTGGATCTTCAGAAATGCAGAAACTCCTTAGAATCCAAAGGAGACAAATACTTTCTGCCTACCTTCTTGAACAAATAGGAAATCACCAAGTGTCATCTGTGCACCTTGGGTACAGGGACCTAGGAGAAGTCAGATGAAGGACATTATTCTTTTCTGGTTGTGCTGAGAGCTGAAAATCAGCTGGTAATTGTGTATAAACAATTGAAAGCAGAGGTAAGACCAACTTTTCTGCTCCAAGTTACCTGCCGTTTGGAATTAAAGGCACAATGAGAAGATCGAATGTAAGAATAGTAGGTATAAAAGAGAGTGAAGACTCCCAACTTAAAGAGCCAGTAAATATCTTCAAAAAATTATTGAAGAAATCTTCCCCAACCTAAGCACAGAGATGCCCAAAAACATGCAAGAAGCCTACAGAGCTCTAAATAGATTTTACCAGAAGAGAAATTCCTCACATCACATGCTAGACAAAACACCAAATGCACAAAATAAAGAAAGAAGTTTAAGGGCAATAAGGGAAAAAGGTCAAGAAACATATAAAGTCAGACCTATGAGAATTACTCAAGGTTTCTCACCAGATACTATGAAAGTCAGAAGATCCTGGAAAGAAATTTTCTAGACGGTAAAAGAACACAAATTCACTCCAGTCTAAGTAGCCAGGAACATTCTCAGTTAACACATATGGAATTACGAAGATATTCCATGACAGAACCAAATTTATATGGTATATTTCTACAAATCCAGCCTTATAAAGGTTAATAGGTAGAAAACTCCAACACAAGGAGGGAAACTACACCCTAGAAAAAGCAACAAACTAATGTTTCAATGAAACCAAAAGAAAAGAGACACACAAACATGATTCTACTTCTAACAACAAAAATGACAGAAGCAACTATCATTATTTCTTAATATCTCTTAACAATAATGGAGTAAATTCCTTAATAGAAAGACATAGACTAACTGAATGGATTCATAAAGAGGACCCAGATTTTGTTGCACGTAAAAGACACAACTCAGAGAAAAAGACAGACACTACTTGAAAGTATTAGGCTAGAAAACAAATTTTGAAGCAAATGGTCTGGTAGAAGGAATGTGGAGTTGCCATTCTACTATGTAATATAATCGACTATCAACCAAAAGTTTTCCAAAGAAGTAAGGAAGGAAATTGCATATTTGTCAAAAGAAAAACCCACCAATAGGAACTCTCAATCCTAAATATGTATGCTCCAAATACATGGGCACCTGCATTCCTAAAAGATGCCTTACTAAAGCTCAAAGCACCCAATGCTCCTCTCATAATAAACAGGGGAGATTTCAACACCACATTCTCATGAATGGACAGATCATGGAAACAGAAATTAAACAGAGACCTAGACAAAGTAACAGAAGTTATGAACAAAATGGTCTTTACGGGTTTTTATAGAATATTTCATCCTAAAACAAAATAATATACCTTATTCCCAGCACCTAATAGTATTTTCTCCAAAATTGGTCATAAAACCAGTTGCAAAACAGGTCTCAACAGATCCAAGAAGACTGACATAAGACCTTGCATCCTATCAAACCATGACAGACTAAGGCTGGTTTTCAATAGCCACAAAAAAATCAGCAACCCCAAACATACATGGAAGTAGAACAGTGCTCTACTCAAAGATAACTTGTCAAGGAAGAAATAAGAAAGATTAAAGACTTTTTAGAATTTAATAAAAGCGATGGCACAACATACATATGCTGTGCTCAACAATAATAGAACTTCAGTTGGAATTATCATTCCTTACCTCAAGGAGTATTACAGGGCAATAGTGATTAAAAAAAAACAAACCACAAAACAACAGCAACAACAACAACAACAACAACAACAACAACAACAACAACAACAACAACAACAAAAACCCGTTGGATTTGTACAGAGACAGGAATGTAGATAGGTAGAATAGAATTGGAGACCCCAAAACAAACACACACATCAATGGTCAGTTGATATTTGACAAAGAAGATAAAACCAATGAAAAAAAGATAGGATTTGCAACAACTGGGGTGCAGCATGTAGAAGTTTGCAAATCAAATCATTTTTAATGCCCTGTACAAAGCTTAAGTCCAAGTGGATCAAAGACCTCTACATCAAACCTGATAGACTGAAACTAATAGAAGAAAAAGTACAAAGAGTCTTGATCACATGCGCACTGGGAAAAATTTCCTGAACCAAACACCAGTGGCTTATACTGTAAGATCAAGTATCAGAAACAAGACTTCATAAAACTGCAAAGCTTCTGTAAGGGAGAGGACACTGTTGTTAGGACAAAATGGCAAGCAACAGATTGCAAAAAGATCTTTAGCAATCCTACAACTGATAGAGGGCTTTTAATCAAGATATAAAAAGAACACATGAAGTTAGACTGCAGGAGACAAATAACCCTATTGAAAAATGGAGTTCAGAGCAAAACAGAGAATCCACAGCTGAAGAACAACGAATGGCAGAGAAATACCTAATGAAATATAAAACATCAACAGTCATAAGGGAAATGAAAATCAAAACAACCCTGAGATTTCACCTCACACCAGTGAGAATGGCTAAGATCAAAAACTCAGGTGACAACAAACGCTGGCGAGGATGTGGAGAAAGAGGAACACTCCTCCATTGTTGGTGGGATTGCAGACTGGTACAACCATTCTGGAAATCAGTCTGGAGGTTCCTCAGAAATTGGACATTGAGTTTTATGAAGACCCAGCTACACCCTCTTGGGAATATACCCATAAGATGCTCCAACATATAACAGAGACACATGCTCCACTATGTTCATAGCAGCCTTATTTATAGCCAGAAGCTGGAAAGAACCCCGATGCTCTTCAAGAGATGAATGGATACAGGATATATGGTACATCTACACAATGGAGTGTCATTAAGAGATACGAAGCTAATAACAATCGAGAAAAGAAAACTTTACTGGCTCTTTATCTGACATATGGATCATATCTGTAAGACACAAAATACCTTATTCTTCAGAAATAATGTAATGCAATTAAATATGCTATATATTTGAATTAATGCTTAAAATAATGGCACAGTAATTATCAAAAATTACATGAAAAATACTAAACGCTCGAATCGTTGATGAAATACAAATACAAATGACAAGGTTGTATAGTGTTGCTGGAATAAAAACCATGATATATGTATGTTGGGTCTAAAATTTAATATAACTACTAAAGCAATTAATGTAAAACTGAAAACTGAAATTATTAGTGATTCAATAGTACCACTGAAGGAATATATACCTTAAGAAATCTGTCTATTCCGGTTATAACTCCATGAATGTCTTTAACATCTCGCTGTTCACAATGTCCATGAATTGGAAAAATAAATTATATAGGCACTAGTCCTTTATTTAACCATCAAAAGAGCAAAATTATATTATTGGCATGGATATTTGTGAAACTAGATATCATTGTGCCAGGTGAAAATTCAGAAGTATGAAGACAATTATCTAAATCTTATGAAAGTGGGAAACTGCTGTTTGTTTGACTTTGAAGCCTCTTCTATTGAAGGAAAGTCAGATGTCATGTTATAAACACAGTCATAGTTTTCACATGGTTCACATGGCCATAGAGAGGATCCTACTATTCCTGTTTTGCTAAATGGCCATGTTGTCAAAATGCCTTCTAATTCTTATTACTTTTGTCAATACATTACGCTTTTATGAGCTGTGGTCAGAGAAATCTATAGGTGTACTGAGCAGCAATTACTGTAGATCTGTTTAACTGGTATAAGTGCTAAGACGGTGAGAAGAAGAAAGCTGAGCATAAGGCTGGGTAAACATTGAAGAAAAGGAGAAGGCAGAACTTGAGGAGCGAGAGGATGCAATCGTGACATCTAGACATGACACAGTTATTGGACCTATGGTCTCACTTCAGCTACAGTCATATGAACAAGTCCTGTACACAATTAAGACAATGAAATAGGGAAGATCCCAGCAGGCAGTATTCAGTGGACCAATGGATTATTAAGAAAATAAAACAGGAAAACATAAAGAACATGAAGCTGGAAAGGGAATGTATCCAGAGAGAGTAGAACCAAGTTAAGAATCTGTGTGATAAAGGTACATTGTATACATGTTTTAAGAATAAATAAAAATTCTAAAATAAAAAAGTTCTGGGTTTGGGGATATAGGTCATTGGTAGAGTCCTTGCTAAGCAAGCACAAGGCCCTGGGTTGGGTCCCCAGCTGCAATAAAATAAAATAAAATAAAATAAAATAAAATAAAATAAAATGAAATAAAATAAAATAAAAAAGTTCTGAAAATATATTAAGAATTTTAATAGCCTCTGGAAGTCATTTTTTCCCTCAAAGTAGAATAGAGTATCCTAACGTTTTGTAAGTTGCAGAAAGTCAGTGAAAAAACGTAGTTACATTGGTCCAGTGCATGCTGTGTGCATTATGGAAATTTCTAACTGGAGCTCATTAATCTGTACAGTTATATTATATCACCAGTTCAAGGAAAATTAAACGAAACACTGTGTAATGATCCACCAAAACCAAACTGCACACTAGAGATTTAAATGCAAACCAAAAAAATGCCCTGTTCTTAACCTCAACACTTTTACTTTTTGAAACTCTGAATACATATGAATATAAAAGTTCTAACCTGATACACAGCATATATCATGGTGTCTCTGTGATTTATATTGTAAGACTTTCATGGTTGCATATTGCCATCAATTATGTCATTCAGTTCTAAAATCCTAGAACAGCAAGTGCTAAAATCCATGGGATTTGGTCCTCTCAGCCAGGGATTACACTCTGTACATCATTACTATATATTAATTAGCTAAAGTCTGAAAGGCAATTTGATGCATCACAAAATACATTGATTCATTGCTATGGTTAAGATAAGGGTTTCTTTTCAGAAGAGATATAAATTTCTCATTACAAAATTTGCTTTCTCTTCTGGTGTTTTGTGGGCTATTGATGAGCTTAAACCTCTTCCTTCCCAACCTAGCACTTACAATAGATTATTTTTCACTGTCGATCCTAGACAAACTGAAGATAGGAAAAACACTGAAAATAGTATGGGCTTTGTTCTCTGTCCCAAAAGATCGTTTTTGACTTCTTCTTCATCATCTTCACTACTACCACCACCACCACCACCACCACCACCACCACAAACACCACCACAAACACCACCACCACAAACACCACCACCACCATGCCCACCATCATCAACATCATCATCACCATCATCATCTAATTTACCTGAAATTGAATTTGGAATTTTGTTACAAAAAAGAATGAAATGAGGAGTATTGTGTTTGAAGCAGAGATATTGATCAATACAACGTACTGTACATTTATTTTAATGTTAAAAGGACATTGCCAAATTTGCTTCAGATGATTGTTTGAAATGCTATTGTTTTATACAACAGGGTTTGAGAGACCCTTAGTGAGAGAATGGTCTTTTACAGCAAGGCTTTCATTATCAGACTTTGATTTAACCCATCTACCAACGAAGTGAAAATGTCCCAGTATAGAGGGCCGCAATAACATTCGCCACCACTAGATGGTGCTGGCTTCCACTGCACCCCACGTGGAAGGCCAGGATAAGCCTCCACCATTACAAGATGGCACCAGCCTTTGCCACGCCAGCTGGCTCCCTCTCAGGAAGTTAACTGTGCGCATGTGCAAGAGTGCCGTTGTGCCAGGTCTCTGCCCACTCTGGGGCGTTCCTTATGAGATCATGGGTAAACAACCAATTAGGTGTGTATGTGCCGCACTAGGGTGTATATAAGAGTGCCATGTTGGCGTGGCAACCTCTTCCTCTTTTAAAATTATAATAAAGTTGGTCACAGTAAGGATTTCTTTCTTTTTTTTTTTTCTGGTTCTTTTTTTCGGAGCTGGGGACCGAACCCAGGGCCTTGCGCTTCCTAGGCAAGCGCTCTACCACTGAGCTAAATCCCCAACCCACAGTAAGGATTTCTATACCCGCGTGTTTCTTGTCGGCGTTAAGTCGCGTGAGGGACATTTGGTGCCGAGAACCCAGGACAAAAAAAGCTACATCATCGCTGGTGCCAAGAGGAGCCTCCGTTTCAAGGAAGAAGTCCAGAAGCTGTGAGTGGGGGTAAGACTCTGAGAGACTATGTTTAGCCTTGATCTGTTCCAGCTCAGTGCTCTGCTGGACCCGGCAGGAGCCGCTATGGTTCTCTGGCAGCCCTCTGGTTGTTTCTATTGACTTTTGAGTTTCTAGTTACTGCCCAACGGTAGCGTGAGAATTTCCCAGCTGTAACAGCAAAGCGGAGAGTGTTGGGGGAAGGGCGAGGCGGCAGAGTGTCAGAAACAGAGGGTAGTGAAAGGTTGCAACGAGAAAAGGATCCTGACTGACCTCAAGCACCAGGACCTTCCAATTCGGAAGCAAAAGATTGGGGAAAGAACGCCCCGAGTGAGGAGAAGGGAGGAGATAAAAGGAACACAGCATTTTGGGGGAAAATTATTGTCTTTGCACCTGTTAGAAGTGTGTTTAAGCTCTGGCGCTGGCTTTGGGGACGCCGCGGCGTCCCTGCGCTGACACGACAGCTTTACCGAGTCATACTGATCAGATTTGATAGAAGCAGACCGCCTGAAAATTTATTCAGGAGAATCAAACAAAAGGACATCTCAGTGCCCGTGCACAGCCTGATGGAGTTAATGTAATTGGGTTGTGAGTAAATATATTCAGGGCTATGTTTCACTTCCATACCATTGGCGAATGTCAGTCGTGCTGCTCAGATAATATATCTCAGTATCTTACAGGAATTGGGTTTCAACACATTGGTGGACTAGTCCAGGAATTGAGACAATCCATTGCCCATATCGCCTCCACTCGAGTGGATAGTCACCGTGAACACCATCTGGTCTTTTCCCTCTTTGTCTCTTGTTTGTCTCTGGTGCACCAGGATGTCCCCATGTCTGTCAGTGTATGTCTGTGTTTTTTATTTCTCGTGTTTAATTGTTTTATGTTTCATGTTCAAAAGAAAAAATGGTAAAAACTTTATCTGCCGGTCGTTCACACATTGACTTGGTTTTAACTTATTTCAAAAGGGAACAAATGAATAAAAAACAGTTTCAATCAGGTCTTTGGAGCCCTGTGCCTGGAGCCTGGTGTCTAGATTAGCTGGAGAAGCTGCCCAGAGGCTAAGCGTCTACATGAGCTGATCTTAAAGGTGCCAACAGCTTCTCAGCTTCTTAGATACAAGTGTTGACAGCTGTTTCTCTTAGAGAGATCCCTGACTTATTATTGGACTCAACAGGTGACAAGGTGCTTCTCTTGAAATCATAGCTAAAAAGGTAAAAATGGTGTTTGGTCTAAATATTAAAGAGCTGTGTAGCCACTTCAATTTTGTTTCTCATCGGTTTTAAATGTATAAATATGCTCTACTTGCCTTGGTTATGGAATATTGGCTTTCAAGTTATTGGATATGGTTAAAAAGGTATAATATTGGTAACAGAAGGTTGACATAAAGCTGGTAATCTGGATGAAGTCATTCTAGATAACATGTGACATGGGCCAACCTAGGGAAACAGGTCTAAATTGAAATAATATTTTTATGGAATACTTATCCTAGAAACCAGGCTTCTAAAAGAATTTAGGACATTGTATCTTTGTTGAGGTATTGGAGACCGCACCATCGTGCGTTCATATATAAGAATTGGCAGTCAAACTATGTATCTGTATTTTGATGCTAATTTCCACTGCCCTAAGGACAGCTGCCTAGTCACGTACTCAGAACTCTGGTGACCTTGTGGTTGTGGTCCGGTGTTACAAAGAGAACTTAAAGATTGTGATTTACGATTGCCAGTGTTACATTGACTAACTCAACTTATTTTTAATTAAGGAAAAATCAAACAGCTAGAGATTGCTACAAGATTTACGAAGGATTGATGAGGTTTTGGAACTTATTAGAACATTACAGCCAGTTTACTTACTCCGACTGCCATTTCAAGAGAGATTTAGAGGATTGATTTTGAGTTTTCATTTCGTGAGCTTGCTTACAGTTTTAGAGAGCCCATAGAGTGATATCATTAAAAGTGGCTAATAGCCTTATATTATGTAATTTTGTTGCTTCTTCAGTGTAAGAAGTTAGAACTTAAATCTTTCAATGTATATGGAAATTTTTACTACAAAGCTTTGCTCTCAAAATGAGCTTTAATATTTGGGGAGTAGCAATTACACTACTCCAGATAAGAATATTTGAAGCTAATTTTAAGCTTATAAGGATATGATAATTGGCTAAGTACCTCACCCTACCAGAGGACTTAGGTCTTTGTTATACACATTGGAGATAAAGATTCAGCTGTGTTAGTACAGAGTTGTGGACTGGAGTCATAGAAGTATTTTGAAAAGAAACCTGGTAAAACATATCTTATTCCAAACAACAGTTAATTGGTTATTACAAAATACTGATATTTGGCCTATTACATATACAATTTTTTCCAGACAAAATTGATAATTTTACTCTTTACATGCTTTTGTACTTCCTGTATATTTGTGCATACAACCCATAGGAAATGCGCTTACTGTATATAGGTGGTTCATCTAATGAAAAGGCTACATGTATGATTGGATCACTTGTTTATTCTCTTGAGTTTCTATTGCTTCAACACAGATTATTAAATTCCGCAGTTTAGCCACTGTTTTTAAATCAAGCTCTCAATTCACATACTGATAGCCAATGGGTGGCTTGTGGTTTACAATTGATTTCAATTACTTAATGCTTTATTAGAGACAGGTTTTCTACTTAAAATCAGTGAGTGATTTCAGTGTAAATTGTCTGACAACTCACTGTCCTTTCAGTGCTCTGACTCAGACACCTAAACAAAATATAGACGCAGCTCTTTGAAAATGGTAATGGAGATGATAACACACCCTCTCGAAAAGAGGAAGACTAAATTTGCTTACTTTCAATTCCCAGCCCCACCCTGCCTGCTCAGGGATTTCTAGTAAGACTGAATCTAGACGATATTTACAATATTCGACATTTCTAATTATTGCTTATGTTTAGGTAAATAAAGTTTGTGAGGTGCTAGAGAAATGGATTAGTTGTTAAGAGCACTATGTACTGTTACTTTATAGGACATTTAAGACCTCAAACTGGATTGACTGGGCTCTTTAGCAAGGGAGGACAAGATACCAGACAGATTGTAGTCCTTACATAGGAACAATTAGTCAAAAAATCTCATTCTTTATATATCCAAAACAATAACGCTGGAGACACTAATTTGGTATACAAGTCAATTCAGAAATACAAGTGCTCAGTGTCCTCAATTTAATCCTCGATGACTTACCTTAATAAATAATATCTTTACTATATCTTAATAAATAAAAAGGGGGAGTTATCCCTGTATGCTAAATAATGCTCCTTTTATTTCACTTTTAAAATTTTGGATTTCAAAGTTTATGGCATCCTACAACTAGGCATACTTCTGCCGAGGTGAAATAGAGAGGTCCACTTATTGACATGATCCTGTCTAGATATTTTATATGGGGAAGAGGGAATGTTTGTGCTTTTTCTACAGGATCCCACAAGAGTGTGCCAGCTGCCTGATTGGTTGCTGAGGCTTCCTGATCCTGGTTGCATAAAGATTCAGCTCTCCTGGTTCGGGTCCCTGGAGTCATTCCTCTGCCCGGAGAGGAAGATAGAAGATTCCCCTTCATCCTTTGTCATAACAGAGATTTTGCCATTGCTGCAGTCAGTGTTACCGCTGCGTGTGTCCCGTCCCACTATGGCCTGCTCTCTGACCCTCTGTACACTGCTGCTTGCTGGGAAGACTGGACTCCAGCCGTTCCTGCCCCTCTTCATTTCCCTGGTGACTCTTGCTGCCTTAACTGGTCATTTTACAGACTGTATCTTTACAGGAATGCTACCTGCATACAGCTACAGTGGACTGGGGAACTCTGTCCTGGTTATACAGATCTCAGAAATGGTTTCATTGTCTGCTGGTTGTTCCAGAGAAAAATGACTGATCCTGAAACGTCCTGGAAAAGACCTTGACACTTTCGCTGATATTGTAGCAGCCATTACTGCTGCAGTGTCTGGAGTTATCCTCCCCCAATCTACTGTTGGACAAGTACAGTGGGTGAACTTTCTGGAGTAGTTACTAACAATTGGGAATTCTAAATTTTATTATAGGAGTGGCTGAGGAGGACCAAATGAGGTGCCCACTACTTATCGGGAGTGGCTCTGTCTGGTGCAGCCCTATGCTGTGGATCAGTGTTCATACTTGGTTGGTTTACAAAGTCCGAACTCAAAAGAAACCTGACAAGGCACTTATCACTCAAGCACTTGTGGCCATTGCACAAGTGGCCTTCCCTGGAATTTGGTTATCTTGCTCAGGACTCTCTCTGTATTTGCGTTCTCTGCTCCTGCACCCCATGGATCTGTGGATCTATTGCACTGGGAGGAGAGGGACTCTCTCTGTATCTGAGTTCTCTGCTCCTGCACCCCATGGATCTGTGGATCCATTGCACTGGGATGAGAGAGACTCATTGATCCTTTGATCAGCCCTTCCACAACGCTGAGGCTTCCTCATTGCATGCAATAGGGTGATCATGACTGCTATAAAATTATATAAATTCTAAGGGTGGGATGTAGAGAGCCGCAATAACATTCGCTACCACTAGATGGCGCTGGATTCCACTGTGCCTCACATGGAAGGCCAGGATAGCCTCCGCCATTACAAGATGGCACCAGTCTTCGCCGCACCAGCCGGCTCACTTTCAGGAAGTTAACTGTGTGAATGTGCAAGAGTGCCTTTGTGCCAGGTCTTTGCCCACTCCGGGGCGTGCCTTATGAGATCATGGGTAAACAACCAATCAGGTGTGATTGCGCCGCACTAGGGTGTATGTAAGCGCGCCATGTTGGAGCGGTGGGCCCTTCCTCTTTTAAGACAATAATAAAGTTTTGTCACAGTAAGGATTTCTATACCCGCGTGTTTCTTGCCGGCGGGAAGTCGCGTGCGGGACATCCCAGAAATAAAATAGTGCCTCTCCAGAAACAGCTTTTATCCAATGATTCACATCTACTTCCATTTCTTAATTGTCATGTTGATATGGGCTTAGGATACAGTATATTCTGATTTATTAATGCCATTTTAGTATTATTTGGGTTAATTTTGAAAAATTCAAAGGAACATACCTATTCCATGATTGTATCCCATACAACTTTTAATTTGATCTTGAAGAGTTTCATGAAAACTGAAGTATCGAAAATGTATATCTTCCAATTCAAAACTTGTAACATCCATCATGTGAAATGGCCACTGAATTTCAGTGGTTTGATGTCTCTGAAAGCATTTAAAGACTCTCCTCTGCAATATTGCAACTCTACAGAACCTTCACTCCCATAGTGGCAGTTCCAGATTGACTGTAAACAAATAATTTTCTGTGCCTTGCAAAGTGTTTTACATATGTTCATTAACTTTTGATATGAAACTAGTAAGGACTTTGAGAAATGGGGCAGACAGGACCTAGAAAGTATGTTTTTAAAATTCTTTTCTTAAAATTAGACTTTTTCATGCAATATATTTGAATTATGATTTCCCTTACTTCTATCCACCCCCCCCCCCTTCTTCTATACCTCTCCTGTCATCTGTATCTACATTCTTCTGACTCTCAGTAGAAAACAAACAGTCATCTAAGGGATAAAAATAAAATGAAAGTTAATGAACTGGAGTTGAACAGAACAAGCAGATAGAAAAGAGCCAACTCAGACTACAGGAATCAGATACAGACACAGAGACCCAGACTTCCATTCACACACTCAGGAATTCCATGGAAACATAAAACAAGGGAAAAATATATACACAAAACATACAGAGTAAAAATTAATAGATAAATAAACAAATAACAAAAGGAAACAGACATTCTGATGAAAAAGTCCTGACCCATTATGAGACAAGGATCCTCCAAAAATGATGTTCAGTTCCCTTAGTGCTTTATACGCAGTCTATCCTTAAAATTAGTTTGTGTACCCAGTGAGATTCCCTTGGAGAAAACTAAGTTTTCATTTTAAAATGATTATCCTTTTGAGATAAATTCCAGTTTAGAGATAAGGTGATATGCAGGTCTTGACTTCTTTCAAGGGCTAATTAATAGGTAAGGAGATCTGTGAGATGCTGTCCTCTGAATATGATATAGTTGTGGCACTCAGGAACTCATAATATTTACATCTATCGGAACAGACTCTATATAATATTGACCCTGCCTATTCAAAGGAACTAAGCACAGTGCTGGAGAATAGAAAATGATGTAGCCACGGCTCGCCTTACCAGTTGTTACATGTATAGCATCATGCCCATGTTCAAAGAAGAGGCTCAGTTTAAATACAGGGGGTCATGAAGCAAAAACAAAAAAAGCATGGACGTGCTATGGGGATTGGGTCTAAAGAGGGTATATTGATTGGGGCAGATAGGAGATTGGGAGTGTAGAGAGCTTCCAATCATGTGTTGTGCATGTATGGAATTGTCAAAGAAAACTTGCTTTCTTAAAACTTCCAAATGTAACCACTAAGAACACTTTGACAGACATTCTTTCAAATCTGATATATTTGTTTTTAAATTTGGGTCTCATTGTGTAGCTCAAATTGACCTAGATCACCCAGTGTTCTGTCTACTGCCTCCCAGGCTCTTGTATGAGGTTTACTCTACATTGACAAAATTATAGAATATGTGTAAGTCTTCGGTTTATGAAGTTTGCTTACATAATGCAATATTCTGTCATTTGTTTTTCATTTTACAATATATCTTGAATACATGTGCATGGGGAATTTTCCATGGAATATCATACATTTAATAAATGGTAGAATATTCTTTGTTTAAATAAGAACCTAATGGTGACATTCAGACTATATTCATTTTCATTAACTAAAGTTTGCAACAGAAAATCAGAAAATCATGAACACTGACTCTGGCACTGTACTCAGTGGTGATTATTTACAATATATTTTGTATAAATTACAAAACACGTTGTAGGAATGATGTCAAGACAGTTAAGTAATTTAATACTTGTATAAAACCTGCCAAATTTCCATCTCAGAAGACGAAAATAAATACAGATTGCCATCAATTTTATATGAAAGAACCCATAGTATACATTAATTAAATATGTCTCAAAATTAAATGAGACATATTTTAAAATGGTATCAGTCTCTAACTTTTGTCAGTTGTTGAATTAGGGGAAGGAATGACTTAGTTGAAGCAGAGGGCAACCTCTATAGGAAGACCAGCAGTCTCAACTAATCCAGACCGCTGATATCTCCCAGACACTGAACCACCAACCAGGCAGCATACACAAGCTGGTTTGATGCCCTGACACATGTATAACAGATGACTGCCTGGCCTGGGATAATCCTTGAGAGACTTGAGGCCACAGCGATTATGGTGCCTGGCAGGATCTGAGCAACATCCTCTTGGATTCAGGGAAGGAATAATTGGAATGGGATGAGGAACTGAGGGAGGGGACCAGGAGAGTGTACAATGGAAGGAATATAAATAAATAAAATAATTTATAAAATAGTTTCACTCATAAATTCAAATGCTAAATTCTTTTTAATATCTACATTGCCATTCAGTTGTGAAATTTAGTGTTTTATGCTTACTGAACTGTGTAAGCATTAATCTTTCATTTTCTCTTCATAATATTTGTGAATTGTCTCCTTTCTTATTACATTGCATCAATTGTGTTTGCATATGTAGAAGGCTTACTATTTATAATTTGTGCAGAAAATACATTAATGAATCATTTTATTTTATTTTATTTTATGTGTGATCATCTATGTATAGATTTGTGCACATGAACACAGGCACCTGGGGAGACCAGAAGATGTCAGATCCCCTTGAGCTGCTTTTACAGCTGGTTTCAAATGGCTTCATGGATGTTGGAAACTGAACGTGTTTGCTCTTAAGAGCAGCAAGTGCTCTTAACCACTAAGCTAATACTACAATACTTATCCCATAATAAAATCAACCTGTTTTAATTTTCTCATTTATTTCAGGGTATGTTTGAACTTGAGAAATCTTGCCAACCTTTAGGTGCTATTACTGCATTTAAGCATTAATTTTCCTGCTTTCTTTTCTTTATCATCATAAGATGTGTTGGATTAAATGTTAATATTATGCAGTAAATCCTCCAAATATTTATTTTTAGAACCTTGGGTCAGTGTCAGTGTCTTTCCTCTGCAATGATTATATTAATTTTATAGTTTGCAGTTCTCTCTTTCTTTACACAATCCATCTCATGTGTTTTTGCTTTCATATAGAATGAAGGAAAAGCCTTTTAGTTTTACTTCGAATAGTTAATGGACTAAGTAAATGTGTTGAATTTCCTATTTTAAGGCCAATACATTACTTCTTTAAAATGTTCCTATATTTTTTATTTATTTCCTTTCTTATTATTATTGTTCTCATTAGTCTCATAATTAATATTCTGTTAAGCTTTTATGTGTTCTGGTCATGTAGTGAATATATAAGTCTTCCAAACATATATGTGTAGGTATCAAATTTAGGTTCTTGGTTTTTCATGGAATGAAATATTATCTGCTAAACCACCTCACTGGAACTCACTATAACACTTTAAGGTGACATATAGCTCCAGGCTTCTTTTATATATACAATGTTTTCATCATTTGGCTTTTGATAAATATTTTTGATTATTCTAAAATATTTTAATTTTCATGTCCAATTGGCACCTCTAATATGATTATTTTAATATTTATTTAAAATGAAATCTTAATTATTATGCATTTGATACCTAGCTTATATGAAATTATCTTAGATACAATTTAATACATGCAATTAGTTACCAAAAGCATGAAGCTTGGTACATAATTTTGTTCATTAATACTATGCATATGCATAAAACAGAAAATATTTCTTTGTCACAATCCTGATGGCAATTTTACACAGTATGACAGCTACCAACTATCTGTGACTTTTAATCACTTAAAAGGAGTTAGTATTATATTGTTAAATGATATTTACCCAACATCAAGTAAATAGATATTATTTTGCTTCAATTAATTAAATGTGCTATAGCAGGAAAATTTTAATTTCTTTTTTTTTGGTTAAGACTAAATTTAACTTTTAAATCCTCCTACCTATCAGAAAGTCAATATTCTTATACAGGTAGATGTGCCAGGCAAAGTTCGAATTTCTAGTATAAGCTGTAATTACAATCATCAGTCTTGTCAGTATCAAGCGATTGTTCACATCATGCCAGTAAAACACAATGATTAACATGGCAGGAAATCATAAGGGCAGTGCAGTGGCATAAATAGCTCGGTGATATCCAACAGCTCTCTAAATTTGCTTAACTACTGTTCAATGAACATGGATGGTACTGGTAATTTAGACACGTATATAAGACTTTTGAAGCTGTGGTTATGGGAAAGAATGTACAGCCTCTTACTTACTTAAGTCAGTATCATTCCTAACAAAAATGAAAGCCATGTGTCCTTATATACAGAATTAATTACAGTCTCTGCAATAAAGATCACAGTAAAAATCCCAGCCATTTAAAATGCAGGTTAGAAATTTCACGTCCAGTCTCAATGGTTCTATCTACAAAATATCACTTGATTCAAGACTAAGGAACATTACAGAAGAGTTGGCAAGAAGATTGTAAGAGATTAGAGTTTACTATGAAATGGTGTATCCAAGTAACACCAGAAATTACACTTATAACGTCTCAATAACATGACTGCCTAAACAACAGCTGAGGAAGACACGGAATGGGGAAGAATGGAAGTTTAGTTTTCTTTCTGTTTCTATTCCTTCTTCTTCTTCTTCTTCTTCTTCTTCTTCTTCTTCTTCTTCTTCTTCTTCTTCTTCTTCTTCTTCTTCTTCTTCTTCTTCTTCTCCTCCTCCTCCTCCTCCTCCTCCTCCTCCTCCTCCTCCTCCTTCCTCCTCCTCCTCCTCCTCCTTCCTCCTCCTCCTCCTCCTCCTTCTCTCCCTCTCCCCTCCTCTATCATTGTTGAATATTTCCTGTTTTCATTTCGAATGTTATTCCCTTTTCCAGGTTTACAATTCGTAAGCCCTTAACCCTTCCCCCCTACCTTCTATAAGGGAGTTCACATCTCCACCCACGGCCTCACCACACCTCCCCACATTCCCCTACACTGGGGGTCCAACCTTGTCAGAAAAATTTGTTTCTCATTCCATTTTTTCTCATCAAGACCATCCTTTGCTACATGCAGTTGGAACCATGGGTCAGTCCATGTATTGTCTTTCTGTTGTGGTTTGGTCCCTGGACGCTCTGGGTGGTTGACCTTGTTATTATTATGGGGTTGCAAATCCCTTCAGCTCTTGCAATCCTTTCCCTAATTCCTCCAACTGGTGTCTGATTCTTGGTTCAGTGGTTTGCTGATGGCCTTTGCCTCTGTATTTGACATATTCTGGCTATGACTCTCAGGAGGGATCAATATCCAGTTATTGTCTGCCTGCACTTCTTAGCTTCATCCATCTTATCTAGTTTTGGTGTCTATATATGGATGGGCTACATGTGGGACAGGCACTGGAGGGCAGGTCCTTCAGTCTCTGTTATAAACTATGCCTCCTTATCCCCTTCCATGGGTATTTTGGTTCCTCTTTTAAAGAAGGGGTAAAGCATCTGCATTTGGTCATTCTTCTTGAGTTTCATGTGGTCTGTGTATTGCATGATGGGTAATTCAAGATTTTTGGATAATATCTATTTATCAATGAATTCATACTAAGTGTGTTTTACTGTGATTGAGTAACCTCACTCAGGATGTTATTATATAGTTCACTCCATTTGCCTATGAATTTCATGAAGTCATTGTTTCATAGCTGAGTAATATTCTACAGTATAGTTGTAACACATTTCTGTATCCATTCCACAGTTGAATGGCATCTGGGTTCTTTGCAGCTTCTGGCTATTTTAAATAAGGCTGATTTGAACATAGTCAAATATAGTTCACTGTTGTATGTTGGACAGTTGTATGTATCTTTTGGGTATATGCCCAAGAGAGGTATAGCTGGGTCCTCAGGTCATGGAATGTCCAATTTTCTGAGGAACCTTCAAAAGGGTTGTACTAGTCTGCAATCCAACCAAAAATGTTGGAGTGTTCCTCTTTCTCCACATCCTCGCCTGCATCTGCTGTCACCTGAGATTTATATCTTAGCCATTCTGACTGCAGTGAGGTGGAATCTCAGATTTGTTTTCATTTGAATTTTCCCGATGACTAATGATGTTGAACATTTATTTATTTATGTTTTGTGGACATTTGATAACCTTCAGCTGAGAATGTTTTGTAACTCTCTAAACCCAATTTTTAAAAGGGTATTTTTGCTTTCTATACTCTAACTTCCTACGTTCTTTGTATATTTTGGATAATACCCACTATTAGATATAGGATTAGTAAAAATCTTTTCCCAATCTATTTCTTGCAGCTTTGTCCAAATGACGGTGTCTGTTGAATTACAGAAGCTTTGCTGTTTTATGAGGTCCTATTTGTCAATTCTTGATCTTAGAGCATAAGTCATTGGTCTTTTGCTCAGGAAATTTTCTCCGGTGCCCATGTGTTCAAGATTCTTCCCCACCTATTCTTCTATTAGTTTGAGTGTATCTGGTTTGATGTGTAGGTCCTTGATTCATTTGGACTTAAGCTTTGTACATGGTAATAAAAATCGGATAATTTGCATTCTTCTACATGCTGACTTCCTGTTGAACCAGCACTATTTTTGGAAAATGCTATGTTTCTTCCTTTGGATAGTTTTATCTCCTTTACCAAATATCAAAGGATAAATGTGTGGGTTCATTTCTGGGTCTTCAATTCTATTCCACTGGTCTATCCATCTGTCTCCTTACCAATACCTTGCAGTTTTTATCACTATTGCTCTGTAATACTGCTTGAGTTCAGGGGTGATGATTCCCCGAGAAGTTCTTTTATTGTTGAGGATAGCTTTAGCTATCCTGGCTTTTTCTTATTCCGAATGAATTTGCAAATTGATCTTTCTATCTCAATTAAAGAATTGAGTAGGAGTTTTGATGGAGATTGTATTGAATGTGTACATTGCTTTTGGCAAAATGGTCATCTTTACTATATTAATCCTGTCAATCCATGAGCATGGAAGCTCTTTCTATCTTCTGAGATATTCCTCAAATTCTTTCTTCAGAAACTTGAACTTCTTGTCATACACATCATTCACTTACTTGGTTAAACTCACACTAAGGTATTTTATATTATTTGGGACTATTAAGAAGTGTGTGATTTCATTATTTTCTTTCTCAGCCTGTTTATCCAGTGAGAAGAGGAAGGCTCCTGGTATGTTTGAGCTAATTTTTACCCTGACATTGGCAGAAGTTATTTATCAGGTTAAGAAGTTCTCTGGTGGATCTTTTGGGGTCACTTAAGTATCTACTATCATATCATCTGCAAATAGTGATATTTTGATATTTTCCCTTCCAATTTGTATCCCGTTGACTCCCTATTGCTGTGTGGTTTCTCTGATTATGACATTGAGTCCTGTTTTGAATAAGTGGGGAGAGAGTTGGGCAGCTTTGTCTAGTGCCTGATTTTAGTGAGATTGCTTCAAGTTTTGTTCCATTTAGTTTGATGTTACCTACAGTTTTGCTGTATATTTCTCACACTATGTTTTGATATGAGCCTTCGATTCGTGATTTTTCCAGGACTTTTATCCAAAACGGTTGTTGTATTTTGTCAAATGCTTTCTCACATTCTAATGAAATGACCATGTGCTCCTTATCTTTGAGTTTGTTTACATAATGGATTACATTTATGAATTTTCCTACATTAAACCATCCTTTCATCCCTGGGTTCAGGTCTACTTGATCATGATGGATGATTTTTTGATGTGTTCTTAGATTTGGTTTGCAAAAATTTTATTGAGTATTTTTTTCTTCAATATTCATAAAGGAAATTGTTCTGAAGTTCTCTTTCAGTGCTGAGTTTTTGTGTGGGTTAGGTATAAGAGTAATTGTGGATTCATATAAGGAATGCGGTAGTGCGACATCTGTTTCAATTTTGAGGAATAGTTTGCATAATATTATATGAGGTCTTCTAAGAAGGTGTGGTAGAATTGTGCACTGAACCCTTCTCGACCTGGGCTCTGTTTGTTTTCTAGAATTTTAATATCTGCCTCTATTTCTTTAGGAATTATGGTGTTGTTTAGATAGTTTATTTGTTCCTGATTTAACTTTGCTACCTGGTATCTGTATACAAAATTGTCCATTTCCTTCAGATTTTGCAGTTTTTTTGAATATAGGCTTTTATAGTAGAAAATGATGGTTTTTTTTTTTTAATTTTTTCAGATTCCGTTGTTATGTCTCACTTTTCCCCCTTTTTTTTTTTTGTTAATTTGGATACAGTCTGTTTGAACTCTGGTAAGTTTGGCTTAGAGTTTATCTATTATATGTTTTTTTGTCAACGAAACAGCTCCTGGCTTTGTTGATTATTTGTATCGTCCTTTTCATTTATACTTCATTGATTTCAGCTCTGAGTTTGATAATTTGCTGATTTCTACCTCCCTTGTGTTTAATTAGTTCTTTTTGTTCTAGAGCTTTTTTAATATATTATCAAGCTCCTGACATAATGCTCTCTCCTATTTTTTTTTTTTTTTGCAAGCACTCAGAGGTATAAGTTTTCCTCTTAGCTCTGCTTTCATTGTGTCACATATGTTTCGGACTGTTGTGTCTTCATTTTCATTAAGTACTAAGAAGTCTTTAATTTCTTTCTTTATTTCTTCCTTGACCAAGTTGTCATTGAGTAAAGCATTGTTCAAATTCCATGTATACGTATGCTTTCTGTCATTATTGCTATTGTTGAAGACCAGTCTTAGTGAGTGGTGATCTGATAGAATGCATGGGATTATTTCTATCTTCCTGTATCTGTTAAAGTCTGTTGACAGACCGATTAAATGGTCAATTTTGAAAAAGGTTCCCAGAGGTTATGAGAAGAATGTATATCCTTAATTTTTAGGATGGAATGTTCTATAAATATCGGTTAAATCCATTTGGTTCATAACTTCTATTACTCTCTATACATCTCTGTTTACTTTCTGTTTCCAAGATCTCTCCAGTGATGAGGGTGGGGTGTTGAAATCTCCTACTATTATCATGTGACGTGCAATGTGTGCTTTTAGCTTTAGTAATGTTTCTTTTATGAAACCTCAGGATTTCTCGTTAATCAATTTTATTGCACACATTCAAATGTAAATATAACATTTTGGTTCTTGAGTTAATATTCTGGAAATTTAACTGCGAGAGGCAAGGCCTCACTTTCTAACTAGAGAGCTACCTATAAAAATACAGAAACTACTAATGAAAAAGAAGTTGCTTTAAAAATATTTCAAATTATAATTGTAGTCATTTTCTGTGTTGGCTTGGGAAGGTTGTTTTTATGGTTTTGTTTGTTTGTTTTAATTTAATTTGGAGACATATTTACAGTACATCAAAATAAGTGTGAAAGGCATCACAATAAAATCCTATGCATCCCAGCATTTTTCTACCAGAGCAGAATCCACTGAATGGTCAAGTATGTTCAACAGCACTCCTGCTTCATAATTGTCAGAGCTTTAAGTCATCACTATGTTCTCTACACATAGATTTTTATAACTTTTGGATGAATGGATCAGATCTATTCTAATAGATCTAATAAGCTATTATACCTAAATATGTCCCCGGCCCCCATGAGAAAACCATGTATTGTTTTTCTTTTTTTGTTTTTCTCGCTGTTTGGGAGCTGTGTTTTTCATTAATCCAAATAGAAAATTAATCTAGTGATAAATTAGTGAATATAAATGAAAATTATGTATTATGGTGAGAAATTCCCTAAAATAGAGTGTACACAAAGGTAAATCTAAAATATTTGTGGGTAGACATGCATACACACTCATGACCCATGTAGCTGACAAGCATTCCACACCTGATCAACTTAAGTGATTTGGGAAATTAAATTATTCACACAGAAGCAAACCATGGGTAATACATTTTTTCTTATCTGTGTTTATAAGGGACCTAATGGTGAAGCAGGATGTTAACAAATACTGTTATTCTTCATTGTTGTATATACTAACATTTTAATTCATGTACAATCTATAAGTGCTCTTTTTCTATTGTGTTTCTCTGTTTCTTTGTCTGTGCATGAATATATAGGCATACAAGTGTGTGTGTGTGTGTGTGTGTGTGTGTGTGTGTGTGTGTGTGTGTGTCTGTGCTTGTGGGTGTGTGTCTTATATGGAATTTATGAACATAGGTATCATGATTTTTTATTTAAAATTTGGAAATACTGATACCCACATTTGATTTGTGGATCAACCTTGTGCTGATCTACTCAAATACCTCTGACATTTCATTATATCAAGTGAATAGAGAGAGAGCCTAAGAGGCTGGTGTTATCTCCTCTGCTTCTCTTGTCAGGAAAAATTGGTGTATCTTTTGGCAACAAAACCCAAATTTCATCAAAGACATATAAATTCCACGAAACATGAAAGGACATCTCATTTGAAGGGAAAAGTTATCAGACTGGGAGAAAAATGACTTTGTCACATTCCAATATTTGAGGGACATGAGACTGAACTTCAGAACATATAATGGGAAGGGACAGGCAGAATCACCAAGGAACCAAAGTAAGCTAAACACTGGAGTTTCTCATTAAACGAGAGCACAGATATTGGTAAGGATGGTAAACATAATAAGAACTTTGCAGTTCATACTAAGTCTCCATATAAGGCAACAATGTGAACAAGATGAGAAGGAGTCAGCACCACAGTGCTAACAGCTACTTTAGCAGTTACATTGTGAAAAACAGAGTGTAACTATAGACAGAAGAGAAGGATGATATTTCAAAACAGACAAGTTTGTGCTGGAACTGAACAGTTTTCCATGTAAGTAACAAAGCAAGCACACAGCATGTTCCATATGCAAAAGTGAGCAAAGAGGAATGAACTCTATGAACACTATGTGTACAGAAATACAGGTAGTTTGGTGGAATTCTAAGATGTTGAGATGAAATTAAAAGAAGGAATTTCTATCAGGCCAGGCACCATGTCTTGCTCTTCGAATACGCACATTCAAGAGACTGACTGAGAGAAATTAGGAATTTTATGTTAGCCTTGACTACATATCAATACACTACATCTTTTATTCTTTTTTCTTTATTTAAATAAATAGTCTGATTGATAGAATATCATGAACATTAATACGAAAACAGAAATTTAATGCCTACACATTGATACTGCTAAAAAAAAAGTCCTATAACGAAACAGGAACTATTAAGTTACAAATACCAGCTGTCATATTGAATGTTGTGGCATGAATGGTTATGGTGTTGTTTGGTTGATCCTTCTTCACTTTCATGTCTCACCTTACACATCTTAAAAAGCTTCTCTGATGACCTCGTTTCTGTGCGAATATCGAGATGTGCCTTGCCTTTAATTCTATTTTTTAAAACCAGTAGTCATTCATTTATCAAATGATAATTTTATTTTACTTTATCTTCAAAAATGATGAGTCTTGAGGAAATGATACCTTTATTGTTTGGGTTTGAATATTCATAAAAGCAATCAGAGAATAATCTGGGCCAAAAACACACAACAGGGTGGTTGGAGAGACTATACATGTGGCAACACAAAAGCTTAGAAATGAGTAGGTTGATCTGTTTTTCTGCATAACATTGATGACTCGTTAATGATAAGAATGAGTAAAAAATTTAGATACAGTCAAGGTTTTCCTTTCCTTAATTTGAATGATTGCATATATAGCATGTGAAACTGAACTCAGACCCATGGTAAACCTTCTGCCTGAGCTTCATTAGTGCCAAGACTACAAGTTTGCACCATCTTTGTAAATATTTGGACTCTTGGCTCAATGCTTAGCACACTTTGGAAAATCCCATTGTGTTAAGAGAGAAAGTATTAGATATGAAAATCTGTGAGAATAAATCACTTCTAAACTTTGATTTTTGTGACTACAGAGAAAGATTTTGACTCTGATATAACTGAGTGTCTAAAAGTCTTAAAAAATTAATATCTCTCATCTGCAAGAATCCTTCTAATGGCTTACAGCTCTGTCTTCCAGGAGATGAGTGTCAATTGTGTCAATTGCTCTTTGTGGCAAAAAAGGGCTTGTCTGTCAAATGTTTTGGAATTGCCAGAACTTTGAGGTTCCTGGAGAATGTTTCCTCCTGTTCATCCTCACTCTGGTCTCATAGCCTTTGCTATCTACACTAGTCCATCTCTACACACCCCCATGAACTTCTTTCTGGCGAACTTATGTATCCTGGAAATTGGTTACACTGACTCTATTATACCGAAGATATGGAGAGCCTTGTAAGTGAGATCTGTGAAATCTCTCAGTAGGGATGTACCACACAGATTTTTTTTTTTTTACAATTTTTGGTATGAGTGAGTGCTGCCTATTAGCAACCGTGGCCTTTGGCCTCTGTATGTCGCTGTTTCACTATGCAACCCAAGTGAGTTGAGAGGTGTATGCCCCATTTATCAATTGTTTCATGGGAAATAGGTTGCCTTGTAAGTTTTGGACAAAACTACTTGAAGCCCAAATCTAACCCCCCACAAGGAGTTGATAAATTCTTGGTCAACTTCCATACCACAGTGATATCCATGCTGAACCTCACCATCTATAACTTAAGGAACAAAGAAGTCAAGGCAGCACTGAGAAGAACTCTGGGTCTGAAGAAAGTTCTGATAATAGATAGGTAATTAAGAATCCCAAAGTGCTATTTCAAAAAGGTGCAAAGTCTGTGAATGAGAGAAAACAAAACCACTGTGCTCTTTCTTGCTGTCTTGAAACAAACTTTAAGAAATATAACTTTATTTTTGTGTGTTCTCTTTCTTCACCGTCATGCTTAATTGCAAACAATTGTAAAGTATGATTACTACCAAATTACTTTAGTAGATTAGTACAGTACTTAAACGTTTTCATCTGGGCAGAGTTTAAACCACATGCTATTGTCTCAGGGGCCTTGAAAATTCTCTGTATCCATTCTTAGCTCTTTGGAAATTTTCCAGAATTTGTTTGTAAATGATCAAAGTTCGTTATGCTACAATTCCATATTCCTCAGTACAAGTAAATTCATTGTATTGGACTGGAACTCCTAAGTAGTTCTCAGGACAGTGAATGTTTAGGCTCTGCTTTGTGTACCATTTGGTCAGTCCATACTTCAGTTCTGGTCCTATGATTTTGGAACAGGAGTAGTCTTTCCTCCACTTTTTGATTTCTAATAGGGCGGTGGAAATGAATTTTAGCCAGTTTATTCTCACTATCAATATCATAGTTTTAGATGAACACACACACACACACACACACAAACACACACAAACACAGAGAAACATACACACAGACAGGAACACACATTCACACACAAACACACACACACACACACACACATACATGCACACAGTATACAGGAATTGAACTGGATTTACAAGTGACAGAATACAAATATAAAAGTCAGCTAGTGTCAGATAATTATATTCAGGTTGCTTTTCAACAAGAAAATAAAATAAAATTAGAATCTTGAGTCTTTATGAGTATAATGAAACCAAAAACTATTCCGTTTTAGTGTGCTGAAAATATGGAAGAAATAAAAATTACCATGACACTAAAACTACAGTAATGTTTTAGGCATGAGTCACCCAAACAGAAAGACAATAATTATATTCTTCTCAGACTCATTTTTCTTAGTCCATTTACATGCAGTAAGGACCATTCAAGTCAAAATGTTAGTAAAATAATGACCGAGATGCTGAAAAGAAAGCCTAAAGATTTAAAGAGACACACAGACTTTCCATAGGCTTTAGGTGATTCTCTTATAACTTCTATTATTTTAATAGGAAATACAAAAGAAAAATACATTAAAACATTTTAACTACAAAAGGAAAATAAATTAAAATAATTTCTTTGCTCCATGATTGTGTGTTGTTACGATGACAGGCATCCTCCTAATGTTTAACTGCGTTACGCAAAGCAAGAAACACTTTTTGGTATCTGGGTCAAGTTCGTACAATCTCAATATAAAAGAGAAAATCCAATGGGCACATCCAAACTTAGACATATTCCAGCAAAGTAATTATTTATCTTCAAATGTGTGGTCACAGAAGATAAAAATAGTAATGAATTATCACAGAACAGAATGACGTAAGATATGCAATAACTAAATGTCAACTGGATTTCTGGATTGGATACGGGTATAGAAGGTGTACAGTTTTAGAAACTTTGTTGTTATGATTTGGTCCACCTACTGTGTTACTTTTAACATTTTTTTCAATTTTTAGATTATTTGAGAATTAGTCATTAGATTGATTAAAGTATATAAAAATCAGGAATTAGGTTACAATATAAAACCATACTGTTTCTTATCAATTAAATCTGATTTCCTGTATAGTTTGAATTCTGCTTTATTTTTTGTATTTATTTATTTATTTTATTAATTTATTTATGTCTCAAATGTTGTCCTCCTTTTTGTTTTACCCCACCGAGTCCCTTACCCCTTTCTGCTTTCTTGTTTCAAAAAGTCAAAACAATAGTAGATATAAGGCATGTTTAGTCCCTGAATAGTTGTTCATTTGGCCATGCAGTTGAAAATCTACCACATTGATAGTGCAGACATCAGGAAATAGATTCAAAAATGCTCTTCAAAAATTAAATATTCTCCAGTTATCAGCTATCTGCTATCAGCTTGACAAAAATGGAAGGATCCAACAACAAAAATATCCTTGTAATGTACGTAGAGAAAATTGATCAGACAAGAAGGAAAACAGATAGCAACTTTCCTGGATTCAACACAGGAGGGCCTACGTTCCTGTAGTGTATTCTGTATGAGTTTATAGAGTTTATGTGCTAATACCTGGAAATGAACTCCTACAAAAACCAACAACAAACTCAACCACAAACTGCAATATTTATAAAAGCCAAACAAATATGTGGAAAGTATTATTTTCAGCTCTATATGAGAATATTAATGTTTATAAATATGTATATCAATAAAATTTTAATTTCATTCCTGCAAATATTTATTGCAATTTTTTAAATAAATAGATTTTATGTGACTCATGTCATCATTAACTTTTAGTGACTTTGACTGCATTATAGATCAATAAAGTGTTTATTTCACTGTGATCATCACTATGAATATTCACGAAAATCAAATTATGTCAACCAGGAACTGCTCTTCTGTTTTTATACTTTTGTTGTAAATATGTAAGAGGTTTCCCTGCTTGTTCACGTGTGCAACACATCCATGCCTAGTGTCCAGGAGGTGGAAGAGGGTATGAGATTCCGTGATGCTGAAATTACAGCCATTTGTGAGCTGTTACTCGGGAGCTGGGGATCAGCCCTGGGTACTCTGGAAGAACAGATAATGCTATTAATCACGAAATCATTTCTTCATCTTCAGCAAACGCCTTATTTATGTAAATATAGTGCCTAAGCTGTCCTGTCTTCTGCATAGACCACTGTTTTCTCAAATGTGATATTTTTTTTTTACAATATCTTTTTTTTTATTAACTTGAGTATTTCTTATATACATTTCGAGTGTTATTCCCTTTCCCGGTTTCCGGGCAAACATCCCCCTCCCCCCTCCCCTTCCTTATGGGTGTTCCCCTCCCAACCCTCCCCCCATTGCTGCCCTCCCCCCACCAGTCTAGTTCACTACGGGTTCAGTCTTAGCAGGACCCAGGGCTTCCCCTTCCACTGGTGCTCTTACTAGGATATTCATTGCTACCTATGGGGTCAGAGTCCAGGGTCAGTCCATGTATAGACTTTAGGTAGTGGCTTAGTCCCTGGAAGCTCTGGTTGCTTGACATTGTTGTTCATATGGGGTCTCGAGCCCCTTCAAGCTCTTCCAGTTCTTTCTCTGATTCCTTCAATAGGGGACCTATTCTCAGTTCAGTGGTTTGCTGCTGGCATTCGCCTCTGTATTTGCTGTATTCTGGCTGTGTCTCTCAGGAGCGATCTACATCCGGCTCCTGTCAGTCTGCACTTCTTTGCTTCATCCATCTTGTCTAATTGGGTGGCTGTATATGTATGGGCCACATGTGGGGCAGGCTCTGAATGGGTATTACTTCAGTCTCTGTTTTAATCTTTGCCTCTCTCTTCCCTGCCAAGGGTATTCTTGTTCCCCTTTTAGAGAAGGAGTGAAGCATTCACATTTTGATCATCCGTCTTGAGTTTCATTTGTTCTAGGAATCTAGGGTAATTCAAGCATTTGGGCTAATAGCCACTTATCAATGAGTGCATACCATGTATGCACTGTGATTGGGTTAGCTCACTCAGGATGATATTTTCCAGTTCCAACCATTTGCCTACGAATTTCATAAAGCCGTTGTTTTTGATAGCTGAGTAATATTCCATTGTGTAGATGTACCACATTTTCTGTATCCATTCCTCTGTTGAAGGGCATCTGGGTTCTTTCCAGCTTCTGGCTATTATAAATAAGGCTGCAAAGAACATAGGGGAGCACGTGTCTTTTTTATATATTGGGGCATCTTTTGGGTATATGCCCAAGAAAGGTATAGCTGGATCCTCAGGCAGTTCAATACCCAATTTTCTTAGGATCCTCCAGACTCATTTCCAGAATGGTTGTACCAGTTTGCAATCCCACCAACAATGGAGGAGTGTTCCTCTTCCTCCACATCCTCGCCAGCATCTGTTGTCCCCTGAGTTTTTGATCTTAGCCATTCTCACTGGTGTGAGGTGAAATCTCAGGGTTGTTTTGATTTGCATCAAATGTGATAATTTAATGTTAAAAACACACCCACCTGCTTCTTTCCTTCATATATATATATATATATATATATATATATATATATATATATATATATATGTATATGTAAATATATATGAATATGTATATGTAAATGTGTATGAATATATATATATATATATATATATATGTATATTCACACAGACACACACACTCACACACACACACACACTCACACACACACACAGACACATGCACAACTGCTCTTACCTTCAAGTTTACTTACTTATTAAATCACACACACAGAACTGCTTCTTACTTTCAAGTTTACTTAGTTACACACACACACACACACACACACACACACACACATTTGCTTCTTACCTTCAAGTAGACTTAGTAATTTTCCTAGTTATTTGTTTGTTTATTCACTTTAAATGCTACACACTGCCTCCCTCCAGTTCACCCCTCTCACAATCCATCCCCCAGTCCTTTCTCCTCTGAGCAGGAGGGGACCCCATGGGTATTTCCTCACCTTGCATATCTACTCTCTGTGATCACCCCCTCTGCTTCTGAGGCCAGATACAGCTGGCTAGATGGATAGGGGTGAGGAGGTGGAGGTCATATCCAAAAATAGGCAGAGTGCTTGGGTAAGAGATGCCCATGAATCAATGGGTGTTTCCTTAGCTGAGAATCAGAGTCTCAGTGATAAGGACCTGAAGAAGCCATCTCCTATAACCATAGAGCAACCCAGTGGATTGATAGAGACACCAACTTTTGATCCAAAATTTATTCTTACCACTAGAAATGAAAGGGCAGTGCATAGAGCAGAGAGAGTGGAATGATTAGCCAATGGTTAGTGCAGATTGAGAACCACTCCATGGATGAACACCAATCACTGACACTGTTAATGACACTCTGTTTTGCTTGCAGAAAGGAATCTAGCATGACTGCCCTCTTGGAGACTCCACTAAGATGCTAACTCAGACAGAGGAAGACATCAACCATCCAAACCACGGGTGGAGCTTGGGGACTCTGATTGAAGAAAAGAATGAAAAGGATTATGGCTTCTAAGGGCATAGGCACTCCACAGGCTTTGTCTTCATATGGGTATTGAACAACTAGAATTGGGATTTCCCAAAACATGATGTCGATAGATTGGACACCTGTGTCTTTAAAATTCATTTATTTATTAACTCACTTTACATCCAAATATCGGTGCTCCATCTTCAGGGTAGGCCAATACCTATTGTCGGGGGAATCCGTAAAAAGACAAAGCTACACATTTCCTACCTATATCCTGGGGGCTCAGGTTCAGTCCAAGTTCTCTATTTGGCAAACACCAAGAGTCACCGTGAGTTGACTCTACTGGTCTGCCTGTGGAGTCCCTCATATCATCTGGGCCTCAATTCTTCACTTGTTTTTTTTAAAGACACCCCAAGCTCCAGCTAATGTTTGGTGGTGAATTATTACACTTGTTTCTCTCAGCTGTTGGGTAGAGTCATTCAGAGGACAGTTAGGCTAGGTTTCTGTCTGCAAGCATGATAGAGTATCTTTACTAGTGTCTAGGATCAGTGCTTGCACTTGGGGTAGGTCTGAATCTGTGCTAACAATTGGTTGGACATTCCTTCCATGTCTGCTCTATCTATCTTTGTCTCTGAAGGTCTTGTAGGCTGTGTTGATTTTAGATAGAAGGTTTTGTGGGTGGATTTTTGTCCTTGTCACATAATTGGGAGTCATGCCTGGCTACAGAAGTGGCCAATTAAGGATCTTTATCCCCACTGCTAGAGTCACCCCAATAGACACCCTGGAGATTCACCTTTCCCAGGTCTCTGGCACTTCCTAGAGATGTGAACCCCACACTTTTGATTTCCATTCCCTTTTCCCTGGTTTCACTATACCTAATTCTTCCAAACCCACTATACTTAATTCCACCTACCCACTCCCTTCTCCTCCTCTCCTCCCATTCAGATTCCTCACTCCCTCCATCTTCCTCAATATCTATTCTGCTAAATGCATTTTAAAGTCAATATATAGGAAAAAAACTCTGAGTAAGTATAGGAAGTATTTCATAAGTAATTGTGGTTGTGTTTAGGAAAGATACGAACATATTAAATATTATAGGCCTCAAAATTACTACATATATTGTTAGTAGAGACACTGTCTCAATTACATTCAACATGAAGGAATACCATTTATATATACTATTAAGTTATACAAGGCAATCTGTTAAAATTGTTACACACATCGCACAACTTTATTACTTTTAAAGCTCTCTTTATTGCAAATATTTACACAATGAAAAGTACAAAGGTTTAAACTCATGTGAGTGTAGTTTGTTGTAAAGTTAAAGTTTATATATACAGGTTGACGATAACAATAATCACAGTTTCACAGGAGAAAAATACATCAGGGAGTTCTCTATTAACTTACCTGTCTTCTTTCCTTTATTCCTGATGAAGACTCATCTCATTTGCAGCCCCTGCTGTGAGGGATGGATCAGAAAATTCCTGAGTGTCTACATCACAGAATACATTGATAGAAAAGATAAAAGACAACATCTCTAAAGAATATATGCAATCAAAACTTTCTCGTAGATCTTGAAATGAAATGCAAAGAACAAACCCACATCTTTGCTATACTGATGTCTGGTAATTGTTGTATAAAATAAGGATTTTGGAGTTTATCATTTGAAGTAGGTACACAATATTTTCACTGTTCTGTTCACTCCATAGCTGTGCCCCCTTTGTTGCCAAAATCATTGCAAAAACTTGAATTGGAAAACAGAATTTTTGAATACATATTCAGGAATATATATAAAGTCCCATATAAGGAATGTACAATAAGAAAACGTAATAAAATAATCACTCAATTAAAGATCTGAAGTGAAAACACTAGCCTTTGGGAAACAGAGAAAACCTAAGAAATTGAATCATATATCACAGGAATGGTCCATTGGAAAAAATATTATCCAGAAGAATCTCATCCACTCCACGTTCCTAGAACATTTCTACCCATGCCAAGTCCTGACTAACTTTCTCCATTCAGAGCATGTAACCACTAAGGAAGCAAATGATGTCTCTAGCTGTAGAGAGATGGAGTACATAAAGGTTTCCACTGTGTAACAGGAGACACTCCTGGAACATGCACCCTTGAATCTGGTCAATGTAAGGAAAGCTGTTCAACAGGTGGGCCATGGCAGTCCTCAGTAACATCATCATTAGGCCCTCCATGAAAAATCTCTTGTCTCCTGGAGAGCCCTAGCTCCTTCTGTGATGTCACAAGTGTTATCGTGTCTTCAACTGCACCTCGGATATTCCTTCAGTACCTCTAGAGTATACTAATTGATCTGTAATTTATAGTAAACAGCCATTTGGGAGGGAGAACAAAGAGGATGAAGATATCAGGGATGGGGAGAAGAAGCTGGCCTTCTGTCTTGGTATAAAAAAGGAAGAAATACATGGCCCTTGGGAATACTGATTGATTTCTGGGTAGGGGTTGAGTGGTTCCACTGAAGAGATAGCCTTGATCTGAGCATTCCACATATGGGAATTGGGAGATGTCATACTATTAGAAGCATCTGGACTTCCCTCGTTGTAATGGTTCCTGAAAGACAGAGAGTTAAATCATTAATTTCTTTATTCCAAAAAACCAGGGGTTAGAATGGGCACAGTTGTTTTCCTGAGAGCTCATGGCTTTTACTATTTTTGCCCTGAAGGAAAAGGTGCTAAGGAGGAAGGCAAAGACAAGTATTGTGTCCACAGCTCAGTGTAAACTCCTCCATGATTTGGATTCCTATAGTGCAGTTTGTGTCTGACACTGACATCTGGGAGAGAGAAGTGTTTCTAGTTGAGACTTCACCATCTTAGTCTTTCCACTAGGATTACTCTGATTACCATTCCCTGACAGTGACCCTTTAGATTTCTGAGTCAATGTGTATAATTAGCTGACAGATTTCTTTTCTTTAATTTCTTTCATTTTTTAAAAAAAATTAGCAAATTTTATTGCTTTTTAATTGGATATTTCTATATTTGCATTTCAACTTTTATTATATTTCCCAGTTTCCTGTCCATAAGAACCCTAACTGTCCCCTACCCCTCTTCTATAACCTCCCATAGTGCACCTTGATATTCTCTTGAACTGAGAGTTAAACCTATGTTCTACCAGGAACTTCTCCTTCCATTGGTTCCCAACAAGGCCATCCTCTGCTTCATATGCAGTTGGAGCCATAGGTCTGTCCATGTACAGTCTTTGAATATTGGTCTAGTACCAGAATGCTCTGGTTCATTGGCATTGTTGTTCTTATAGGGTTGGAAGCCCCTACAGCTCTTGTACTCCTTTCTCAAAATCTACCAACAAGAGTTTCGTTTTCAGTTCACTGGTTTGCCACTAGCATTCACTTATGTATTTGACAGATTCTAGCTGTGTCTCTCAGGAAACACCTATAACTGGTTCCTGGAAACATGCACTTCTTAGCTTCTTCAATCTTATCTGGTTTTCGTGGCGCATTATATATATATATATATATATATATATATATATATATATATATATTTTTTTTTTCTATGAGGATTTAATGCTCAGAATGGGATTTCTTCAGTTTCTGATCTAAATTCATAAATATTTTTGTTCCCCCTTTTAAAAATGGGTGAAGCATGCACATTTTCGATGTTCTTCTTGGGCTTCAATTGGTCTGTAGTCTGCATATTCGGTAATTTGAACTTTTGTGGCAATATCTATTTTAGGTGATTTCATACAATGTATGATTTTCTGTGATTGTGTTACCTCAGTTAGTATTATATTTTCTAGTTCAATCCTTTTGTCTATGAATTTCTTGAAATCATTACTTTTGATACCAGAATAGTACACCATTGTGTAGATGAACTACATTTCTTTATCCATTCCTCTCATGAATGCCATTAGGGTTCCTTCTAGCTCCTGGTATAATAAGGCTGCTATGAACATAGTTGAGCATGTGTTTTCAAAAGAATATTAAAGAATATAGCCATACCTGAACAGATTTCTGTCACAGGTTTTTGTTAGTGTTCTCACTCTGTGTAATTTCACTATAGGGTCAAGCAATATTGTTAGTATATCTGAGTCATTCATCACATTAAATCATCCACTTACCTTCAGCATGTTCAAAATAACAACATCCATATGGTAACCTGTACCAACTTTTAATTTAATTTCCTTTTCTGCCCTATTACTATTTGATGCCATTTTTCTAGTGTTTACCATGGATTTGAAAATAAACAGGCTTATGTAGTCCACTCATAATCACTTGTAAATATTCTTCAACAACTTTCACTCAATATGAAAGTTCAGGTCTTTTACACTTTTTGTTTACAATTGCATGAAGCACTTCCCTGCATGAAGTCTTCTACAACTCTGCTTTGACTTCCATAAGTGTTCTTCCTCTGCTGCCTGTCACATAAACAGCTTTCAGTTTTAGGTCTGATTAGAACTAGCACTTTGTAACAATTTTGTTTTTCTTGTCTAAAGTTTCAATGGAACAAACTGTTAGTAGATAATTTATTGGTGGAAAACATATCATTTTATTATCTCATATAAAGAGCAATTATAAAATGGTTGATGTGTAGCAGAGGCGAGCCTAGAACACGTGATCCTCCTGCCTGTGCCTCCTTCAGCATATCTCCACTGAGAGACACAGCAAAAATACAACAATTACATTGGCGAATGCCCGCAGCAAACCACTGAACTGAGAACGGGACCCCCGTTGAAGGAACCAGAGTAAGGACTGAAAGAGCTTGAAGGGGTTCAAGACCCCATATGAACAACAATGCCAAACAACCAGAGCTTCCAGGAACTAAACCACTACCCAAAGACTACACATGGACTGACGCCGGGCTCCAACCCGGGAGAAGGAAGCTGGTCTTCTGTCCTGGTATAAAAGAAAAGAAGAAATATGTGTTTGTTGGAAAAACACCCTGTGCAGATGGCTTTTGTTCTTTTGCTCTATGGGTTAACCGAGCTCATGGAGAAGTTGCTGAATATCCTAAAGACCTTTGGACAGATGGTAAAGTTTCTAGATACACCTTTTTTAGATATCGATGATCCTGGGGATTGTATGGCTGATGGTAAATGTTTCACAGGAAGAGTGCTAGAAACAGATTGATTTTTAGATGCTTTAGAAGATGTGGAATTGTTCTGATATACTTGAGGTAATGGCACAAGGTCTAAATGATTTTTTTTTGATGCGTGCTTTCCCTCAAACCTTTGCAAATATAAAAAAATATATATTTTTGAAAATTAATTTGCACAATGACAAATCACTTTGAGAATGGAGAAGATTTTCTGGAGCCCTTAGAGACGGGTTAAGAAATTACCTGAAACACTGGGGCAGACGGTGAACATGTCCTTTTGGTAGAAGGAGGAGTTACTTGAGCATCTTGGGTCAATATGGAATGTCCATCATGCCCTTGTAAGGATTGGCAACTTTCCACATTTCCTTTGTCATTTTTGGCAAATTCTATGGCTTTTTGGACAGATGTACAATGTGTGGAACACACCTGAGGAGGAGTTGTAGCTTTTGGTACTCTTTGGCAGCACATGATCCCTTTTGGCAAAAGGGGGAAGGTTGAAACTGTCTTCCTTATAGGACAAACTTCTCAAGACTCCATCAGAAGGATCAAATCTTAAACCTTTGTTTATAGAAACTGTGTGCCTGTGGTACGTTTTGGTAGAGGGAAAATGTCGACTATTTCTCCCCAGAGTGGACATGTGAAATAAATCTACTTGGGGAGCTGGGGATAGTTGTAAGCATGCTGTTCAGATGCAGTAGATCCTAAGATATCCTTCTCAGATGAGGAAGGTCTTAATGTACTGTGTATATGTGTGGATATCCTGACTGTGACATCAGAATGGGGGTTAGGTATTAGAGCTACCTCTGAAGATGTGACCTCTCCTAGAGCATCATGGATATATGTGAGAGTTCTCAGAGCCTCGTGAGCAGATAAGGATGTTTCTAGATATTGTTGTGTAATTGTGGAAATTCAATGAAAAATTTCTTCTAATGGAGAAGTGGAAACAGACTTTCATGTAGAAGTGTCAGGTTCCCTAAGCTGCTTGATAGGCAAAACAGGTTCCAAGGCCCCTTCAGAAGATGAAGTAAAATCCAGAGCCTTTAAGGAATTTGTCAGAAGTTCTGGGTCTGCTTGTGGGTATAAAGAAAGACTGGCAACCATTTGTGCATATTTGGAAGAGTGTGTAGCATATTCTGTATTTGGGGAAGTTTGTTGATATTGAGGAGATAAGGAAGTTCCCATAGCCTCCTGTGAAGTTTGTGGAGGTCATATGCATTCTTTTGCAAAAATGGAATCCAAAGAGTCTGTTTCATTAGATGTAGAGGATGCTACAGACACTGGTGTTTGCATATCATGTTCTCCCACTCCTCGTTCACATATGGTTGGATCCATAATCTTCTCTACAAATAGAGTATGTCCTAAAACGTCTTTTGTACATGTGTCATATCCACAAGACATTTCTAAAGATGTGGCTGTGGGTAGAACTCCTTTTGTAGATGTTTGTTTTCCCACAGTCTTCTTATGAGATAGAGTACTATTCATAGAATCCTGTTCAGTTTTGGGAAATTCTAGCATCCGTCTTCTTATGAGATAAAGTACTATTCATTGAATCCTGTTCAGTTTTGGGAAATTCTAGCATCTCTGATGTATATGTGGAAAATTTTTGAGACTCTCCTTTCAGGACAGAATGAACTAGAGTCCCGTGAGGAGGTAGGGGATGTTTTATCTTCTGTGTGCATTGTATTAATATGGAGTCTGCATGGCTCATTGACTGCGTGTTGTGAGAAATTGGGCTCTTTTGGGTCTGATGACAAGTCAGGAGGGTCCTTTTCAGTGGTAGAGGATATTTGAATAATTGTCTGTTGTATAGGAACATTGGAATTACTGGGGGAGATGGTGAGGGTGCTAGACAACATTTTTATGTGCAGAATGCACAAGAGTCCCTTGGGTGAACTCAGTATTTTCTTCCACATCTTGCATGGCTGTGGAACTCTCAAGAACCCCTTCTGAAACTGGCAGTGGTCCGAGATTTAATGGTGTACATTGAGAAAGTTTTGTCTCTGCTTGGGCTGGTATGTGTGTTTTGAGGTTCACTTGGGGATTCGTGACTGTATTTTGTCACCCTTGGAACATAAGTGGTGATTTAAGCCCATTTTAAATAGTGCAGGTCTGTGAAGGTCCTCTTGGTTTTATAGGGAAGTTCTGAAATCCCCTTTGTCAGCAGAATCAGGTGTCAAACTCATTTTTCACGAAGCAGATTGCATAATGCACTGTGGTGGAGATGGCAGATTTCATAACGCACTGTGGTGGAGATGGCAGATTGCATAAGGCACTTTGGTGAAGATGGGGGACATCTATGACAGACTTTGTGTGTGGACATAGCTCTCTGTCAAGCTTTGGCAGCTGGCTAAGGTATTAAAGTCTCTTGTGGAGAGGGGTCTGGACTTAATTCATTTGTGTAATAGGAGAAATCACTGAGATTACCTTTAAGAGAAGAAGTTTTGCATTCCTATTTGTCTGATGTGGCCTGTTGAACCTCCACTTGAACAGAGGTGTCTTCTCCAACACACTTTGGAGGAGAATTGGAAAGATTGGAGACCTGCAGGATAGGGAATGAACATTTGAAACTCCTTTGAAAACTCTGTGGGACAGAGAGCTGATCACACAGAAGAGTAAGCAAAACTGAGACCTCAGGGAAGCAGAGATTGTCACTTCTGCCCACCTGTGCCCACATCCCTAGCCAAAGAGTAAACTAGAGAGTGCCTCTGGACACATGTATATAAGAGCAGTCAAGCTGCAGGAGCCCTGCAGTCCAAACTGCACCTGGATCTGAATTGGTCCAAAATGCATCCTACACCCAAATCTTGTGTGTGGTGGGAAAGACTTAGACCATCAGAGGGGCAGAAATCCCTGAGAACTCTGCTCACATTCCTGACACAAGAAAAAACCACCTATCTCCATCTGGGACTACTGTGTATAGGGACCTAGGAGCTGTAGGGGCAGGACATTTCTGCTTGCAGCTCTCATGGAAAGCGGAAAGCAGGCCGGGAAGGAGTGACTTCAGGCCTGAGACCAGAGGTGAAACCAACTTTTCTGCTCATAATGTCCTGCCTGATGGACTCAGAACATGCAAAGTCAGAATTTCCATTGGGACCAAGCGCTTCCAGTTTCTAGTTTGCACCTGATCCTCACTGATCGTGGCCCAGAACTCCCTGCTCCTAGATGCTGTGGGAGAGAGAACAGATCACCCAGGAGTGTAGGCTATACTGAGACTACAGGGCAGGAGATACGGACAATTTTGCCCACGATTGCCCACATCTCTGGCCCTAGACAAACTGCATAGTGCTCTGGAAACAGGAATATAGGAAGAGTAAAGCAGCAGGACCACCATGTTCCAGACTGTGCCTAGATCTGAACTTAACTGATCAAACACCTCCCTGCACCCAAATGCTGAGGGTGGGGGAAACTATAACTTCAGAGGAACAGACACTCCTGGGAATCCAGAGGAGTCTATTCTCTGCCAAGATTCCTGACTCAACAGGAAAACAACTTGTGCCATCTGTACCACCCCCCCCCCCCCCACAGAGGAACCAAGGAGAAGTAGGTGCAGGTTCTGCTAGTTCCTACCCACAAGGACAGCTGAAAGTCAGTGAACAGGAGCAACTACATGCCTGAGAGCAGAATACTCTGTTCCCATAACTGGCATCTACATACATAAAAGAAATCATACTGAATGTGAAAGCACACATTGCACCTCACATAATAAGAGTAGGAGATTGCAACGCCCCACTCTCATCCATAGACAGGTCATGGAAACTGAAATTAAACAGAGACATAGACAGACTAAGAGAAGTTATGAACCAAATGGACTTTACAGATAATTATAGAAGATTCTATCCTAAAGCAAAATGATATACATTATTCTCATGGCACTTTCCCCAAAATTGGCCATATAATTGGTCATAAAACAGGCCTCAACCGATACAGAAAGATAGAAATAATCACATGCATCATATCAGTCCACCGCGGAATAACGGTGGTCTTCAATGACAAAATGGAAATAATGTACACATGTACATGGAAGTTAACAATGCTCTACTCAATGATAACCTAACCAAGGAAGAAATAAAGAAAGAAATTAAAGACTTCTTAGAATTTAATGAAAATAAAGGTACAACATACCCAAACTTATGGGACAAAATGAAAGCTGTGCTAAGAGGAAAACACAGAGCACTGAATGCCTGCAGAAAGAAACAGGAGAGAGCATATGTCAGCATCTTGATAGGACACCTAAAAGGTCTAGAACAAAAAGAAGGAAATACATCCAGGAAGAGTGAAAGGCAAGAAATAATCAAACTCAGAGGTTAAATCAGCCAAGTAGAATCAAATACGACCATAGAAAGAATCAACAGAACCAAAAGTTGATTCTTTGAAAAAATCAAGAAGATAGATAATCCCTTGGGCAGACTAAGGAGAGGACACAGAGAGTGTGTCGACATTAACAAAATCAGAAATGAAAAGGGAGACATAACTACAGATTCAGAGGAAATTCAAAAAATCATCAGATCTTACTACAAAAGCCTATATTCAACAAAACTTAAAAATCTGCAGAAAATGGACAATTTCCTAGACAGAAAAACAAGTTCCAAGGTTAAATCAGGAACAGATAAACCATTTTAACAACCCTATAACTCCTAAATAAATAGAAGCAGTCATTAAAGGTCTCCCAACCAAAAGAGTCTGGGTCGAGATGTGTTTAGTGCAGAATTCCTTATTAATAATAGCCAGAAGCTGGAAGGAATCCAAATGCTCTTCAACAGAAGAATGGATGCAGAAAGTGTGGTACATCTACACAATGGAATATTACTCAGCTATCAAAAACAATGACTTTATGAAGTTCATAATCAAATGGATGGACTGGAAAATATCATCCTGAGTGAGGTAAACCAATCACAGAAAAACACACATGGTATGCACTCATTGATAAGTGTCTATTAGCCCAAATTCTTGAATTACCCTAGATGCACAGAACACATGAAACTAAAGAAGGATGACCAAAATGCAAATTACTCACTCCTTCTTTAAAAGGGGAACAAGAATACCCTTGGGAGGTAATCGGGAGGCAAAGATTAGAACAGAGGCAGAAGGAACGTCCATTCAGAGCCTGCCCCACATGTGGCCCATGCATATACAGCCACCAAATTAGATAAGATGGAAGAAGCAAAGAGGTGCATGCCAACAGGAACCAGATGTAGATCTGTCCTTAGAGACACAGCCAGAATACAGCAATTTTGTAGGCGAATGCCAGTAGCAAACCACTGAAGGAAACAGAGAACATACTGGAAGAACTTGAAGGGGCTCGGGACCCCATATGTACAACAATGCCAAGCAACCAGAGCTTCCAGGGACTAAGCCACTACCTAAAGACTATACATGGACTGACCCTGGACTCTGACCACATAGGTAGCAATGAATGTCCTAGTAAGATCACCAGTGGAAGGGGAAGCCCTGGGTCCTGCTAAGACTGAAACCCCAGTGAACTAGACTGTTGGGGGAGGGCGGCAATGGGGGGAGGGTTGGGAGGGGAACACCCATAAGGAAGGGGAGGGTGAGGTTTTAGGGTGATGTTGGCCTGGAAACCAGGAAGGGGAATGACAGTCAAAATATAAATAAGAAATACTCAAATTAATAAAGATAAAAAAATTAATGAGGACAGATAAACACATACTAGTTTTCACTTCTTCATAATTTCAAGAAGAACCTGAAAGAGAATTTATAATGTTCCAGAGACAAATACGGGAATTTAAATTAGTCGGAATAAATATGTTGTTAAAATTTTCTGCCCTCTGTTATTTAATAATTCTGACTATTCGTGCTATGAATGAAAACACGGTTGTGTAATGTCTACCAATCCCCAAAGCCTGAATCATTGTGAAAACTGTCGTATTTCTCCCTAATATGGTTCTTTGGTCACCATCCTTTTCATTGCCCATCTAAATTCTCTGTTTCTCAAGTAGATCAGAGGACTACGTGAGGGTATCTCGCTCATGTAGAAGACCAAGGAACTTTCTGTCCTTGCATGTATTTGCTCTTGGGAGCATGTAAGTAAAACTTTCAGTTCCAAGAACAAAACATGGCCATCCAATGGGACCCCCATGAACCAAAATCTTTCTTTCTGCAATCATTGACCTTTAGCACACTGGTAACAACGCAGACAATAATATAAAGGATTAATCCTGGAATAATAATAATAATAATAATAATAATAATAATAATAATGGAATAATGCCCTGGAGGGATCATTGACTAAGGAAATAAATTTTGAGCCGTGTTTTTCATGGGATATTGTATCCATGAAATCAAATTACCTCACACATAAAAATTACTCACGCTGTCAAGGCTTCACAGAGAGAGGTGAGAACTAGAGTGAGGATGTTTAGCTTATGCATGACTAACACACACACACACACACACAAACACACACACACACCACACACCCACACACATGCACACACACACACACACACACACACAAACACACACACAGACAGACATAAACACACATACACACATCTCTGAGGTCTGATTCTTAGAGTGTCCAGGTGCACACCAGGTGTGTAAGGATGAAGTGGACCCAGGAACATGTCGGTCAGCAGAATCTTGGTCTGCCTGCAAGTGAGTTAGGAGTTCCTCCAAGGAATTCAGTGTCGCAGCTCTTTTAGAAGGTATTTGGGGATGGCTGTGTGCATATATTTTACTCAGGGTGGACAAGGTCTACACAAATCTTTCAGAGCAGGAAGAGGTTTTCGGGTGCATTTACATTGATGGAGGCCTCATTTGGTTGACCTTCTTTAATCTCTGTCCCAGCCTCGGTCTGTTGTTCAGGGATTTCCATTTGACATCCTCAGAAACCGACTCCACTTAATGTGCCCCATCCCCACCCCTGAGGTCTTGCTTGCTCGATTTCAAGGGATTGCTGGTTCAGACTCTGCATTCTACATCATATTAAATCCTCAGGAAGGTGGTCCTCTAGATGACATGAATTAAGCAGTTCAGTGAGTTTCTGCATTAACCTGTATGTTCTCTAATTGTGGCCGGTTCTCTCTGCACTGCACTCCTCAGTCGCCCTCATGCATTTGTGGATTGTAGATAGAATAAGATTTATATCACAGCTGATACCATCCTTTGGTAAACACGCACCACGTTTGTGTCTCTAGGTCACAGTTCCCTCTCGGTTTTTTTTTTTTTTTTCATTAGTTTTTATAGTTTCATCCATTTTCTCTTAAGCTTCATGATGTCATACCGCTACCAAGGATGTCAAATCCTGCCCCCATGATATGATGTCCCCGACCCAATGATGTCATGCCCCACCCCACCCCATGATGACTTGCCCCACCTCAATCTCACACCCCCCGTCCTTGTAATGTCATTTCCCCTGTCCCTTCCTGGCCAGAATGGTTGTACCTATTCATCAGGTAACATTCTGAATGCTCCCCTGTCACCACACTCCTCCAGGCTTCCACCATTTTCAGTCCCTCCTTCTATCCTCTCTCCTTCTTCTCTGAGAAAGTGGAGGACCCCTCTGGGTGCAACCCTTCCCCTAACACATCAAATCTCTGCAGGACTAGATTCATCGTCTCCCACCAGGTCCTGAAAACGCAGCCTGGGTAGAAGAACAGGATCCACAGACAGGCAACGGACTTAGTGAACCCAGGTGAGGACCATTGTGCTCCTCTGCCTCTCTCAGTCCTTCCCTCAGCTCTTCACTGTGACTCACTGAGCTCCATCCGGTATTTGGCCGTGCGCCTCTGTTTCTGTGTTAGTCGGCTGCTCGGTGTGGCCGTGCAGAGGACAATAATGCTACCCTCTTGTCTGCAGACCCAAGAAAGTACCATTAATAATGTCAGTGTTTGCCGTCTGCCCATAGAATAAGGATCACATCCGGCCACTTATCCTGTCGCTATTCCCTCATTTCCTCTTCCATCTCTGTCCCTGTGTTTCTTACACAGAGGGCAATTTCTGGGTCAAAATTTTGGGGATGGGTTTCTGTCCTTATCCTTCCACCTTAGGTCTTCCGTGGCTACGGAAAGTGACCATTTCAGTATCCGTATCCCCACTTCTACGAATCTTAACTAAAGTCACCCTCATGGATGCCGGTGTAGCCTCACCCATCACAGATTGCAGGCAAATCATAGATATATCACCCACCCTGGACAGTCACTGATTTCTCTTTATTCTCTTGGCCCTCTGTCCCTCTTGCTCGTCTCTCCCAAGAAATGATTCTCAAATCTCATTTCCCGTCACATCCCCTCAGTCACCCAATCCTTTCCTTCCATCTGCCTCCTCTCATTATTTTATTCCTCCTTCTGAGTGAAAATCAAGAATTTTCTTAGGTCTGTCTTCATGTTTAACCTCTTTGTTTCCGTAGATCATAGTGTATGAATTCTGTACTTTATGGCTTCTACCCTCTTTTAAGTGACTATGTACATTTTATTTTGGGTCTCAGTTACCTCATTCAGAACAATACTTTCTCATTCCATATACTTCACCGCATCTTCACAATGTCCTTATTTTTCATAGCTGCGTAGTACTCCGTAGTGTAAATGAACCACATTTTCTGTAGCCATTCTTTGGTTGAGGATCATCTGGGTTATTTCTATTTCCTTCTCATTATTATGAAAGCAGTTAGGAACCTTATGTAGCACATGTCCTGCTGTATGGCAGAGGTCTTTTCAGATATAAGGCCAAGAGCAGTATAGCTGGGTCTTTAAGAAGAATATTCCCCATTTTCTCAGAATCCACTAAATAGATATCCAAAGTCATTATTCGGATTTGATCTTCCGCCAGCAAATATTATTTGAATCCTGATATTTATCTGCTTCCTTAAAGGAGTTTTCCCCTGACTAGACCTCTATCATGGACTAAGGAGATCGCATATGAACCTTTTGTCCATTTTAACTGTTCAGTAAATGCTAGAGACTATGACAGGAGCCAGAGTGGAAAGTTGATACTGGAGGATTGAGGGTTGGGATAGGTAGAGAGGCAGAAGAGGGTAAGAGAGGTATAATATTATTACTATATAATAATTTAATATACTAACAAAATATATTAATATTAATTATATTATATCATGATATTAATATATAATAATTTGATATGTTAATACAATTTATCTGTATTTATTATACCAATATAATTTAATATATTAATATGATATATTGATATTTATTATATATTATCATAATATTGATGTATAACAATTTAATGTTAATATACTATATGAATATTAATATATTATCATAATGTTAGTACATAAAATTTAATATATTAATTTATTATAATATTTTTTATATGTATACACACACACACACACACATATATATATATATATATATATATATATATATATATATATATATATGTATATATTGCATGATATGTAACTTCCACAAATTTAACTCCAAGTGGAGCTCGCAAGATAATGGGAAATGCTGAGGGTAGAATTTTTTTTTTCAGTTCAGATTGCTTATATGGTGGATCACTTTGATGGGTTTTCATAGATTGGTCAACTCTTGCAGCCTCAGGAGGAAGCCTATATGATGGCACTGAATGGCGGTTTTGATATGCCCTTGGATATTATTTTTGAGCATTTTACCTAGTATTTTTTCCACCAATGTTCTTAAGGGAAATTGGTCTGAAATTCTTTCTTTGTTGAGTCGTTTGGGATTTAGGTGTCAGGGCAACAGTTGTGTCATGGAATCAGTTTGGCAATTTTCCTCCTGTTTCTGTTTTTTGGAGTAGACTGAGAATTCTTTCAAAATCTAGTAGGAGTCCTCACTCAAACAATCTGGCCCTCGGGCTCTTTCAGTGGGGAAACTTAATTAATGTTTGTGTCTCTTTAGGTGTTGTAGATGTATTTACATAGTTTATCTAATCTGAATTTACCTGTGGTCAGTGTAATCAGTCTACACAATCATCCACTCCATTCAGAGTTTCTAATTTTGGAGACAGCAGGTTTTTGAAGTGAACTTAACGATACTGTGACTTTCATCAGTGTCCATTGATACGACTCCCTGTACTTTTCTGACTTTGTTATTTGAATGCTGTCTCTCCACCTATTACATTATCTGTCTAAGGGTTTGTCTGTCTGGTTGATTTTCCCACAAAACCAGTTCTTCTTTTTGTTGATCTTTGTATTCTCTTTGTTTCTGATGGATCACTTTCACCCCGAGTCTGATCATTTCTTGCTGTCTCCTCCTTTAATATGTATTTGCTTCTTTTTATTATAGAGATTTAGGGTGTGCTGGGAGGTTGCTAGTTTGGGGGGTCTCCGGTTTCTTTATGAAAGTACCCTGTGCTGCATATGCTTGTTCCTATTAGCACTGCTTTCCTTATGTCCCTTAAGTTTGGAGAAGCTGTGCCTTCATTTTCATTTAATTCTAGGAATGCTTTTTTTTTTCATGTCTTTTCAGGACTGGTGGTTCTTCAGTTGCGAGCTACTGAATTTCAATGAGTTTATATACTTTTTCTTATTTTTGAAGTCCAGTTTTAATCCATGGTAATCTAAGAAGATCCAATTGTTAGCGCAGTCTTTCTGTATCTGTTGTGGCTTGTTTAGAGTGGGAGAACATGGTCAGTTTAGGATAAGGTTCCATGAGGTACTGAAAAGAGAGTGTGTAGTTTTGTGTTCGTGTGAACTATTCTGTAGATATCAGTGAGGTCAATTTAATTGAACCCTGTATAAGTTACATCATTTATTTTTTTAAATTTCTGTCTCAATGGCCTGCCCTTTGTGAGAGAGGGGGAGTGATATTCTCCACTATTAATATGTGAGGTTTGATGTGATATTTAAGCTTCAGCAATATTTCTCTCACCAATGTTGCTGCTTTTGTCTTTGGAATATAGACATCCGGAATTGAGATGCCATTTTGGTGGATTTTTCCTCTGATGCATATGAAGTGTCCTTCCCATCACTTTTCATTGCTTTTGGTTGAAAGTCTGATTTGCTGGATGTAAGGATGGCTACACCATCTTGTTTCTTGTGTCCATTTGCTTGGAAAACCTTTTTTAACCCCTTAGTCTGAAGTTGTGTCTATCTCGGTTGCTAGATTGTCTTTCTTGAGTGCAACGGAAGGATGGATCCTGTTTTTAAATCCATTGTGTTAGCCTGTGTCCTTTTGCTTTGTGTAAAGGCCATTTACGCTTAAAGGTATTAATGAGATGTGATATTTACTTCATGCTATTTTGATGTTACGGGAGCAGTGGTTTTTTTTTGCTTGCATGTGTTTTGGTTTTTGTTTTTTCGATCGGGATGTTTGAATGTGTTTGTGAGTATTAGATCTGTTCTGTAGGGTGCATGGATTTTTGGTTTGCCTGTTTTTGTTTTTGTTTTTTTGGGAGCTGTTAGAGTATGCATGTGAATATGAGATCCCTTCTGTAGGTAATGCTGTGCAATTATTAATTTCTAGTGGGAGGCAGGGATGGTTCAATTTCTGAAAATCCATCAATATTATCCACTATATAATGAAACTGAAAGAAAAAAATCACATGATAATCTCATTAGATGCTGAAAAAGCTTGCAAAAATATTCCAACCCCCCTTCATGTTAAAAGCATGAGAGCGATCAAGGATACCAGTCCTATGCAGAAACATAATAGAAGCAAAGTACAGCAAGTCGGTCCCCAACATCAACCTAAATGGAAAGAAATATAAAGTGATTCCATTAATGTCAAGGAAAATGTAAGGCTGCCTACTCTCCCTATTAAGTATAGTATTTGAAATTCTATCCAGAGTAAAAGCATGGTTCAAATTTGGTTCTGACATGGAGTATGGCAAAGGCCTGTGAAGGAGGAATGGCACAGAGCTTTAGACTCCTGGGGTATGGCCCACTCCTCAGCACAGCCTCGTTGGACCTCGGTAAATCATGAACTCAATGAGGACTTCATGCAGAGTGTCGCTCAGTTATTGCACTCATATCTCTCTTAATATAAGAAGTGTATGAAAATCCTCATGGAGCTTCCCACCACTCAGAAGGAAGTGCCATTGGCATTTGGAATAACATAGGTCCAGGTCTTTTAGCAATTGCCTCTGGGGCAGATCAGTGCTTCTATCATTGCCCGAGGAAATGTAGAATGGACAGCGACGACCACCACTCTTTTTTTTTAAAGATTTATCCATTTATTAAATATAAGTACACTGTAGCTGTCTTCAGATACACCAGAAGAGGGCATCAGATCTCTTTACAGATGGTTGTGAGCCACCTGTGTGTTTGCTGGGAATTGAACTAAGGACCTCTGGAAGAGTAGTCGGGTGCTCTTAAACGCTGAGCCATCTCTCCAGCCCGACGACCACCACTCTTAAAAAGCATTTGGAAAAATAAAATTGTTCGTGAAGCTGGGTAAGATCTTTTCCCTACTTACTCTGATGTAAAAAACAATTTATTGAACAATTTGAAGTTCGGAAAGGCTGGGACCTTTTAAGGTCAGGGAACAAGAACAATGGCGGCATAGGCTAATGGTGTGACTGTCACAAAGGCTGGACTGTTGATGACTGATTTATGACCCAGATTTTACCCTCAGCTTCCTGATAGGATTTAATAAGGATTGCCAATCACAGATGTCCATTCTGATCATTTAAAGCAGAAATGACATTTTTATACAGATGTTTATATTTCTATTTCTCTAAAGATTCTTATAAGAGTACTTTTAAAGATAAATAATACAATATTTAACCATTTCTCTGTAAATTCAAATTGCTTACTCATGAAGTTACGCTGGCCTTGGGAGTAATTTGTTTGCTTTAGGTGTACCATGTAATATTTGTTCTAATATATTATTGGGTATCAGTTTTTTTCAGCACTAAGCAAGAGAAGAAAACTAGAACATGATCACATTTTTGTAATACAATATTCAATGAATTAATGGTCTATAGGGAAAATACTGCCTGTTGGGATACAGAGAAAACCTAGAAAATTGAACTGTATGTCACAGAAATGAACTTGTGAATATAAATATTTTCTCGAAGAATCCCCTATACTCCATGTTCCTAAATCTTTTCTACCCATGCTGAGCCCCTGACTAACTTGCACCATTCAGATCATGTAACCACTAATGAAGAAAAGAGAAGTCTCTAGATTTAGAGAGAAGGAGTACAAAAAGGTTTCCACTGTGACACAAGAGACTCTCCTGGAAAAGGCACTCTTGAAACTGGTCAATGTAAGAAAAGCTGTTCAGCAGGTAGGACATGGCAGTTCTCAGTGACATCATTAGGTCCTGCCTGAAAAATCTCTTGTATCATGGAGAGCCCTAGTTTCTTCTATGATGTCACAAGTGTTGTCTTGACAGCAACTTCCTCCAGATAGTCCTTCCATATATCTCTGGTTTACTAATTGGCCTCTAATTCAGAATAAAGAGCCATTTGGGAGGGTGAACAAATAGGATGAAGAGATTAGTGATGAGGAGAATGAAGCTGGCCTTCTGTCTTGGTATAAAACAAAAGAAGAAATACGTGGTTCCTGGCAAATCACCCTGGGCAGATGGCATTAGTTCTTTTGTTCTCTAGGTTCACCGAGTTCTTGGAGAGTTGCTGAACATCCTAAAGACCTTTGGGCTGATGGTAAAGTTTTTAGATAGCCCTTTTCATATTGTGATGGTCCTGGGGTTTGTATGGCTGATGGTAAATGTTTCCCAGAAGAGTGCAAGAGACAGATTGATTTTTAGATGATTTAGATCACATGGAAGTGTTCATATTTGGAAGAGTGTGTAGCATCTTCTGTAGTTGGGGAAGATGGCTGATATTGAGGAGATAAGGAAGTTCCTATCGCCTCCTCTGAAGTTTGCAGAGGTCGTATGCATTCTTTTGCACTAATGGAATCCAAGGAATCCCTTTCCTCAGATGTTGAGGATGGTACAGACACTGGTGTTTGCATATCATGTTCCCCCACTCCTGGTTCACATATGGTTGGATCCATAATCTTCTCTACAGATGGAATATGTCCTAGAACATCTTTTGTACATGTGTCACATCCACAAGCCATTTTTAAAATTGTGGCTGTGGGTAGAACTGCTTTTGTAGATGTTTCTTGTCCAACAGTCTATGATTTAGAGTACTACTCAGAGAAACCTGCTCAGTTTTGGGACATTCTAGCATCTCTGACGTATATGTGGATATTTTTGTAGACTCTCCTTTCTGGACAGAACGACCGAGAGTACCCTGAGGAGTTAGGGGATACTTTTTCTTCTCTGCACATTGTATAAATATGGAGTTGCATGGCTCATTGCCTGTGTGTTATGATAAACTTGGCTCTTTTGGGGCTGATGACAAGACAGAATGGTTCTTTTCTGTTGTAGAGGATATTTGGATAATTTTCTGTTGTATGGGGACATTTGAAGAACTGGGGGAGATGGTTAGTGTGCTAGATCATATTTTTTCTGTGCAGAAGGCACAAGAGTTCCTTGGGTGGACTCAGAATTTTCTACCACATCTTCTGTGGGTGTAGAACTCTCAAGAGCCCCTTCTGAAACTGGCAATTGGCTTTGATTTAATGGTGCACATGCAGAAAGTTCTGTCTCTGCTTGGGCTGGTATGTGTGTTGTGAGGTTCATTTGTGGATTTTTGTCTGCATTTTAACCCCCTAGAACAAGAAGTGATGATTTAAGCCCATTTTAATAGTGTAGGATTTTGAAGGTCCTCTTGGTTTAATAGGGAAGTTCTGAAATCCCCTTTGTCAGCAGAATCAGGTGTCAAACTCATTTTTCACGAAGCAGATTGCATACTTAACATTGTTGGAGATGGGGGACACTTTTGGCTGTCTTTGTGTGTGGACATAGCGCTTTGCCCTGCTTTGGCAGCTGACAACGGTATTAAAGTCTCGTGTGGAGAGGGGGCAGGAGCTAATCCATCTGTGGAATAGGAGAAATCACTGAGATTACCTTTAAGTGAAGAAGTTTTGCAGCCCTATTCTTCTGATGGGGCATGTTGTAACTCCCCTTGACTAGAGCAGTCTTCTCCAACACATTTTGGAGGAGAATTGGACAGACTGGAGACCTGTAGGATAGGGAATGAACATTTGAAACTCCTTTGAAAACTCTGTGGGACAGACAGCTGATCACCCAGAAGAGTGGGCAATACTGAGACTTCAGGGAAGGATCGACTGCCACTTCTGCCCATATGTGTCCACATCCCTACCCCAAGAGGAAACTGCGTATTGCCTCTGGACACATAAATATAGGAGCAGTAAAGCTGCAGGATGCCTGCAGTCCAAACTGCACCTGGATCTGAACTGGTCCAAACAGCATCCTACACTAAAACCTCGTGTGGGGTGGGGAAGTCTTAGCCATCAATGGGGCAGAAACCGCTGAGAACTCTGCTCACATTTCTGACTCAAGAAAAAAACACCTATCTCCATCTGGGCCTCCTGTGCATGGGAACCTAGGAGCACTAGGGGCAAGACATTTCTGGTTGCAGCTCTCATGGAAAGGTGAAAATAAGCCCAAGGAATGATTTCAGGCCTGAGACAATAGGTGAATCAAACTTTTCTGCTGGATGTGACCTGGCTGGAGGACTCAGGACACACAAAGGCAGAACTCCTCTGGGATCAGACACTATCAGTTTCTAGCTGCCTCCTGAACCTCTCTATTCTCGACCTAGAGCTCCCTGCTCCTAGATGCTCTGGGAGAGAGAGCTGATCACCCTGGACTGTGGACAATACCAAGTGTACAAGGCACAGAGACTGGCACTTCTGCCCACAATTGCCCACATCTCTGGTCCAAGACAAAACTGCATAGTGCCTCTGGACAAAGGAATATAGGAAGAGTCAAAGTGCAGGAGCACCATGTTCCTGACTGTGCCTGGATCTGAACAGATCTGGTCAAACAGCTCCCTACACAAAAATAGCGAGGGTAGGGGAACTAGACTTTCAGAGATTCCGACACTCCTAGGAAACCAGAGGAGACTACTCTCTGCCCAGATTCCTTACTCAAGAGAAAAACACCTTGTGCCTTCTGTGCCCCCTTCCCCCAGAGAGGGACCTAGGAGAAGTATGACAATTTCATTCTGGTTCCCGCCCACAGGGACAGATGAAAGTCAATGGACAGGAGCAACTACATGCATGAGAGCAGAATACTCTGTTACCATAACTGGGTAAAAGAAAACAGGAAAAGAGTTCTACAGCAGTCCTGACACATGAGCCTACAGGATTGTCAAGCCACTGTCAGAAAGAGCAAGACAAGCTAACTCCAGAGACAACCTGATGGCTAGTCAGGAACACAAGCAACAGAAATCAAGACTACTTGGGCTCAACAGAACCCAATTCTCCCATCAAAACAAACACTGTATATCTAAACACACCAGAAAAGGAACCTCTAGATTTAAGGTCACATTTTATCATGACGATGGAGGATGTTAAGAAGGACATAAATAACTCCCTTAAGAAAATACAGGACAACAGAAAATACAGAATTAAACAAGTAGAATCCCTGAAAGAGGGAACGCAAAAGTACCTTAAAGAATTACTGGAAAAACAGCAAAACAGAAGAAGGAATAAACACAACCATCCTGGAGTTAAAAAAGGAAATAGAAACAATAAAGAAAGCACAAGGAAGACAACCCTGAAATTGGAAAACCTAAGAAAGAGACCAGGAGTCACAGATGTGAGAATCACCAACAGCATAAAAGAGATAGAAGACATAATCTGAGGAGCAGAAGATTCCATAGAAAACATTGACACAACTGTAAAAGATAATGTAAAACGGAAAAGCAGCTAGCCCAAAACATACAGGATATCCAGGACACAATGAGAAGATCAAACCTAAGCTTAACAGGTATAGAACTGAGTGAAGACTGCCAACATCAAGGGACAGTAATATCTTCATAAAATTTTAGAAGGAATCTCCCCTAATCAAAGAAAGAGATGCCCATAAACATACACAGAGCCTTCAGAACTCCAAATAGAGTGGATCAGAAAAGGATATCCTTCCATCACTTAATAGTCAAAACACCAAATCCGAAAAACAAATAAAAATATTAAAAACAGTAAGGGAAAAGGTCAAGTAACATATAAAGGCAAACCTATCAGAATTACACCAGAATTATCACCAGAGGCTATGAAAACAGAATGTCCTGGACAGATTTCATATAGACACTAAGAGAACAAAAATGCCAGCCCAGGCTACTATATCCTGTAAAACACTCAATTAACATAGAAACCAAGATATTTCATGACAAAACCTAATTTACACAATATCTTTCAACATATCCAGTCCTACAAAGGACACTAACGGGCAAACCCCAAAACAAGGAGGCAAGTAAAATCATAGATAAAGCAAGAAATTAATCTTTTCACAACAAAACAAAGAGAAGAGAAGCACACAAACATAAACTAACCTCCAATTATTAAAATAACAGAAAGTGACCATCACTATTCCTTAATATCTCTCAACATCAATGGACTCATTCCCCACTAAAAAGACACACAGGATATGTAATGAGGACCCAGCATTTTGTACTACAGTAAACACACTTCAAAGACAAAGACAGACACTACCTCAGAATAAAAGGCTGGAAAAAAAAAACTTTCCAAGCAAATGGTCTGAAGAAGCAAGCTGGAGTAGCCATTCTAATATAATATAAAATTGATTTTCAAGCAAAAGTCATCAAAAAGCATTAGTAAGGACACTTTATATTCATCAAAGGAGAAATACACCAAGATGAACTCAAAATCATAAATATCTATGCTCCAAATACAAGGACACCTACATTCATAAAGAAATCTTACTAAAGCTCAAAGAACACATGGCATGGCAAATAATAAGAGTACGAAATTTCAACACTCCATTCTCACCACTGGACAGATTACAGAAAGAGAAATTAAACAGAGACATACACAGACTAACAGAAGGTATAAACCAAATGTACTTAATAGATATTTAGAGAACATTCTATCCAAAACAAAAGGATATACATTCTTCTCACCACCTCATGGCCCTTTCTCCAACAATGATCATATAATCAGTCAAAACGCAAGCCTCATAGGATACAGAAAGTAATAATCCAACGCATCCTATCAGACCACCATGGACTAAGGCTGTTCTTCAATAACAATTAGGAAAGAACACCCACAGATACATGGAAGCTGAACAATGCTCTACTCAATGATAACTTGGTCAAGGAAGAAATTAAAGACTTCTTAGAATTTAATGAAAATGAAGGTACAATATCCCCAAACCTTTGGTACACAATGAAAGCTGTGGTAAAAGGAAAACCCATAACTCTGAGTGCCTACAGAAAGAAAAAGAAGAGAGCATACATCAGCAGTTTGACAGTACGCCTAAAAGCTCTAGAACAAAAAGTCACAAATATGCGCAGGAGTAGTAGAAGTCAGGAAATAACCAAACTCAGAGCTGAAATAAGCTAAGTAGAAAAAAGGGGACCATACAAAGAATGAAGAGGACCAAAAGCTGGTTCTTTGAGAAAATCAACAGGATATATTAACCCATAGCCAGACTAACCAGAGGGCACACAGAGTGTGTCCAAACTAACAAAATCAGAAATGGAAAGGGAGACACAACAGCCGAATTAGGGCAAATTAAAAAGTCATCAGATCATCCTAAACAAGCCAATATTCAACAAAACTTGAAAATCTGGAGAAAAGGGAAAATTTACTAGATGAATGCCAGGTACCAAATCTAAATCTGGAACAGAAAAACCATTTAAACAGCCAATAACTGCTAAAGAAATACAAGCATTCATTAAAAGCCTCCCAACCAAAAAACATCCACGATCAGATGGGTTTAGTGGAGAAATCTATCCAAAATTCATAGAAAATTTCATACAAATACTCTACAAACTATTCTTCAAAATTAAAACAGATGGAGCACTACCTAATTCCTTTTATGAAGCCACAATTTCTCTTATAACTAAACCACACAAAGACCCAACATAAAAAGAGAACTTCAGACCAATTTCCCTTATGAATAACGATGAAAAAATACTCGATAAAAGTCTTGCAAACCGAGTCCCAGAACATACCAAATACTCATATATCATGTTCGAGTAGGTTTTATCCCAGGCATGTAGGAATGGTTTTGTATACAGAAACCATCAACATAATCCATTATATAATCACGCTCAAAGATAAAAACCCAATGATCCTTTCATTAGATGCTGATAAAGCACTTGACAAAATTCAACACACCTTCCTGATAAAAGTACTGGAAAGTATAGGAATTTAAGGACCATTCCTAAACATATGGAGCAAACCCATAGATAACTTTAAACTAAATGGTGAGAAACATGAAGCAATCCCACTAATTCAGTGACATGACAAGGCTGCCCACTCTCTCACAATTTATTCAATATAGTTCTAGACGTATTACCCAGAGAAAGCAGACAATGAAAGGAGGTCAAAGGGATATAGATTAAAAGGAAGAAGTCAAAAAAGCACTGTTTGTAGATGATATGATAGTATACCTAGTGACCTCAAAAGTACCACCACAGAATTACTAAGCCTGATAAACAATTTCAGCAAAGTGGCTGGGTAAAAAAATAACTCTGCACAAAAGATAAACAATCAGAGAAAGAAACTAGGGATATGACACCATTTACAATATACACAAATAATATAAAATATCTCGGGGTTACTTTATCAAGCAAGTAAAATATCTGTATGAGATGAACCTCAAATCTCTGGAGAAACTGAAGAAGATTCCAGAAGATGCAAAGATCTAGCATACTCGTGGACTGGCAGGATTAATACACTAAAAATTGCCATTATACCAAAAGCGATCTATAGATTCTTTCCAATCCCCATCAAAATTCCAATCCAATTCTTCATAGAGTTAGACAGAACAATTCATAAATTCATCTGGAATAACAAAAAACTCAGAATAGCTAAAACTGTCCTCAACAATAAAAGGACAATAAAAGGGAATCACTGTCCCTGAACTCAAGCAGTATTACAGAGCAACAGTGTTAAAAACTGTATGGCATTGAGACAGAGGCAGGAAAATAATCCAGTGGAATAGAATTGAAGACCCAGAAATGAACCCATACACCTAGGGTCACTTAATTTTTTGAAAAGAGCCAAAACCATCCAATGGGAAAAAGATAGCATTTTCAGCATGTGGTGCCGGTTCAATTCTGGGTCAATATGTAGAAGAATGCAGATCCACCCCTTTTACTACCCTGTACAAAGCTTAAATCCAACTGGATCAAGGACCTCCACTTCAAACCAGATACACTCAAACTAATAGAAGAAAAAGTAGGGCAAAATCACAAACACATGGGCACTGAAGAAAATTTCTTGAGCCAAACACCAAAGGCTCATATTCTAAGATCAAGAATCAACAAATGCGATCTCATAAAACAGCAAAGCTTATGTAAGGCAGAGGACACTGTTGTTAGGACAAAATGGCAACCACCAGACTGGAAAAAGATCTTTACCAATCCTACAACTGATAGAGAGCTTATATCCAAAATATACAAAGAACACATGAAGTTAGGCTGCAGGGAGACAAATAACCCTATTGAAAAATGAGGTCTAGAGCAAAATAGAGAATTCAGACGTGAAGAATATCGAATGGCAGAGAAATACATAAAGATATATTCAACATCTATAGTCATAAGGGAAATGCAAATCAAAACAACCTTGAGATTTCACCTCACACCAGCCAGAAAGGCTAACATCAAAAACTCATGTGACAGCAAGCTCGGTCCACATGCTGGTGAGGATGTGGAGAAAGAGGAACACCCCTCCATTGTTGGTGGGATTGCTGACTGTACAACCATTCTGGAAATCATTCTGGAGGTTCTTCAGAAAATTGGACATTGAGTAATCTGAAGTCCCAGCTACTCCTCGCTTGGGCATATACCCAAAAGATGCCCAAACATATAACAAAGACACGTGCTCCACTATGTTCATAGCAGCCTTATTTATAATACCCAGAAGCTGGAAAGAACCCAGATGCTCTTCAACAGAGGAATGGATACAGAATATATGGTACATCTGCACAATTTAGAGTCATTAAGAGATATCAAATTAATAACGATGGAGAAAACAAAACATTACTGGCTCTTTATCTGACATATGGAACATATGTATAAGACACAAAATACCTTATTCATCAGAAATAAAGTAATGCAATTAAATATGCTACAAATTTAATAAATGCTTAAAATAATGGCACAGTAATTATCAAAAAATACATGAAAAATACTAAGCCCACAAATCGTTGGTGAAGTAGAAATACAAAAGACACTGTTTGTATAGTGTTGCTGGAACAAAGAACCCTGGTATTTGTTTGTTGCATCTAAAATTTAATATAGCTACTATAGAAATTAATATAAATCTGAAATTATTTGTGATTCAATAGTACCACTAAAGGAATATGTACCTGAAGGAATCTGTCTATTCCAGTTATAATTCCATGAATATCTTTACCTTCTCACTGTTCACAATATCCATGTTACAAAATTGGAAAAATAATTTATATAGTCACTAGCCATTTATTTAACCATCAAAAAAGCAAAATTATATCATTGGCATGGATATTGATGAAAGTAGATATCATTGTGCCAGTTGAAAATTCAGAAGTGTGAAGACAATTATCTAAATCTTATGAAAGTGGACAACTGCTGTTTGTTTGACTGTGAAGCCTCTTCTATAGAAGGAAAGTCAGATGTCACGTTATAAACATGGTCACAGTTTTCTGATGGTTCACACTGCCATAGAGAGGATCCAACTATTCCTGTTTTGCTAAATGGCCATGTTGTCAAACTGCCTTCCAATTCTTATGGTTTTTGTCCATACATTACTGCTTTTGTGAGCTGTGGTCAGAGAAATGTATAGGTGTACTGTGCAGCAATTACTGTAGATCTGTGTAACAGATATAAGTGCTAAGACAGTGAGAAGAAAGCTGAGCATAAGGATGCGGAAACATTGCAGAAAAAGAGTAGACAGAACTTGAGGAGCGAGAGGATGCAATCATGATATCTAGACATGACCCAGATTTTGGAACTATGGACTCACTGCATCTACAGTCGTATGCACAAGTCCTGTACACAATTAAGACAATGAATTAGGGAAGATCCCAGCAGGAAGTACTGTGTGAACCAATCGATTATAAAGAAAATAAAACAGGAAAATATAAAGAACATGAAGCTGGAAAGGAAATGTGTAAAGAGAGTAGAACCAAGTTAAGGATCGGTGTGATCAAGGTACATTGTATACATTTGTGAAGACGAAATAAAAATTCCAGTATAATAAAAAAAGTTCTGAAAATATATTAAGGATTTTTATATCCTATGGAAGTCATTTTCTCCCTAAAAGTAGAAAAGAGTATCCTAACTTTTGTAAGTTGCAGAAAAGTCAGTGAAAAAACGTAGTTACATTAGTTCACTGCATGTTGTCTGCATTATGGAAATATCAAACTGAGGCTCATTAATCTGTACAGTTAACTTATATCACCTGTTCAAATAAGATAAAATGAAACACTGTGTACTGATCCACCAAAATCAAACTGCACACTAGCGATTAAAATACAAACGGACAAGTGCAATGTTCTTAACCTCAACCGTTTTACTCTTTGAAACAGTGAATACATATGAATATAGAAGTTCTAACCTGATACACAGCATCTAGTATGGGGTCTTTGTGACTTATACGGCAAGCATTTTAGGGTTGCACATTGCCATTAATTATGTCATTCAGTTTTAAAATCCTAGGACAACAAGTTCTAAAATCCATGGGCTTTGGTCCTGACAGCCAGGGATTGCACTCTGTACATGATCACTTTATATTATTTAGCTAAACTCTGAAAGGCAATTTGCTGCCTCACAAAATTAAATTGATTCATTGCTATGGTTATGATAAGGGTTTCTTGTGAGAATAGATATAAATTTCTCATGACAAAATTTGCTTTCTCTTCTAGTGTTTTGTGGGCTATTGATGAGCTTACAGCTCTTTCTTCCCAAACTAGCACTTACAATAGATTATTTTGTAAAGATCGTTTTTGACTTCTTCTTCATCATCTTCACCACCACCACAACCACCACCACCAACAACAACACCACCACTACCACCATCATCAACATCATCATCACCATCCTCATCTAATTTACCTGAAATTGAATTTGGAATTTTGTTAAACCAAAGAATGAAATGAGAAATATTCTGCGTGAAGAAGAGATATTGATGAACAATATCTCCTGTACAGTCACTTCAATGTTTTAAAAACATTGCCAAACTTGCTTCAGATGATTGATTGAAATGCTAGTGCCCTTATACATCAGGGTTTGAGAGTCTCTTAGTGAGAGAATGGTCTTTTACAGCAAGGCCTTCTTTATCAGACTTTGATTTAACCCATCTACCAACAAAATTAAATTGTCCCAGAAATATTATAGTGCCTCTCCAGAAACATCTTTTATCCAATAATGCACATCTACTTCTCTTTCTTAATTGTCATGATGATATGGGCTTAGGATACAATATATTCTGATTTATTAATGGTATTTTAGTATTATTTGGACTAATTATGAAAATTTCAAAGGAACACAACTACTCCATTATTTTATCCCATAAAATTTTAATTTGATCTTGAAGAGTTTGATGAAAACTGAAGTATTGAAAATGTATAACTTCCCATTCAAAACTTGTAACATCCATCATGTGAAACTCCCACTGAACTTCAATGGATTAATGTCTCTTAAAGCATGTAAAGACTCTCCTACTGCATTATTGCAACTCTACAGAAGCTTCACTCCCATAGTAGCAGTTCCATATTGGCTGTAAACAAATCACTTTCTATGTGTTGGGAAGTGTTTAAATCATTTTCATTAAGTTTTGATATGAAACCAGTTAGGATTTTGAGAAAAGGGAGCAGACACGCCCTAGAAAGTTTGTTTTTCAAATTCTTTTCTTAAAATTAGACTTTTTCATGAAATATTTTTGGATTATGGTTCCACATCCCAATATTTCTCCCCCTTTGTCTATACCACTCCTGCCATCTGTATCTACAATCCTTCTGACTCTCACTAGTAAACAAGCATTCATCTAATAAAATAAAATTCTTAATAATAACATGTGATAAAAATAACATAAAAGTTAATGAATTTAGTAGAACAAAACAAGCAGATGGAAAAGAGACAAAAAAAAAAGCCACAAGAATCAGATACAGATACAGAGACCCAGACTTCCATTCACACACTCAGGGATTCCATGGAAACATAAAACCAGGAAAAATATAAACACAAAACATACAGAGTAACAATTAATAAATAAACAAATAACAAAAGGAAGAAGAAATTATGAAGAAAAAGTCCTGACCCATTATGAAACAAGGATCCTCCAAAGATAATGTTTAGTTACCTCAATGCTTTATACGCAGTGTACCCTTAAAATTAGTTTGTGTACACAGTGAGATTCCCTTGGAGAAATGTAAGTTTTCATTCTCAAATGAATACCCATTGGAGATAACTTCTGGTTTAGAAATTAGGTGATGTTCAGGGCTTGGCTTCTTTCAAGGGCAAATTAATAGGAAAGGAGATCTGTGGGGTGCTGCCTTCTGAGCATCATGCAGTTGTGACACTCAAGAAGTCACAATCTATCTGAAAAGACCCTATATAATATTGATCCTTGTCCCGCGCGTGACTTTCCGCTGGCAAGAAGCACGCGAGACATAGAAATTCTTGCTATGAGTGATACTTTATTCCTATCTCATGGAGAAGCCCTGCGCGCCAGTCAGGCGCGCCTATTTAACCCTCGGGCACGCATCAACGCCTGATTGGTTGTTTACTCATGATCTCATCAGGCACGCCCCGGAATGGGCAAAGACCTGGCAGGAAGGCACTCTTGCACATGCGCATAGTTAACTTCCTGATAGGGGGGCCAGCTGGCGCAGGGAAGGCTGGCGCCATCTTGACTGACTTGGCCTTCCACGTGGGGCGCAGTGGAAGCCAGCGCCATCTAATGGTCGCGCATGTTATTGCGGCCCTCTACATCTCACCCTTATAATTATAATTTTATAGCAGAAATGATCACCCTATCGCGTGCAATGAGGAAACCTCAGCGATGTGCAAGGGCTGATCAAAGGAAATCACTGAGTCTCTCTCAATCCCAGTGCAATGGATCCACAGATCCATGGGGTGCAGGAGCAGAGAACTCAGATACAGAGAGTATCCCTCTCCTCCCAGTGCAATGGACCCACAGGTCCATGGGGTGCAGGAGCAGGGAACTCAAATACAGAGTAAATCCTGAACAAGATAACCAAATTCCAGGTGAGGCCCTTTGTTCAAATGGCTGCAAGTGCTTGAGTGATAACGGCCTTGTCATGTTACTGTTGAGATCTGAGTTTGTAAACCAACCATAGTATGAACACTGATCCACAGCATAGGGCTGCATCAGACAGAGCCACTCCCGATAAGTAGTGGGCACCTCATATGGTCCTCCTCAGCTGTTGCCACCAAGGGCCGTGGTCAAGCCACTCCTATAATGAAATTTAGAATTTCCAATTGTTAGTAACTACTCCAGAAAGTTTACCCACTGTACTTGTCTAACAATAGATTGGGGGAGGATAACTCCAGACACTGCAGACACAATGTCTGCGGCAGTAATGGCTGCTACAATAGCAGCGAAAGTGTCAAGGTCTTTTCCAGGACAGTTCAGGATCAGTCATTTTTCTCTGGAACAACCAGCAGACAATGGAACCATTTCTGAGATCTGTATAACCAGGACAGAGGTCTCCAGTCACTGTAGCTTTACACAGGTAGCTTTCTGTGAAGCTATAGTCTGTAAAATGACAACACCAGTTACCAGTTAAGGCAGCAAAAGTCACCAGGGAAATGAAAGGACAGGGGTAACAGCTAGAGTTCAGTCTTCTCCAGGAAACAGCAGTGTACAGAGTCTGAGCGTAGGCCACAATGGGACGGGAACACGTGGCGGTAACACTGACTGCAGCAACGGCAAAGTCTCTGTGATGACAAAGGATGAAGGGAAATCTTCTATCTTCCTCTCAGGGCAGAGGAATGACTCCAGGGACCCGAACCACGAGAGCTGAATCTTCATGCTCCCAGGATCAGCATGTCTCACCAGACACTCAGGCAGCTGGCACACTCCTGTAGCATCCTGTAGAAAAAACACAAACATTCCCTCTTCCCCATATAAAATATCTGGACAGGAACATGTCAATAAGTGGATCTCTCTATTTCACCTAGGCAGAAGTATGCCTAGTTGTAGGGTGCCATAAACTTTGGCATCCAAATTTTTAAAATTGAAATATTTTAAAATTGAAATAAAAGGAGCATTATTTAGCATACAGGGATAACTCCCCCCTTTTATTTATAAAGATATAGTAAAGATATTATTTATTAAGGTAAGTCCTCGAGGATTAAGTTGAGGACACTGAGCACTTGTATTTATAAATTGACTTGTATACCAAATTATTGTCTCTAGCATAATTGTATTGAATATATAAAGAATGAGATTTTTTGACTAATTGTTCCTATGTAAGGCCTATAATCTGTCTGGAATCTTGTCCTCCCTTGTTAAGGAGCCCAGAAAATCCAGTTTGAGTTTTTAAATGTCCTATAAAGGAACAGTATATAGTGCTCTTAACCACTAAGCCATTTTTCTAGCACCTCACAAACTTTATTTACCTAAACATAAGCATTAATTAGAAATGTCAAATCTTGTAAATATTGTCCAGATTTAGTCTTACTAGAAATCTCTGAGCTGGCAGGGTGAGGCTGGGAGTTGAAAGTAAACAAATGGAGTCTTCCTCTTTTCGTGAGGGTGTGTTATCAACTCTATTACCATTTTTAAAGAGCAGGGTCTATGGTTTTGTTTAGTTGTCTGAGCCAGAGCACTGAAAGGACAATGAGTTGTCAGACAATTCACATTGAAATCGTCACTCACTGATTTCAAGTAGAAAACCTGTCTCTAATAAAGCATTAAGTAATTGAAATCAATTGTAAACCACAAGCCACACATTGGCTATCAGTATATGAATAGAAAGCTTGATTTAAAAACAGTGGCTACAGGACGTAATCTAATAATCTGTGCTGAAGCAACAGAAACTCAAGAGAATAAACAAGTGATCCAATCATACATGTAGCCTTTTCATTAGATGAACCACCTATAAATACAGTAAGCGCATTTCCTATGGGTTGTACGTACAAATATACAGGAAATACAAAAACATGTAAAGAATAAAATTATCAATTTTGTCTGAAAAATTTGTATATGTGATAGGCCAAATATCAGTATTTAGTAGTAACCAATTAATTGTTGTTTGGAATAAGATATGTTTTACCAGGTTTCTATTTAAAATACTTCCATGACTCTAGTCCACAACTCTGTACTAACACAGCTGAAGCTTTATCTACAATGTGCATAACAAAGACCTAAGTCCTCTGGTAAGGTGAGGTACTTAGCCAATTAACATATCTTTAGAAGCTTAAAATTAGCTTCAAATATTCTTTTCTGGAGTAGGGTAACAGCTACTCCCCAAATATTAAAGCTCATTTTGAGAGCAAAGGTTTGTAGTAAACATTTCCATATACATAGAAAGATTTAAGTTCTAACTTCTTACACTGAAGAAGCAACAAAATTACCTAATATGAGGCTGTTAACCATTCTTAATGATATCACTTTATGGGCTCTCTGAAACTATAAGCAAGCTCACGAAATGAAAACTCACAATTGTTATGACGAAAACAAATTGTATAAAATCAATCCTCTAAATCTGTCTTGAAATGGCAGTTGGAGTAAGGAAACTGGCTGTAATGCTCTCACAAGTTCTAAAACCTCATCAATCCTTATAAATCCTGTAACAATCTCTACCTGTTTGATTTTTCCTTAATTAAAAATAAGTTTGAGTTAGTCAATGTAACACTGGCAATCCTAAATCACAATCTTTAAGTTCTCTTTGTAACACCAGAACACAGCCACAAGGTCACCTGAATTCTGAGTACGTGACTAGGCAGCTGTTCTCCCGGCAGTGGAAATTAACATTAAAATACAGATAACTTCTGCAAAAGCCACAACTTTGGAAAGTAAAACTTATTAGGCAGCTGTTTTTGGGGCAGTGGAATTAGCATTAAAATACAGATAACTTCTGGGCAAGCCACAGCTTTGGAAAGCAAAACTCAACCTCCAACAAACAATCTAGTCTCCAAGGCACCACAGGTCTATCTATTATGTTACAAAGTTTGACTGTCAATTCTTACATTTGGACTCACAAAGGTGTGGCCTCCAATACCTCAACCAGGGACAATGTCCTAAATTCTTTTAGAAGCCTGGTTTCTAGCATAAGAATTCCATAAAAACATTACCTCAATTTAGACCTGTTTCCCTAGGTTGGCCCATGTCACATGCTATCTAAAATGACTCCATCCAGATTACTAGCTTTATGTCAACTTTCTGTTACCAATATTATACCCTTTTAACCATATCCAATAACTTGAAAGCCAATAGTCCACAACCAAGGCAAGTAGAGCATATTTATACATATAAAACCAATAAGAAACAAAATTGAAATGGCTACACCTATCTTTAATATTTAGACCAAACACCATTTTTACCCTTTTGTTATGATTTTAGGAGAAGCACCTTGTCACCTGTTGAGTCAAGTAATAAGTCAGGGATTTTTTTTTAAGAGAAACAGCTATCAACTCTTGTATGAAGAAGCTGTTGGCGCTTTTAAGATCAGCTCGTGTAGACGCTTAGCTTCTGGTCAGCTTCTCCAGCTAATCTAGACACCTGGCTCTAGGCACAGGGCTTCAAAAACCTGATTGAAACTGTTTTTTATTCATTTGTTCCTTTTTGAAACGAGTTAAAACCAAGTCAAGGTGTGCACGACCAGCAGATAAAGTTTTTTACCATTTTTTTTCTTTTGACCACGAAACATAAAACATTTAAGCAACGAGAAACAAAAACCACAGACATAAACTGACAGACATGGACAGCCTGGTGCACCAGAGACAAACAATAGACAAAGAGGGGAAAAAGCCAGATGGTGTTCACAGCGACTATCCATCGAGTGGAGCTGATATGGGCGATGGATTGTCTCAATTCCTGGACTAGTCCACCAACGTGTTGAAACCCAATTCTGTAAGAAACTGAGAGATATCTGAACAGTATGACCGACATTCGCCAATGGTATGGAAGTGAAACACAGCCCGGAGTATTTTTACTCACAACCCAATTACATTAACTCTATCAGGCTGTGCACGGGGACTGAGATGTCCTTTTGTTTGATTCTCCTGAATAAATTTTCAGGCGGTCTGCCTCTATCAAATCTGATCAGTATGACTCTGTAAAGCTGTCGCGTCAGCACCCGGATGCCGCAGCATCCCCAGAGCCGGCGCGGGAGCTTAATTACACCTTTCATAAGCACTAAGACAAAGTTTTTCTCCCAAAATACTGTGTTCCTTTTACCTCCTCCCTTCTCACCCGGGGCATTCTTTCCCCAATTTTTCACCCCTGGCGGTGGTAAGACCGCAGGGGGGCCTGGTGCTTGAGATCGATCAGGATCCTTTCCTCGTTGCAACTTTTCACTATCCTCTGTTTCTGACTGACTGTCTCTCCCTGCCCCCAACGCTCTCCGCTTTGCTGTTACAGCTGGGCAGTTCCCACGCGACCTCTGACGCCGTTTGGCGGTAGCTAGAAACTCAAAGGTCAATAGAAAAAGCCCGAGGGTTGCCAGAGCAACCACAGCGGCACCTGCCGCGTCCGGCAGGGGACTGAGTTGGAGCAGATCAAGGCTAGCCATGGTCTCTCAGAGTTTTTTACCTGTATTCCATAGCTTCTGAATTTCTTCCGTGAAACGGAGGCCTCTCGTAGCGCCGGCGATGTTTTTGTCCCGGGTTTCTCGGCACCAAATGTCCCGCGCGTGACTTTCCGCCGGCAAGAAGCACGCGAGACATAGAAATTCTTGCTATGAGTGATACTTTATTCCTATCTCATGGAGAAGCCCTGCGCGCCAGTCAGGCGCGCCTATTTAACCCTCGGGCACGCATCAACGCCTGATTGGTTGTTTACTCATGATCTCATCAGGCACGCCCCGGAATGGGCAAAGACCTGGCAGGAAGGCACTCTTGCACATGCGCATAGTTAACTTCCTGATAGGGGGGCCAGCTGGCGCAGGGAAGGCTGGCGCCATCTTGACTGACTTGGCCTTCCACGTGGGGCGCAGTGGAAGCCAGCGCCATCTAATGGTCGCGCATGTTATTGCGGCCCTCTACAGATCCTGCCTATTCAAAGTAACTAAAAACAGTGCTGGAGAATAGAAAATGATGTAGCCACCGATGTCTTACTTGGGTTAAATGTATAGCTTCATGCCCATGTTCACTGAAATGGCTCAGATTAAACCATGGTTCATGAAGCAAAATATAAAGATATGCACGTGCTATCAGGGTTCAGTCCAAAGAGAGCATGTTGGGTGGGGAGGATAGGAGATTAAGAGGGTAGAGGGCTTACATATATGGGTTGTGCATGTATGGAATTGTCAAAGAATAACTTGCTTTCTTAAAACTTCTAAATGTAACCAACAAGAAAGTTTGGGAGATATTCTCTCAAGTCTGCTCTATTTGTTTTAAAAATTGGGTTTCATTGTGTAGCTCAAATTACCATAGAATTGCCAGTGTTTTTTCTCCTGCCTCCCCTGCTCTTGTAGCAGGTTTACTCAACATTGACAAAATTTTAGAATATATATAAATCTTCTGTTTTTGAAGTTTAATTACATACTGCATTATTCTGCCATTTGTTTTTCAATTAACAATATATCTTGAATCCATGTCCATGGGAAATTTCTTCATGGAATATCATGCATTTAAAAAATGGTAATATACTCATACTTTGTTTAAATAATCATCTAATTGTGCCATTCAGATTATTTTTTTTTCATTAACTAAAGTTCACTACAGAAAATCAGCATGGACACTGACTCAGGCACTGTACTCAATGGTGATTATTTACATTATTTTTTTTTTTATAAATTACAAAACACATTGTTGGAGTGATGTCAAGGCTGTTAAGTAATGTAATACTTTTATAAATACTGACAAATTTCCATCTCAGAAGACTATAATAAATATATGTTGCCATCAATTTTATATGAGAACCCATACTATGCCATTCAAAATTAAATGATACATATATTTTAAAAAGGTATCAGTCTCTGACTTCTGTCAGTTTTTTAATTAGGGGAAGGATTGAAGAAGTTGAAGGGGAGGGCAACTTCTAAAGGAAGACTAGCAGTCGCAACTAATCCGGACCGCGGAGATCTCCCAGACCCTGAGCCACCAACCAGGCTGGACACATAAGATGATCGGAGTCCCTGACACATGTATAGCAGAGGACTGCCTCGTCTTGTTAATCCTTGAGTGATTTGAGGCCCCAGGGATTATGGTGCCTGGCAGGGTCTGGGGAGCATCCTCCTCGAGTCAGGGAAGGAAGAGGTGGAATGGGATGAGGAACTGTGGGAGGGGACATGGCACAATGGCAGGAGTGTAAATAAATAAAATAATTTTTAAAATAGTTTCACTCTTAAATTCAAATGCAAGTTACTTCCTAACATCTACATTGTAATTCAATTGTGAAGTTTAGCGTTTTTGATTACTGAACTGTGTAAGCATTAATCCTTAATTTACTCTTCATACTATCTGCGATTTTCTCCATTCTTATTACTTTGCATCAATTGTGTTTGCATATGTAGAAGGCTTACTATTCATAATTTGTGCAGAAAATACATTCATGAATCTTTTTTTATTTTAATGATCAGTTATGTGTGAATGTCTATGTATAGATTTGTGCACATGAACACAGGCACCTGGGGAGACCAGAAGATGTCAGACCCCCTGGAGCTGCTTTTACAGCTGGTTGCAAGTGGCTTCATTGATGTTGGAAAGTGAACGTGTTTGCTCTAAAGAGCAGTAAGTGCTCTTAACCACTACGCTAATGCTACAGCACTTATTCCATAATAAAATCAACCTATTTATCATTTTCTCATGTATTTCAGGGTATCTTGAATTTGAGATATCTTCCCACATTCTAGGTGCAGAGACTACATTGAGGCATTAATTTTTCCAGTTTTCTTTCCTTTATCATAGTAAGATGTGTTGGATTAAATATATTAATATTATCTTTCAAAGTAAATCTTTCAAATTTTTACATATCGAACCTTGGGTAAGTATTTGTTTCTTTCTTCTGCAATGACTATATTAATTTTACAGTTTGCAGGTCTCTCTTTCTTTACACAATCCATCTCATGTGTTTTTGCTTTCATATAGAATGAAGTAAAAGCCTTTTAGATTTCTTTGAATAGTCAATGTACTAAAAAAATGTGTTGATTTTCCTATTTTAAGGCCAATACATTATTTCTTTAAAATGTTCCTAGAGTTTTGTTTTTTTTTCTTTTTCTTATTATTATTGTTCTCATTAGTCTCATTTTTAATATTTGGTGTAAGCTTTTATGTGTTCTGGTCATGAAGTGAATATAGAAATCTTGCAAACATATATGTAGGTATCAAATTTAGGTAATTGGTTTTTCATGGTATGAAATTATATCTGCTCAACCCTCTCACTGCAACACACTCTAACACTTCAAGGTGACATATAGCTACAGGCTCTCTTTATATATACAATGTTTTCATCATTTGGCTTTTAATAAATATTTTTGATTATTCTAATATATTTTATTTTTCATGTCTACTTGGTAACGCTAGTATGCTATTTTAATATTTAATCAATAATTTAATCATAATTATTATGCATTTGATACCTAGATAATATTAAATTATCTTAGATACAATTGAATACATGCAATTAATTACCTAAATTATGAAACTTGATACATAATTTTGTTCATTATTACTAGGCATTTGCATAAAACAGAGAATATTTCATTGTCACAATCCTGATGCCAATTTTACACAGTATCCCAGCTAACAACTATCTGTAACTTTTAATCACTTAAAAGGAGTTAGGATTATATTGTTAAATGATATTTACCCAACATCAAGTAAATAGATTTTATTTTGCTTCAATTAATTAAACATGGTATATCAGGAAAATTGTAATTTCCTTTTTTTAGTTAAGACTAAATTTAACTTTTACATTCTCCTGCCTATCATAAAGTCAATATTCTTTTACAGGAAAAAGTGCCAGGCACAGGTTGAATTTCTAGTATAACCTGTTATTACAATCATCAGTTTTGTCACTTTCAAGGGATTGTTCACATCATGCCTGTAAAACACAATGATCAACATGGCAGAATAACCATAAGGGCAGTGCAATGGCATAAATAGCTTGGTGATAGCCAACAGCTCTATAATTTTGCTTAAGTCCTGTTCAATGAACATGGATGGTACTGGTAATTTGGCCACATATATAAGGCTATTGCAGCTGTGACTATGGGGGAGTATATACAGTCCCTTACTTACTTAAGCCAGTATCATACCTAACAACAATCAAAGCCATGTGCCTTATATACAGAATTAATTACAGTCTGTGTAACAAACATCACAGTAAATCACCCAGCCATTCAAAATGCAGGATAGAAATTCCAAGCCTAGTCTCAATGGCTGTTTCTACAAAATGTCACTTGATTCAAGGCAGAGGAACATTACAGAAGAGGAGGCAAGAAGGTTGTAAGAGACTAAAATTTACTATGAGATGGTGTCTCAAATTAACAGCAGAAATTACACTTATAACAACTCACTAACACAACTGCCTCAACAACAGCTGATGAAGAGAGGGAATGGAGAAGAATGGACTTTTAGTTCTCTTTCTGTTTCACCTCCTCCTCCTCTTCCTCCTCCTCCTCCTCCTCCTCCCTCTCCTTCTTCTTGTTCTCTCTCTCTGTCTCTGTCTGTCTCTGTCTCTGTCTCTGTCTCTGTCTCTGTCTCTCTCTCTCTCTCTCTCTCTCTCTCTAATTGTTGGAGATTTCCTGTTTACATTTCGAATGTTATTCCCTGTCCAGGTTTTCAGGCCATAAGCCCCTTAACCCTTCCCCCTACTCTTCTGTAAGGGAGTTCACATCTCCACCCATGGCCTCCCCACACCTCTCCACATTCCCCTACACTTGGGGTCCAACCTTCATAGAAACAAGAGTTTCTCATTACATTTTTCCCAGCAAGGCCATCCTTTGCTACATATGCAGTTGGAACCATCAGTCTATCCATGTATAGTCTTTCTGTTGTTGTTTCGTCCCTGGAAGCTCTGTTTGGTTGGCAATGTTATTATTATGGGGTTCCAAATCCCTTCAGCTCTTTCAATCCCTTCTCTAATTCCTCCAACAGGGTTCAGGTTCTCGGTTCAGTGGTTTGCTGTTTGCATTTGCCTCTGTATTTGACATATTCTGGCTTTGTCTCTCAGGAGGGATCAATATCCACTCATCGTCAGCCTGCACTTCTTAGCTTCATCCATCTTATCTAGTTTTGGTGTCTGTACATGTCTGGTCTACATGTGAGCCAAGCTCTGAATGGCAGGTCCTTCAGTCGCTGTTATAAACTTTGCCTCCTTATACCCTCCCATCGGTATTTTGGTTCCCCTTTTAAAGAAAGAATGAAGCATCTGCATTTTGGTCATCCTTCTTGAGCTTCAGGTGGTCTGTGTATGGCATAATGGGTAATTCAAGCTTTTTGGCTAATATCTGCTTATCGATGAATGCACATCCAGTGTGTTTTGCTTTGATTGAGTAACCTCACACAGAATGATATTTTCTAGTTCCTTCTATATGGCTAGAATTTCATGAAGTCATTGTTTTTAAAGCTGAGTAATATTCCATTTTGTAGATGTACCACATTTCTGTATCCATTCCTCTGTTGAAGGGCATCTGGGTTCTTTCCAGCTTCTAACTATTTTAAATAAGGCTGCTATGAACAAAGGCAAATATATTTCTCAGTTGTATGTTGGACCATCTTTTAGGTATATGCCCAAGAGAGGTATAGCTGGGTCCTCGGCTCATGGATTGTCCAATTTTCTGAGGAATCTTCAGTCTGATTTTATGAAGGGTTGTACAAGTATACAATCCCACCAACAATGGAGGAGTATTCCTTTCTTTCCACATCCTCGTCAGCATCTGCTGTGACCTGAGATTTATATCTTAGCCATTCTGACTGGGGTGAGGTGGATTTCAGGTTTGTTTTGATTTCAATATCCCTGATGACTAAGGATGTTGGACATTTATTTAGGTGTTGTTTGCCCATTTGATAACCTTCAGCTGAGAATGTTTTGTAACACTGTACCCCATTTTTAATAGGGTATTTTTGCTTTCGAGAGTCTAACTTCTTAAGTTCTTTGTAAATTTTGGATATTACCTACTATCAGATATAGGATTGGTAAAAATCTTTTCCCAATCTGTTGGTTACAGTTTTTTCCAAATGATGGTTTCTTTTGCCTTAAGGAACTTTGCTGTTTTATGAGGACCTATTTGTCAATTCTTGTTCTTAAAGGATAAGTCATTGGTGTTTTTTTCAGGAAATTTTCTACAGTGTCCATGTGTTCAAGACTCTTTCTGAACTTTTCTTCTATTTGTTTCAGGGTATCTGGTTTGATATGTAGGTCCTTGATTCACTTGCACTTTACCTTAGTACATGGTCATAAAAACGGTATAGTTTGCATTCTTCTACATGCCGACTTCCAGTTGAATCAGCACTATTTTTGGAAAATGCTATGTTTCATCCTTTGGATGGTTTTATCTCCTTTGCCAAATATCAAATGATAGGTGTGTGGGTTCATTTCTGGGTCTTCAATTCTATTCCACTGGTCTATCCACCTATCTCTGTACCAATACCATGCAGTTTTTATCACTATTGCTCTGTAATACTGCTTGAGTTAAGGGGCAATGATTCCCCCAGAAGTTCTTTTATTGTTGAGGATAGTTTTAGCTATCCTGGCTTTTTCTTATTCCAAATGAATTTGCAAATTGCTATTTCTATCTTTATTAAAGAAGTCAGTAGGAATTTTGATGGATATTGCATTGAATGTGTAGATTGCTTTTGGGAAAATGGTCATCTTTACTATATTAATCCTGTCAATCCATGAGCATGGAATATCCTTCTATCATCTGAGATCTTCCTCAATTTCTTTCTTCAGATACTTGAACTTCTTGTCATACAGATCATTCACTTGCTTGGTTAAACTTACACCAAGATATTTTATATTATTTGGGACTATTGTGCAGTTTGTGATTTCATTTTTTTCATTCTCAGCCATTTTATCAATTGAGGAGAGGAAGGCTCCTGGTATGTTTGAGTTAATTTTATACCCTGACACTTTGCTGAAGTTATTTATCAGGTTAAGAAGATTCTGGTGGAACTTTTGGGGTCACTTAAGTATATACTATCATATCATCTGCCAATAGAGATATTTTGGTATCTTACCTTCCAATTTGTATCACTTTGACCCCCTTTTGCTGTCTGGTTTCTCTGGCTATGACATGGAGTCCTGTTTTGAATAAGTAGGGAGAGAGTTGGCCAGCCTTGTCTAGTCCCTGATTTTAGTGGGATTGCTTCAAGTTTCTTTCCATTTAGTTTGATGTTAGCTACATGTTTGCTGTATATTTCTTACATTATGTTTTGAGATGAGCCTTCAATTCATGATATTTCCAGGACTTTTATCCACACGGGTTGTTGTAGTTTGTCAAATGCTTTCTCACCATCTAATGAAATGACCTTGTGCTCCTTATCTTTGAGTTTGTTTACATGATGGATTATGAATTTTCTTATTGAACAATCCTTCCATCATCTGAGATCTTCCTCAATTTCTTTCTTCAGATACTTGAACTTCTTGTCATACAGATCATTCACTTGCTTGGTTAAACTTACACCAAGATATTTTATATTATTTGGGACTATTGTGCAGTTTGTGATTTCATTTTTTTCATTCTCAGCCATTTTATCAATTGAGGAGAGGAAGGCTCCTGGTTCATGCCTGTGTTCAAGTCTACTTGATCATTATGTAGTAATTTTTAGATGTGTTCTTAGATTCGGTTTGCAAGAATTTTATTGAGTATTTTTTCATCAATATTCATACGGGAATTTTTTCTGAATTTCTCTTTATGTTCTTAGTCTTTGTTTTTTTTAGGTATAAGAGTAATTGTGGATTCATATAAGGAATGTGGTAGTGCACCAGTTGTTTCAATTTTGTGGAATAGTTTCCATAATTTTAGTATGAGGTCTTCTAAGAAGGTCTGATAGAATTCTGCAATAAACCCATCTCGACCTGGGCTCAGTTTGGTTGGGAAATTTTAATATCTGTTTTTATTTCTTTAGGAGTTATAGGGTTGTTTAGACAGTTTATTTCTTCCTGATTTAACCTTGCTTCCTGGTATCTGTCTACGAAATTATTCATATCCTCCAGATTTTGCAGTTTTGTTGAATATAGGATTTTATAGTAGAATCTGATTATTTTTTTTTATTATTTTCAGATTCTGTTGTTATGTCTCCTTTTTCATTTCTGATTTTGTTAATTTGGGTACAGTCTCTTTGACTTCTGGTTAGTATTGCTAGGGGTTTATCTATCTTATTGTTTTTCCCAAAGAAAAAGCTCCTGGTTTTGTTGATTCTTTGTATTGTCCTTTTCATTTCTACTTTGTTGAAATCAGCTCTGAGTTTGATATTTTCCTTCTTTCCACCACTCTTGGGTTTACTTATTTCTTTTTATTCTAGAGCTTTTACATGTGCTATCAACATCCTGACATATACTCTCTCCTGTTTCTTTTCGCAAACACTCAGAGATATAAGTTTTTCTCTTATCTCTGCTTTCATTGTGTCACATATGTTTGGGAATGTTTTATCTTCATTTTCATTAAGTTCTAAGAAGTCTTTAATTTCTTTCTTTATTTCTTCCTTGACCAAATTGTCCTGGAGTAAAGTATTTTGTGGTTAGACTTTCACACATGCTCATGCACCATGTAGCAGACAAGCATTCCACACCCAATCAACTTAAGTGATTTGGGAAATTAACTTATTCACACAGAAGCAAACTCATGGGTATTACATTTTTTTCTTAGCCGTGTTTATAAGTGACCAAATGATGAAGCAGGATGTAAACAAATACTGTTATTTTTCATTGTTGTATATACTAACATTTTCATTCATGTACAAATCTAAGTGCTCTTTTTCTATTGTGTTTCTCTGTGTCTCTCTCTCTGCATGAATATATAGGCACACATGTGTATGTGGCATACAAGTGTGTGTGTGTGTGTGTGTATGTAGGTGTGTGTCTTAAAGGGTATTTATGAACATAGGTAACATGTTTATTTATTTACAATTTGGAAATACTGAAACCAACATTTGATTTGTGGATCAACCATGTGCTGACCTACTCACATACCTCTGACATTTCATTATATCAAGCGAATAGAGAGAGAGCCTAAGAGGCTGGTGATATCACCTACTCTACTCTTTTTTTTTTCTTTTCTTTTTTTTTTCGGAGCTGGGGATCGAACCCAGGGCCTAGCCCTTGCTAGGCAAGTGCTCTACAACTGAGCTAAATTCCCAAGCCCTCCTACCCTATTCTTGTCAAGAAAAAGTGGTTTATCTTTTTGCAAGAAAACCCAAACTTCAACAAAGACATATACACTCCACAAAACAGGAAAGGACATCTCATTTGAAGGGAAAAGTTATCAGACTGGGAGAAAAATGACTTTGCCACATTATTTTGAGGGACATGAGAGTGAACTTCAGAAGATATAATGGGAAGGGACAGGCAGAATCCCCAAGGAACCAAAGTAAGCTAAACACTGGAGCTTCTCATTACACCAGAGCTCAGAGATTGGTAAGGATGGTAAACATAATGATAAGAACTTTGCAGCCATACTCAGTCTCCATATAAGGCAACATTGTGAACAAGATGAAAAGTAGTCACCACCACAGTGCTAACAGCTACATTATCAGTTACATTGTGAAAAACAGAGTGCAACTATACACAGAAGAGAAGGATGATATCTGAAAACAGACAAGTTTGTGCTGGAACTGAACAGTTTTCTATGTCAGGAACCAAGCATGCACACAGCAGATGCCATATGCAAAAGTGAGCAAAGAGGAATGAAATGTATAGATACTATATGTATAGAAATACATGTAGTTTGGTGGAATTCTAAGATGTTGAGATGAAAGAATAGGAAGGAATTATTATCAAACCAGGCACCATGTCTTGCTCTTAGAATACTCACATTCATGATACTGCGGGAGAGAAATTAGGAATTTCAGGTTAGCGTGGACTACATTTGAAGACAATATGTCTTTTATTCCTTTTTATTTATTTAAATCAATAGTCCGATTTAGAGAATATCATGAACAATATTAAAAAAAAACAGAAAATTTATGCCTATGCAGTGATAAACTGCTAAGAGAACATGTTCTATAAAGAGACAGGAACTATTATGTTAGAAATACCAGCTGTCATATTGAAGGTTGTGGAATGAAGGGGTTTGGTGTTGTTTGGTTGATCTTTCTTCACTTTCATAGCTCATTTACACATCTTAAAAAGCTTCTCTGATGACCTCATTATGATGCAGACATTGAGATGTGCCTTGCCTTTAATTCTATGTATTAAAACCAGTATTTGTTTATTAATCAAATGATTATTTGATTTTACTTAATCTTCAAAAATAATGAGTCTTGAAAAACGATAACTTTATTGTGTGGGTTTGAATATTCATAATAGGAATCAGAGAATAATCGGGGCAAAACACACAGACAGGTTGGTTGGAGTGACTATACCTGTGGCAACACAAACGCATAGAAATTACTGGGATGATCTGTTTTTCTGCATAACATTGATAACTAGTTAATGATAAGAATGAGTAAAAAATTGAGATATAGTCAAGGTTTTCTTTCCCTTAATTTGAATGATTGCTTATGCAGCATGTGAAACTAAACTCAGACCCATGGTTAATCTTCTGCCTGAGCTTCATTAGTGCCAGGACTACAAGTTTGCACCATCTTTGTAAATATTTGGACACTTAGCTCAATGCTTAGCACACTTTGGAAAATTCCCTGGTGTTAAGAGAAAAAGTATTAGATATGAAAATCTGTGAGAATAAATCACTTCTAAGCTTTGATTTTTGTGACCTCAGAGAAAGACTTTGACTCTGATGTAACTGAGTGTCTAAAAGTGTTAAAAAATCAATATCTCTCTTCTGCAAGAATCCTTCTAATGGCTTACTGCTCTGTCTTCCAGGAGATGAGTGTCAATTCTGTAAATTGCTCTTTGTGGCAGGAAAAGGGTTTGTCTGTCAAATGCTTTGCAATTGCCAAGAACTTTGAGGTTCCCGGAGAATGCTTCCTCCTCTTCACCCTCATTCTTCTCTCATAGCCTTTGCTATCTACACTAGTGCATCTGTACATACCCCCATGTACTTCGTTCTGGTGAACTTATATATCCAGGAAATTGGTTATACTGGCTCTGTCATACCCAAGATATGGAGAGCCTCGTAAGTTAGATATGAGGAATCTCTCAGGAGGGTTGTGACACACAGATGTTTTTCTTCACACTTTTTGGTATAACTGAGTGCTGCCTATTGACAGTCATGGCTTTTGGCCACTGTATGGCCCCACTTCACTTTGTAACCCAAATGAGTCGTGAGGTATGTGTCCATTTGGCCATTGTTTCACGGGGAATAGGTTGCATTGTAGGGTTGGGAGAAAACTACTTGAAGCCCAAATCTAATCACCCACAAGGAGTTGATAAATTCTTGGTCATCTTCCATACCACAGTGAGAACCCTGCTGAACCCCATCATCTATAACTTAAGAACCAAGAAATGAAGGCAGCACTGAGAAGAACTCTGGGTCCAAAGAAAATTCTGATAATAAATATGCAAATAAGGATCCCAAAGTGCTCTTTCAATAAAGTGCAAAATCTGTGAAAGAAAGCAAAGAAAAACACTGTGCTCTTTCTTTCTGTCTTGAAATTTAAGAAACATAACGTTGTTTTAGCGTGTTCTCTTTATTCAACACCATGTTTAATTGCAAACAATTGTAAAGTATGCTTGCTACTAAATTACTTTAGTAGATCAGTCCAGTACTTAAACGTTTTGATCTGGGTAGAGTTAAAACCACGCTAATGTCTCAGGGTTTTTGAAAATACATTGTACCCATTCTTAGCTATTTGGAATTCTTCCAAAAATTGTTTGTAATTGATCAGAGTTCGTTATGCTACAATTCCATATTCCTCAGTACATGAAAATAATTGCATTGGACTGGAACTGCTAAGTAGTTAACAGGATAGTAAATTGTTAATCTCTGCTTTGTGTATCATTTGGACATTCCATATTTCAGTTCTATTCACCCAGGGTCTATGATTTTGGAACAGGAGTAGTCTTTCCTCCACTTTTTGATTTCTAAAGGGTGGGGGAAAAGAATTTCAGCCAGGTGATTCTCAACATCAATATTATAGTTTCAGATAAGCACACACACTCACAAACACTCACACTCATGCACACACACAGATGCACACACACACACGCATGAACACACACACGTATGCATGCACACATTATACAGTAATTGAAGTGGGTTTACAAGTGACAGAATAAAAATATAAAAGTCAGCTAGTGTCCAATAATTAGATTCAGGTTGCTATTCAAGAAAAAAATAAAATAACATGAAATTAGAATCTTGAGTCTTTATGAGTATAATGAAACAAAAAAAATTACATTTAAAAAAAATTACCATGACACTAAAACTACAGTAATGTTTTAGGCATGAATCACCTAAACAGAAAGACAATAATTATATTATCCTCGGACTCATTGTTCTGAGTCTACTTACATGTAGTAAGGACCATGCAGATCAAAATGTTAGTAAAGAATGACTTCTAAGGATATAGGCACTCCACAGGCTTTGTCTTCATGCGGGTACCGAAAAAATAGAATTGGGGTATTCCCAAAACATGTTACCTATAGATGGGATATGTGCTTCTTTAAAATTCATTTCTATATTTACTCACTTTATATCCCAAAATCGGTGCTCCATCTTCATGGGATGTCAACACACATTGCTGGGGGCACCTGTAAAAAGACAAAGGGACACATTTGCTACCTATGTCCTGGGGGCTCAGGTTCAGTCCATGTTCACTCTCTGATTGGTTGTTCAATCTTTGGCAGATCCCGAGAGTCCCCTTGAGTTGACACTATTGGTCTTCCTGTGGAGTCCCTCATATCATCTGGGCCTCAATTCTTCACCAGTTTTTTTTTTTTTCTCAAAAGACTCTCCAAGCTCCCGCTAATGTTTGGTGGTGAATATTTACACTTGTTTCTCTCAGCTGTTGGGTGGAGTCACTGAGAGAACAGTTATGCTAGATTATGTCTGCAAGCATGATGCTGTATATTTACTAGTGTCAAAGTTTGGTGCTTACCCATGGGTTAAGTCTCAATCTGTGCTAACCATTCATTGGACATTCCTTCCATGTCTGCTGTATTCATTTTAGATTGAATGTTTTGTGGATTAATTTTTGTCCTTGTCACATCACTGGAAGTCATGCCTGGCTACAGAAGTGGCCAATTAAGGATCTGTATCACCATTGCTAGAGTCACCCAATAGACACCCTGGAGCCTTGCCTTTCCCAGGTCTCTGTAACTTCCTAGAGATGCTCACCCCACACTTGTGATTTCCATTCTCTTTTCCCTGCTTTCCCTATACCTAATTCTTCCAAAGTCTACTCCCGTCCCTCCCTCCCCTCCCATTCAGTTTCCTCCCTCCCTCCATCCTCCTCAATATCTATTCTGCTAAATCCATTTTAAAGTCAATATTTAGGAAAAAACACTGAGTAAGTATAGGAAGTATTTCATAAGTAATTCTGGTGGATGTTTAGGCAAGATATAAACATATTTAATTTCATAGATGTCAAAATTACTACATATATTTTTAGAAGAGACACTGTTTTATTACTTTCAACATGAAGGAAAAACATTTACATATTCTTTTATGTTATACAAGAGGATCTATTAAATGAGTTACACACATCACACAACCATAAATTTTAAAGCTCCCTTTATTGGAAGTATTTACACAATGAAAAGTACAAAGGCTTAAACTCGTGTGAGTGTACTATGTTTCAAAGTTAAATTTAGATATACAGGTTGATGACAACAGTCATGTCAGACTCAGAGGGGATAAACACATCAGGGAGTCATCAATTATCTTACCTGTCTTCTTTCCTTTATTCCTGATGAAGACTCATCTCATTTTCAGCCCTTACTGTGAGAGATGGATGAGAAAATGCATGAGAATCTACAACCCAGAATCCATCTATAGGAAAGAAGAAAGACAACATCTCCAAATAGTACACACAGTCAAAACTTTCTTGTAGATCTTAACACTTTAAACAAAATGCAAAGAGAAAAGCCATTTCCTAGGATATTACAATATACAGGAAATGGTAGCTGTAGGAAGCATTCTCATGGGATTTTAAACTTCTGCACCTAAGAACATAACTGCCTCCATGAAGGTGAAGATTTATTTTTTTGGCAAGAAAGTCAGTTTGTCTTTTGACGGTTGTGCCATCTGTCCATAACTAGAGCATCAGCCATGCTTTATGAATGTGAACAGATAAACACATACCAGTTTGACTTCTTCAAAGAATTTCAAGAAGAACCTGAAAGAGGTTATATGATGTTTCAGAGATGAAATATGGGAATGTAAATTAGCCAGAATAAATATGTCGTTAAAATTTCTGCCTTTATTAATAATTTTGACTATTCCTGCTATGAATAAAAAGACGGTTATGTAATGTCTACCTATCCCCAAAGCCTGCAACATTGTGGAAAACAGTCTTCTTTCTCCCTAACTTGGTTTTTGGTCACCATACTTTTCATTGCCCATCTAAATTTTCTGTTTATCAAGTAGATCAGAGGGCTATGTGAGGGTGTCACTCTCATGTAGAAGACCAAGGAACTTTCTGTACTTGCAGGTATTTGCTCATTGGAGCATGCAAATAAATCTTTCAGTTCCAAGAACAGAATCGTGGCCATCCAATGGGACCCACATGAAACAAAGTCTTTCTTCCTGCAGTCAATGAACATTAGCACACTGGTAACAACGCAGATAACAGTATAATGGAATAATCCTGTAATAATAATAATAATAATAATAATAATAATAATAATAATAATAATAGAATAATCCCCTCGAGGGATCACGGAATAAGGAAAGTAAATGTTGAGATTTGTTTTTCAAGTGATATTGTATCCAGGAAAGCAATTTTCAATAGGACAGACTCCTCACACATGAAAATCACTCAACCTATCATGGCTTCACAGAGAGAGTTGAGAACCAGTGTGGTCTTTTAGGACAAGAGAAAGATTCGCCAACCTTGAAAAAGAAAAGCAATCCAGACAGCCTGTGTGAGGAGGGTTAACTTATGCATGACTAACACACGCACATGCACACACACACCCACACACTCACACACACACACACACGCACACATGCACACATACACACACACAGATACAGAGACACACAAAGAGACAAAGACAGTTAAACAGACATACACAAAGAGAGACACAGACACAGACAAATACACAGACACAGACACACATACACATACACAAAAACACAGACACACACATGTATGTTGTGGTTTGCCTCGAAGTTCTTTCTGAATTTGTAAAATAAAGACAAGAGTGTGAGATTTGGGCAGAGGGAGGAGTCAGGAGCAAGATGGGAGGAGTCAGGAGAGGGGAGGAGTCAGGGGGAAGATAAAGTAAAGAATAGAGGAGAGAGTCGTTGTGGGAGAAGGAGAAGCTGAAGACCTGGCAAATAAAAGGTGCAAGAGATGAGGGATTTGGGAGCTAGAAATAGGACAGTGTAGAGTGGATCAGCCCAAACTAGACACTAGATTGTTTTCATATTAATTGAGTTGCATTTTCTTTGTACGGACCAATTCGGGTTGGAGAGAAAATTGCAAGAAAATGGCACCCAACTTATACATTAGCACTCAATTAACCAGAGAAAAAAGTTTCCTTCCCTCTCACCCCCAGAATAGGGCTCTGATAGAGATCTAGGCAGGAGTACTGGTGGATTGGTAGTTGATTGGGTATGAGTGGTCTACCGAGAACTGCAGAGAGGCTCCCTGCCCCAAACCCCAGAGCTATAGTCATGGGCATCATCTAGAATCGAGGAAAGGGATAGGAGAACCTAGAGCACAACTGCCTGTGAGGGAGTTTTCTGGTCGGTGCATTGAACAGGATTCCTGAGATCACCACAAAAAGAAGCAAAGCCAGAGACATCCCAAAGATGCTCCTCTCTGGGAACAAAGAATCGAGACGAATGCACGTGTTCTGAGGCAGAGGGAGAAAAAGGTACAAAGGGTTTCAGATCAGGTACTACTTTGATGTAAGAGAGATATATAACTTTTTGCTACTTAAACATGAGAAACACAATGAATATCTTTTGGGCCTTATGGAATGATATTTTGAATGGTCTGATGGTTGTGAATTTTGAGGAAATAGACACTTTATCATTTACCTGTTTTGCAATATTCATTCTTCTGATTTACTATATGTTCTCAAAAGACAGGGGCCTAAATAGCAAATTTCTAGTCTTAAAAAGAAATTACCAGTAATGCTAGAACAGAAATTTCTGAAATTTATAGATGACTCTGAACAACAGAGAGATAAGCTTAAGTCTTGGCAACAGGAGCTAGAAGAGACACTAGAAAAGAGAATTCGATGACTCATAGATCAAATTGAACAGCAGGGAGATAGAGATTGAATGTGGAAGTGAAGTCTAGAGGATAACTTAAAAAAAACTAGCAAATCAAAATAAGGCAGAGGCTGCAATATCAAAATTACAACATAAAGAGAATCTAAGATTATGGAAGCAGGCCTTAGAACAGAAGATACAGGTAATTATGTAACAAAATGAACAACAGAAAGAGAAAATTAAGTCTTGGCAATGTAACCTAGAAGGAACACTAGAATTGAAGACACAAGAAATTATAGATCAGAATAAGAGACAGAAAGATGAAAATGAAGGGTTACACAGGAACAAGAAAGGATGTTAGAACAGAGCATAAAACAGCTCACAGGTCATACTGAACAGCAGAGAGAAAGTAATGTGGTTTGGAAGCAAGACTTGGAGAATAACTTTTAAAAATTAATCAATCAAAAGATAATGGATAGCAGATTATTAGAAATACAATATAAAGAAAAATTAAGGGTGGAAGCAAAGCCTTGAACAGAGAATTCAGGAACTCAAGGAACAGGGGGAAAAACAGAAGGAGAGATATGAATCATGGATACAGACTTTAAGAGATGAATTTAAAATTACAACTAAAGAAAAAACTCAGGTAGAGACAGAAGATAAAATTAGGAAAAGCCAACCTAAGGTTATTAGGAAACAAACTTTATTCTATCCAGTTAGTGTACAACAAATGCCTCCAGACGATGATCATCCACAGGGTTAGGAAGAATTTGAATGGCAACCATGGATGTGTTAGAATTGAGGAAATTTAAGGAAAGCGTAACTAATTTTGGAATGCATTCACCATTTGCAAAAAAAATCTTGATTTCTTGGCCTACTAAAAATAGAGTAATCCCCCAAGGCTGGAAAGATATGGTAAGAGCAATACTAGAGCCTGCTGAAAATTTACAATGGATTTCGTGGTGGAGAGAAGAAGTGAGGGATATAGCACGACAAAATAGAGCCAGGGGCAAAGACATTTCCAAAGATCAACTGCTTGGTGAAGGCCGCTTTGCTGAAGTAGAGGTGCCGGCTGTATATGATGAAGAAACTCTGGCATGGTGTCGATTGTCAGCCTTAAAGAACTGGGACAAAGTCGCAGAAACAGGGAAAAGCCTTGAAATATTCACTCAAGTCATACAAGGTCCTAAAGAAATCTTCCCTGACTTTTTACAAAGGTTTACCTCAGCTGTGGAAAGGAGTGTATCAGCTTCAGTGGCAAGAAAGGTGATAATTGAGTCTTTAGCCTTTGAAAATGCAAATACCCAATGCAGGGAAATAATCAGACCACTGAAGGCTAGGTCCACATCAATAGATGAGTGAATTAGATATACAGCTGATGTCTGATCTTGTTTTCCTGATACCACTGTGATAGGAGAATCTGCCACTGGACAGCTAGAGATGACCCAAGATTTCAAATGTTTTAATTGTGGTGATCAGGGTCATCTCAGATATTACTGCAAAAAAAAAAAAAAACAAAACAAAACAAAAAAAACAAAAACAAAGTAATACCAAAAGGGGGAGTATGCCTCCTTGAATGTGTCGAAGATATGGCAATGGTGGACATTTGACTAAGGAATGTAGAGCAATAACAGACAAATGGGGCCCCATCCTGACAAAAAACTCCCAGGGGGGCCTCTCACAGGCCCCATGCCAGGCAGGGATAGTTCTCTTCCTCAGAACAATTAAACAGCACAACCTCAAAAATTGATGTTCTGGGACCAGAGGAGGCTGAGGGAAGTCTTATGGACAATTCCAAAAGCCTCAAAGGGAGCGAATAACGAATATCTTGGCAAACGTCTATAGAGGACCAAAGGCTAAAAATAAAAATACTGGTAAACAATATTGAAATTGAAGGAATGGTTGACTCTGGAGCAGATGTTACCATCATCTCTCCAAAATCTTGTCCCACTAGTTGGCCACTTCACGGAGTTGATATGCAGTTTCAAGGTGTTGGCACTTTATCCCAAATAAAACAAAGCACCAGGTGGCTTAAATATATAGGATCAGAAGGTCAGGTAGGAAAATTAAGGCCATACGTGGCTGGTATAGCCATTTACTTATGGGTAAGACATCTACTACAGCAGTGGAAGACTCAAATTGATATCCCCTCAGTTTCAGGGATTGGCCCTGAAATTCATCTGGCTCCTAATAAAAATTTTAAATCACTCAGGGAATGTTATCAAGGACAGTTAGAGATGGTCCAATCTATCCATAAGCAAGATACATCAGAGGCTGACAATTTAGTGCTACCCCAAGGAGCCACTGCTGTTAAGACACCAACAGCCTTGCCACTAAGGTGGCTGACTGATCAACCCATCTGGTTTGATCAGTGGTCTATGACAAAAGAAAAACTACAGGCATTAGAACAGCTTGTCCAGGAGCAGCTGGAGGTTCAGCATATAGAATAGTCCACCAGCCCTTGGAATTTTCCAATATTTGTCATTAAAAAAAAAAAGGTCTGGGAAATGGAGTGTGTTGACAGATCTCAGAACAATTAATAAGATTATTCAGCTGATGGGTTCCCTGCATCCTAGGACACAACTGCCTTCTTTGTTGCCTAAGGAGTAGCCTATTATAGTGATTGACTTAAAAGGTTGTTTTTTCACTATTCCTCTACATGAAGGCAAGAAGGAATGGTTTGCTTTTTCAGTGCCTATCCTCAATAGAAGTCGCCCCATAAAAAGATATCATGGCAAGTCCTGCCACAATGAATGCTAAATAACCCTTCCCTGTGTCAATATTTTGTACAAAAGCCATTGGAGATGATTCTCAATCAATTTCCCCAATCTATTATTTATCATTACATGGATGACATTTTATTGTCTGATTCAGATATAAATATCCTGGAAAGAATGTTTGATGAAGTGAAAAAAACCTTACCATGCTGGGGATTGCGAATCATCCCTGAGAAAATACAAAGAGGGGATTCTATTAATTATCTAGGGTATAAAATAAGTCTACAAAGAATTAGGCCACAAAAGGTACAAATCAAAATATATCAATTAAGGACACTTAATGGTTTTCAGAAACTACTGGGAGATATTAACTGGTTGAGGCCTGTGATTGGCTTGACCACTCAAGAGTTAAGCAATTTATTTCAAACGTTACAAGGTGATAAAGATTTAAATAGCCCAAGGAAACTATCAGCTGAGGCTGAGAAAGAGGTAGCTTTGGTAGAAAGGAAATTGCAGGACACACATCTAGATCGTAATGATCCAAAGATGGCCTGCATCTTAGTCATCTTACATTCAACTCATTCTCCTACAGGAATTCTCATGCAGAGGGAAGATTATATCTTAGAATGGATATTTTTAGCACATAAACAGAGAAAGAAACTGACAACCTACATTGAGAATGTCTCTGAATTGATACTTAAAGGAAAATTGAGACTTCGACAATTAGTTGGAATTGATCGGGCTGAAATTGTGGTACCTTTTACTAATGCAGAAATTGCCTCTTTGTGGGTACAAAATGAACGTTGGCAAAGAGCATGCATTAACTTCTTGGGAGAGATTAACCACAGATACCCTAAAAGCAAGCGACTTCAGTTCATAAAAGGAACTAACTGGATCCTCCCTCGTATAATAAAGGCAATTCCAATATCTGGAGCCCCTACATTTTACACTGATGCCAGCAAGTCAGGAAAGGCAGGATATAAATCAGAAAATGCAAGCAAGATGACTGAGAGTCCCTATAAGTCAGTTCAACATTCTGAATTGTATACAATACTCATGGTGTTGTTAGATATTCAAGAGCCTCTTAATATAGTAACTGACTCTCAATATACAGACAAGGTTGTTTTACACATGCTGAAATTATTCAGGATTATTCTGAATTGACATCACTATTTATTCAGCTACAACAAAAGATCAGAAATAGGAGTTACCCACTATATATAACACACATAAGATCCCATACAGATCTGCCCGGCCCTCTGGTTCAAGGTAATAAGGAACTAGACCAGCTACTGATAGGAAGTGTACTAGAGGCTTCAGAATTCCATAAAAACCACCACGTTAACAGCAAAGGCTTTAAGAAAGAATTCTCTATCATTTGGCAACAAGCCAAGGAAATTGTGAGGCAATGACCTACTTGCTTGTTATATAATCAAACTCCATAGCCTACAGGAACTAAGCCTAAGGGCTTAATGAAATTTGGCAAATGGATGTTCTCCATTTTACAGAGTTTGGTAAGTTGAAATACATACACCATACTAAAGATACATATTCAGGATTTCAATGGGCAACTGCCTTAGCGTCAGAAGAGACCGATTCTGTAATTATACATTTGTTAGAAATTATGGCTACAATGGAAATACCCATACAAATTAAAATGGACAATGTTCCAGCATATATCTCTAACAGGATTAAGTGCTTCTTTGAATATTATAATACAAAACATGTTACAGGTATACCACACAATCCTACAGGAAAAGCGATTGTGGAGATATCTAATGGAAGTCTAAAGGAGATCCTGAAAAGGCAAAAAAAGGGGCAACAAAAACTCCCAGAGATAGGCGACATAGTGCTTTATTAATATTAAATTTTTTAAATGCTGATGAAGAAAACAACACAGCTGCTGAAAGACATTGTATTGTGGAAAAGACTACTGAACTAAACCAGCCCGCTTATATTAAGTATATTCTGACATCAGAATGGAAAATGGGAAATGTGTTATGCTGGGGAAGGGTTTATGCCTATGTTTCTACAGGAGAAGAAAAGCTGTGGGTTACTTCCAAGGTGATAAAGATAAGACATGACAAGGGGAGACCTCCTGAAGTCCTTGGAAACACAGAAGAAAAGGGAGACTAAGACAATCAACAAATAGGTGATATATATATATATATATATATATATATATATATATATATATATATATATATATGTTTAGGTCTCCGTTTATGAACTGGCTGAGACTAAAATATCTATAAACAACCAGTAACATTTTGAGTACGAATTTCTCATAACTTGTTATTACATGCATCCTGTAAAATGGCATGTATTACAAAATTATGTTATGGATTGATTATATGATCAAACTAACCTGAAGAAAGGCAGTCACCTTTCTTTGTTGATCTTTATTAACTAAGATGTGCACCCTGCTTACTCCATGTGAATACACTTACAGAACTATATGATGCTTGTAAAGTTTTGTGTGCTGCAGGATGAAAGAAGAGAAAGACAGCCCTGAAATGATCCACACTCTGGGATGCTGAGATTCCGGGACCTTCCAGTCCAACTTTGTGTTTGATTCTCCCTCAATTACACTGAAGCAGCTTCATTTAAAGGCTTGCTTTCAGAACTTTTCCAGAATGGCCAGCTTACTTATCCAGCCCTTCAGACTGTCATAAGCAAGATGTCAGCTAAGCGTTGAACTTTCTCAGCACAGAATGACTGGCAGGGAAATCCCAGCTAGATCTACTTCGATAAAGCCAGCTATTCCTAATTCCCCTTGGGCCCCAGAAGGGAATTCTTTACCCCAATTCAGCTGGAAGCAGACGAGGAAGATCATCATCCCAGTTCCTTATGTTGGGGTGGATGGTTCTGGTTATTCTAAGAACAGTGGATATGTTTTCTTTTAAGGGATACTATACAAATGTAGCTTTGGGCAGGGGGAATTAGAGAATTTAAACTCAGGGATTGCTACCTTTCCTTTCCTCTTTTCTATCCTTCTTAGATTAAAAAAAAGGGGGGTGATATAGTAACACATAGAAGCTAGAGAAATTGACAAACAGGGATATATTAGCAAACTTACTCTTAAACAACATTTTACAGCTATATTTTACATTGATATAAATGTTTGTAATTGATACAAAGTTGAAGCTACAATCTTTTCATTGGTATAGAATCCATTTTACCCAAATGTGAGGCTTTCATTGGTATATTTTCTTATTGATTTATAATTGAGATTAATATTGCTACTTTAACATAAGCATTGTGCCTCCACTATGCATCTAAGAATACAAGTCTTAGACCCAGTCCTATAACTGCTATTATACATTATTTTTTAGTTGATTAACCAGTACCAGCTAAAGACCAGATTGCAAAGTCATGGTTCTGAGTCAGTTTAGATGGGTTTTGGAAATACTTCGATTTGAGAGGGAAAACGGTAGTCTATGCTTAACAGTTCAGAAACGCCTATGTAGATAGGAACTCTTCAAGGGTGTCAGAAGTCCACACAATAACCTGTTTATGGACATTTCTTCATCTAGATCATTTGATTAGAGACCTGTCTGCCCCTGACAGGACCCCTTAGACTGGAAGAAGAAATAGAACGTCAATTGAGTTGCTCAAATCGTGGTGACACAGCCACTGAGAAAATTGCTTCAATTCATCTACAGACAAAACACCGTCCAGAAAAGGACAAATTATGCAGAATAGTCGACTGATAATCTCTGCCGAGGCAGAGTGATCAGCCCTTCAATATCTGCATTACAAAGGTCTGTCTGATAATCCTGTGCCAGAAGGCAGAAGACTGGTGCTCCAACATATTAAGGAATAGGGGGACTTTCCAGGTGATCAGCAGTCTCTATAAATTGTCTAAGCTTGGAAGCCATGTTTTGTGCTTCCCATATTTTCAGGTAATATTAATCATTTTGGATTTCTGATGTAGTTGGAGACTGGATGTCTCATAGACAACCCAAGCGATTTAGTATTGAGAAAGATGATAAATCTGTTAGGGTGTTTTTCAGGTGGCATAGGATCTAGAACCAGGATATAGTCAGGTATAGTTTTTAGTATAGATTACATGGTTAATGAACAAAATTGATGGACTGGGTAATGAGTGTATTGTTGGTTTTATAAATTGCATAATGGTAATAATACTTAGTTCACATATGTATAGAGAGAAGGTTTTTTAACTGGACAAAAAGGGGGAAATGTTGTGGTTTGCCTTGGAGTTCTCTCTGAATTTGTAAAATAAAGGCAAGAGCTCGAGATTTGGGCAGAGGGAGGAGTCGGGAGCAAGAGGGGAGGAGTCAGGAGAGGGGAATGATACAGGAGTGGGAGGAGTCAGGAGGGAGTGGAGTCAGGGGAGGAGAAAGGAAAGAATCGAGTAGAGAGTTGTCATGGGAGATGGAGAAGCTGGAGACCTGGCAAGTAAAAGTTGCAAGGGATGAGGGATTTGGGAGCTAGGAATAGGACAGTGAAGGGTGGATCTGCGCAATCTAGACGCTAGATTGTTTTCATATTAATTGAGTTGCGTTTTCTTTGTACTGGCTAATTCGGGTTGGAGAGGAAACTGTAATAAACTGCAACAATTAAGTACACTGCTGTTACAGTTTTTGCTTTTGTCTCTTTTATCATTTTCTGGGGACAATGATTTACAGTAGATGATCTTGTATTCTTTCCACTGCCTCATCAATTAGATTCTGTGAGTAAAGATGTAGTAGCTGCAGTGCAGTTGTATTTGGATGTTGGTAGCTATAACTATCTGAGGTTAAATAAAAGGAGTGATTCTCAATCATCCTAATGCTGCAACCCTTGCACCATCCTTGACTGGACTATGTTATTTATACTCAGTGGGAGAGGAAGTGGCTAGCACTTCAGACGTTTGATGTATCAAGGTGATTGTATGTCCGTAGGGCATTCTACCCTTCTGCAAGATGGTGGAGGAAATGTAGAATGCAGAAAATGCTCCTAACACTCAAGACACTGGAAACTCCAAGAAGTTTAGAGGTCTGGTGGGGTGGGTAGGGTTTATTCACTTTGGGATGTTGAACTGTCCAAGGAATAGAACAGAAGGGGAATAAAATCTGGAGTGTAAAAATAAATAAATAAGTAAGTAAATAAATAAATAAATAAATAAATAAGTATTTTTAAAAAAGAATATATGAAAGGAGAACTCCAAGAGGGGGAAGCAACTCTGATGTAAAGTGAATAAATCAATACATACATGCATACATACATACATACATACATACATACATACATACATACATGCATCTATTACTTATTTAGCTAGTTCGTTAAAACATGAATGAAAAAAGAAAAACATCATCACGCTGGAAGGGAGTGGGATTCCCAGAGTGCAAACTATCCTGAGACCACAATGGAGACCACCATTCTGCTCACATTCCTAGCCCAAGAATTACCTTCCTGGAGCCCACTGGACAAAGGAACCTATGAGCAGTCCAGGACAGGATCTGTCTAGTTTCTGCCTGTGCCAATAGCTGACACTCTGACACAGGTCTCTATCACACACATATCCCACTGGGAAAAAAAAAAAAAACAGTCTCCCGAGTGCCCACAGGCAGACTTCAGGAGTCTCAAGCCACTGTCATAGACAGCAAGACAAGCTAACACCACAGATAAAACGATGGCGAGAGGCAAGGTTAAGAAAGTAACAAGCAGAATCCCAGGACACTTGATTTAATCAGAACCAAGTTCCCTCACCAGAGCAAGTCCTGGATGGGGGTCAGCAAACTTTGAAAGCAAGACTTTTATTTAAAATCACAGTTCATGGTGATATTAGAGGACTTTAAGGACCGTAAAGAAATACAGACAACCCAGGAAAACAAGTAGAAGCCCATTAAAAGGAAACACAATAATTCCTTAAAGAATTACAGGAAAACACAATGAAACAGGTGAAGGAAATGGACAAAATAATCCAGGCCCTAAAAATGGAAATAGAAACAATATAAAGGAACAAAGGGAGACAACCCTAGAGATTGAAAACCTAGGGAAGAGATGAAGAGTCAGAAACACAAGCAATACCAAAGAATACTAAGGATTGAAGAGTAAATGTCAGGGTCAGAAGACACCGTAGAAAACATTGAAACAACCATCAAAGATAATGTGAAACACAAAAGGCTCCTAACCCCAAACATCCAGTCAATCTGAGGTAAAACGACAGGATCAAACCTAAGGATAGTAAGTATAGAAGAGACGGAAGACTATCACGTTAAAGGGCCAAAAAATATATTCAGCAAAATTATGGAAGAAAACTTCCAGAACCTAAAGTAAGAAATGGCCCGTAAATACTAAAAAAATATACAGAACTCCAAATAGATTGGAGAAGAAAAGAAAGTCCTCCTCTCACATAATAGTCAAAACACCAAATACAGAAAGCAAAGAACAAATATTAAAAGCAGTAAGAGAAAGGTTAAAGAACAATATAAAGGCAGAACTATCAGAATGGCACCGGACTTCGTGCCAGAGAAAATGAAAGCCAAAATCCTGTACATATGTGAAAAAAACACTGAGAGAAAGCAAACGCCAAATCAATCTACTGTATTCAGCAAAACTCTCAAAAAGAATAGATGGAAAAACAAAGACATTGCATGAAGAAACAAAATTTACACAATACAGTACTACAATGGACAGTAGATGGAAAACTCGAAGACAAGGTGAGAAAATAAACCCAAAACCTCAGGAAAGTAATTTCGACTAACCCAAAAGAAGATTGCCACACAAACATAACTCCAGCTCTAACAACAAAAATAATGGGAAACAACAATCATTGCTCCCTAATATCTCTCAACCTTAATGGACTCAATTCCCCCAAAGAAAAGACATAGTCTAACAGCAGAAATGATATGTAAAGAGGACCCAACAATTTGCTGAATACAGGAAATATTTCTCGGTGGGAAAGACAGACACTACTTCAGAGTGAATGGATTGAAAACAACTTTCCAATGAAATGGTTCAAAGAAAGAAGTTGCAGTAGTCATTCTAAGATCAAATAATATTAACTATCAACTAAAAGATATCAGTAAAAATTAGGAAGGACATTTCATATTCATCAAAGGAAAAATCCACCACTATGAATTCTCAGTCCCCCCATATCTATGCTCCAAATGCAAGGCATCCTATATTCATAAAAGAAACCTTACTAAAAATGAAAGAACACATTGCATCTCTCACGATAATAGTAAGAGATTTCCACCACACACTCTCATCAATGGACAAATCACGGAAACAGAAACAAAGACATATAGAGAAACTAACAAAAGTCTTGCACCAGGGGTTGTGGATTTAGCTCAGTGGTAGAGCGCTTGCCTAGCATGCGCCAGGCTCTGGGTTTGGTTCCCAGCTCCGAAAAAAAGAAAGTCATGAACCAAATGGATTTAACAAATATTTATAGAACATTTAATCCTAAAACAAACATACACACACACACACACACACACACACAAACACACACACACACACACACACACACACACACACACACACACACACATTCTTCTTAGGACCTCATGGTAGCTTCTCCAAATTTCACCCTATATTCAGTCACAAAAGAGGCCTCAACAGATACAAGAAGATTAAAAAATCCCATGCATCTTATCAGATCACCACAGACTAAGGTTGGTCTTAAATAAGAAAAATAATTACAGAAAGCCCACACATACATGGAAGTTGAACAAAATTTTGCTCAATGACAATTTGGTCACGGAAGAAATAATGAAATAAATTAAAGTTTTTTTAGCATTTAATAAAAATGAAGGCACAAAATTATGGTACACAATCAAAGCAGTGCTAAGATGAAATCTAAAAGCTCTGACTGGCTCCAAAAAAAATCTGGAGAGATCATATATTAGCAATTGGAGAGCACACCTAAAATCTCTAGAACAGAACAAAAGCAAATACAATATAAGGCAGGAAATAATCAAACTCAGGGCTGAAATCAAACAATTAGAAACAAAAAGAACCATACAAAGAATCATCAAAAGCAAGTACTGATTTCTTTCTTTGAAAAATTCAACAAGATAGATAAACCCTTGGCCAGACTCAGCAGAGGGCACTGAGTAACAAAATCCAAAGTAACAAAATCAGAAACAAAAAGGAGACATAACCACTGATACTGAGGAAATTCAAAAAATCATCAGATCCTACTTCAAAATCCTATATTCAACAAAACTGGAAAATCTGGAGGAAATGGACAACTTTCTACACAAATACAAGTTACCAAAGTTAAATCAGGATAATTTAACCTGTGTAAACAATCCCATAACTCCTAAAGAAATAGAAGCAGTTACTAAACGTCTTCCAATTAAAAAAATGCCCAGGACCAGATGGGTTTAGTGCAGAATAGAAAAAGACTTTCATAGAACCCTAACAGCAATACTGTATAAACTATTCCACAAAACAGACACAGAAACAGAAAGGAACACTTCCCAAATCCTTCTATATAGCCACAATTATGACTATAAATAAACCATATAAAAATTGCAACAAAGAAAGACAGCTTCTGAAAAAAGATCCCTTATGAATATTGAGGAGAAAATATTCTACAAAGTTCTCACAAACTGAATCCAAGAACACATCAAAACAACCCTTATGGCATGATCCAGTATCTTCATCTCAAGAGTGCAAGGATGGCTAAATACATGGAAACCTAACAAAGAAATCCATTATATGAAAAAAAAAACCTCAAAGAATAAAACCCCATGATCATCTCATCAAATGCTGAGAGCATTTGACAATATTCTTCACGACATCATGTCAAAAGTCTAGGAAAGAACTGCAATTCAAGTTCTATAGCTAAACATAGTAAAAGCAATATACAGCAAACATGTAGCCAACATTAAACAAAATGGAAAGTGACTTAGCAATCCCACTAAAATCAAGTAATAGGCAAGGCTATACAGTCTCTCCCTACTAATTCAATACACTCCTTGAAGTCCTAGCCAGAGCAATCAGACCAAAAAAGGAGGTCAGAGGGATAGAAATTGGAAATGAAGAAGTGAAAGTATCACTATTTTCAGATCACATGATAGCATAACTAAATGACTTGAAAAGTTCAACCAGACAACTACTAAGCCTGATCAACAAATTTAGCAAAATGATTTGAAATAAAATTAACTCAAACAAATCAGTAGCCTTCCTCTATCAAAGGATAAAGAGTGTGAGAAATAAGTTAGAAAAATGCCACCCTTCACAGTAGCCACAAATAATGTAAAAACCACAGTGTGACTCTGAACAAGCAAACAAAGAATCTGTGTTACAAGAATTTCAAATGTCTGAAAGAAGGAAATTTAAGAAGGTCTCAAAAAATGGAAAGATCTCCCATGCAAATGGACTTGGAGGTTTAATATTGAAAAGTGGCTACTTGCCAAAAGCAATCTCCAGATTCAATGAAATCCACATCAAAATTTGACCTCAGCTCTTAAGAGAGTCAGAAAGAGCAATTTGCAAATTCATTTGAAAAAACAAATGAGGAGAGTAAAAATTATCCACAACAATAAAAGAACTCCTGGGGGAATAGCCATTTCTGACCTCAAGTCGTAGTTCAGAGCAATGGTGATAAAAATTGTCCGATATCAGTACAAGGACAGGCAGTATGATCAATTGAAAAGTATTGAGAAACAGAAATAAACCCACACACCTATACTCACTTGGGCTTTAACAAAGAAGTTAAATCCATCCAATGACCAAAAAAAAAAAATAGCATTTTCAAGAAATGGTTCAACTGGAAGTCAAGAATGCAAATTGAGCCATTCTTATCCCCCTGTATATAGCTCAGATTGAAGTGGATCAAGGAACTATATTTAAAATCCTGATATACTTGAATTAATAGAAGAGAATATAGGGAAGAGGTTTGAACACGTGGGCACTGGAGAAAATTTTCTGAACAAAACTCCAATGGCTTATGCTTTATGATCAAGAATCGACAAATGGGATCTTATAAAACTGCAAATCTTCTGTAAGGCAAAGGACACTATTGTTTGGACAAAACAACAACCAAGAGATTGGGAAAAGATCTTTACCTATCCTACAACATATAGAGTGCTTATATCCAAAATATACAAAGAACTCAAGAAGTTAGACCACAGGGAGACAAATGACCATATTAAAAATAGGTTTCAGTGCTAAACAAAGAATTCATAGCTGAGGAATGCCTTATGGCTGAGAAAAACCTAAAGAAATGTTCAACATCTTTAGTCATGAGGGAAATGCAAATCAATACAACCCTTAGATTTCACCTCACACCAGTAAGAATGGCTAAGATCAAAACTCAGGTGACAGCAGATGCTGGCGAGGATGTGGAGAAAGAGGAAACCTCCTCCATTGTTGGTGGATTTGCAGACTGGTACAACCATTCTGGAAATCAGTCTTGAGGTTCCTCAGAAAGTTGGACATTATACTACTTGAGGACCAAGCTATACCTCTCTTGGGCATGTAACCAAAAGATGCCCCAACATATAGCAAAGAAACATGCTCCGCTATGTTCATAGCAGCATTATTTATAATAGTCAAGATGTGGAAAGAAACCAGATGACCTTCAACAGAACCATGCATACAGAAAATGTGGTACATCTGCACAATGGAATATTATTCAGCTATCAAAAACAAGAACTTTATGACATCCATAGGCAAATGGATGGAACTCAAAAATATCCTGAGTGAGGTAACCCAATCACAGAAAAACACACATGGTATGCATTCATTGATAAGTGGATATTAGCCCAAATGCCTGAATTGGCCTAGACGCACAGAAGACATGAAACTCAATAAGGATGATCAAAATGTGAATACTTCACTCCTTCTTTAAAAGGGGAACAAGAATACCCTTGGCAGGGAATAGGGAGGCAAAATTTAGAACAAATGTAGAAGGAACGTATATTCGGAGCCTGTCCCACATGTGTCCCAAAGATACACAGCCACCCAATTAGACAAGATGGATGAAGCAAAGAAGTGCAGGCCGACAGGAACTGGATGTTGAGCTCTCCTGAGAGACACACCAAGAGTACAGCAAATACATAGGCGAATGCCAGCAGCAAACAACTGAACTGAGAACAGGAACGTTTAAGGAATCGGAGGAAGATCTGGAAGAGATTGAAGGAACTGGAGACCTCATATGAACACCAATGCCAACCAAGCAGAGCTTCCAGGGACTAAGCCACTTCCCAAAGACTATACATGATTGACCCTGGACTCTGACCTCATAGGTATCAATAAATAGTCTAGTAAGATCACCAGTGGAATGGGAAGCCCTTGGTCCTGCTGAGACTGAACCCCCAGTATACGTGATAGTTGGGGGGAGTGTGGAAATGTGGGAGGATGTGGAAGGGAACACCCATATAGAAGGGGAGGGTGAGGCGTTAGGGGGATGTTGGCTCAGAAACTGGGAAGGGGAATAACAATCGAAATGTAAATAAGAAAATATTCATGTTAATAAAGATTAAAAAAAAAAGATTTAATGCCAGTAATGAAATAGACTTGCTAGCAAGACACAGTAAGCAGGATAAGAGCAGAAACGTATTTCTTCGATGTCATTATATAGGCTTCCAATAGGAAGAATTGCCCACATTGTAGCTGGAATAAATACCTGGATTCAGGGAGTGTTTTTATATTTAAAAAATTCTTACTAGAACTAGATCTTCTCACTTTGAATGAAAGTGGAAGTCCCTCAAAGGTATGCCCATTATTTTGTGGTTTTAGATAATTCCAGTTGTAGTCAAGTACGCAACAAAAAATTAGCCATCACGACTCTACTTCTTGTCAACCTGAAGCAACATCATATTTCCTTATGCTGTGAATAATTTATAAATGAAAATGATATCCAGATGATAATGGTGGTTTGATAAAATAGAATTATCCTACATACAAATGGAAATGCAATATACATTTAACCAAATCATAGATATACTGATGTGATATAATCATCAATTCTACAATCTCAAACACGTTACATATTTAGAATCATTGGAAATGTATTCTACGGCACATTTATTTAGTACCTCAAATTTGAAACGAATATGTAAACCATTGGTATTGTCTTAATTGGTATTATATTGCATGATAAAGAAAGTGATGAAAGAAAACAAAAAAAATCTACTGAAAATCTTTGTTAACAAAATACAAAAAAATAACAAAAATTGAAATTATTGATTTCAATTATTAATCATTTTTCTACAACTTGTTATTGTTATAAAGACAACCATGTGTAAATACCTTCTTCACTACCCTGTCTTATTTCTTCACCCATAAGAAGCACCTCATTAGATAACAATCTAAATTCCTGATGGATTTGCACCCTTTGTCATTCCGCATGGGTTTAGCTATTTTCTTTTTACATTGATTATGTGGGTAAAGATTTCTCCATCTTTTCCCACATGCATCTGTCTCCGGTTTCTACCTCTTGTCCTGAAAAGTTTTATGGGAGAGCACACAACACTTTTCTAGAAAATGAGAGTCAAAATGACCTAGCTGACTGCATGTTCTATACTCTTGTTAAACTGCATTCTTGTTTCCCCCTGCATCAGTCAAACCAGGATTTTTTTTTTGTATGCTTTGTATTTAAAATGAAATCTGGTGATTTGCATTTAGAGTTAGTCTATTGAAAATGTTTCCCTCCAAGTCTTGGTCATATTGAATGGTCTTTCAATTTTTACCCTACAATATTATGAAGACACAGCATCATCTATTTGAAATCCTAACCAGTTTGAGCACCTTATACATTTCATCATGGACTTTGACCCTGATTTGTGGAGATTTCTTCCAAGAGTGCAACCTGAGGCATTCAACCGGGAACCAAGCAAAGATCTCAACTCAGCAGTTGAGGCCCCTGTGATACCCTGGTCTAAATTTCCTATAGAAATTGCCAACTATTTAGTCACTTCCAGAAGCAATACTGGGTATGGCACCTTCTGTTTGAACTCATAGTGAAGGTAAATTTTTGCTGCTGGTAAAATACATTAAAGTTTTAGTGAGATATCACCAAATGGCCCTTTACCCAAGTGTATGAGTGTGTTGTAGCCACCATTAATTTGTCTCTTATATTCATTTATTTGTTCTAGTGTTGTCTATCTCTGTCCTCCTGATGATTCTGTTATTTGTCATTGCGAATTGAGAATTATGGATTAAATATAATAAGCAGCTCACTCCTTTGCCATATTATCTTTACTATTTCCTGAAGACCTATAAAGACAAGGAATTGTGTTTAGATTCTATATGTTAGAATGTTTTGTTTTGTTTTGTTTTGTTTTGTTTTTGACGTCGAATGGTTGAGTGCAGGGACATAAAACCACTGGAAAAGAGGAGAAGTATTGCTGGGTGTCATAAGCACTCCTGGACATTCTCATTAGTTTCCTTACATAGATGTGTCCTTAGGTGGATAATGACAGGTTCCTCTCTGGCTTGCACCTGTTTCCTTAAAATTATATCTGTGATAACTTTATAAATAATCTTCACCCAGGATATAACAGGGACCAAACAACTATCCCAAGGTTACACAGAGATTGACCTATGATTCTTGCCATCTATGTAGAAGAGGATGGACTTGTCAGGCATCATTGGGAGGAGAGGTCCTTTGTCCTGTCAAGACTCAATATCTCATAGTAGGGGTATGTCAGGGAATGGAGGTGGGAAGGAGTGGGTGGATAGGTGTATAAGGAGCACCCTCATAGAAACAGGGGAAGAGGGATACGATAGTTGGTTCCAGAAGGTGAAATGGGGAAAGGGAAGAACAATTAAAATTTAAATAAAGATTCATAAATTATATCAGTTTTGCAGTAATCAAGCCTCAAGTGAAAAAACATTAAAAATTCTAAACATCTATTAAGATGAGGAAGAACTAACCTATCCTCCTTCTCTTTAGGATTGGTGCCTTCATGCTGTGCCTCAGCCATGCCCAAGTACCCTTTCCTCTTCTTCTCCTGAAGTGTCTCTTGCATACCTACAGTTGATCCAACTATGCTCTTTGTGGCCTGAACACACGAATATGGCTTAAATCTGTGCAGTTCCTGCAATTATTTCCTCCAGTTTGCCTCTGATTTTTTTCATTTAGGAACAAAAAATCTGAGTAAGGAGGCCCTATCCTGAGTTATCATATGTATTTCCTTCAGGACAAGTGACCAATACTACTAGAGAACAAAGAAACGTTCTTTCTCTGAGAAAACTCAGACACTCATCTCTATCTTAGAAAATGTTTTTTATGTTCATCAGCACAATGACAATGATTGCCAACAATTACTGGCCGCCCTGTTCATATCAGAAGAGAGGGACTGAAAATTGTTGGAAAATAAAAATGTGGTACTGCATCCATATAGGGATCTCTGACTGATAACAAGAATTGTATTGAGAGTCATTTTCCATTCCTCACACCTCCCTTAGGATTCTGACCTTGACCAAGGTACTGTGGTGCTGGTCATCTATTTCCAGACTTTCTGGCTGGGCTCGATGCAGCAGCTCAGAAGACAGAAAACCTTTAAAAAATAAGTGAGTTCACACATGGTACATCAGAAAAACATTCTTTTCTAGTATACATTTATGGACTTATCATTTAGCTACACCAATAGTTCCAGAGGCCCTGGGCATAGGCAGATGTTCAAAAGTGCTTTTGTCACTCAGTTGGCACCAGATATTTGATGTAAAAACATTAGGGAGATGTGCAGGTATTGGTGAGTCTCAGTGTTTAGTGGTAGCTTAAAATGAGTGGGAAAATAGAGATTTGACTGAGAGCCAGAGGACAAGAGACTTACCAAGGCCAATAATGGCAATCCTAACAGTAAATCTGGAAGAAAAACATGTTTTGTGAAACAAACAAGAAAAGGGCCAGAAGACTACCAAACAACCATTGGAGAAAGACAATCATGCCTCATGCAAATAAGGTGTACATTGAAAAAATATGTCCTGTAACTTGAAGTAAAAGGAAAATTGAGTACAACAGTTAGAAGAGTAATGGGGCCCAGGCTACTACACTCCAGGAGTCTGCAGTAAAACTTAAAATTCTGGAAAAACAATTGAGTTCTTACAGGTCACTGGATTGATATTCAGTCCTCAATAATCTCCTAAGACAATTACCTGATCAGAAGATAACATTCAAAGTAGCAAAAGGAAAACTCCCTTATTGTCTCTGAAGCAGCAAACATTCCATTAACGTTTGCAAGGGGATAATAACTCACCTGTTATTGATCATGTCAGATTGTCTCCACTTCTTCCTGTTCCCTTCTGGCATGAGATCTCTTGCATAAAATGAAAGCAACCATCATCTTTTCTAACAATGAGACACAGTTAGACTTCCAGACACTAACAAAGAAAACATTGTTTCTGTTTACCCAAAGAATATCACCTTTGTGAAAGTCCTGTTCCTTATACAAAAGATAGTTGGACTATCTTTCAGATTTGTAGTAAGAATCCTAGGTGTATTGACAGAAACTATCCTCCCAGGCCTGGTCCTAAAACAAAATCCCATAATTGTTCAACAAACCCATTCATTTGTGCTTATGCAGATTAAATAATCCACAGTCCAGATGCAAAGGGAGAATTACAGACTATAATCCCCAGCTGACAAATGTGGGCATCCTAATATCCTTCCAGTCTCACTGGAGGATGTTGTCATTTCCTGAGAAGAAACTGGGAACATTAATTATATAAACAATCCGAGATCTGAGGTACTTGTGTTAGAGTGTAGAGGCTACTTACCCTATAGTTCCTATCTCATATACACTCAGAAATCTTAATCCTCCAGGGAAAATATGTAGACAGACTGTCTTGTACTTGAAAGATGTATTCTTCAGGTTCCATTTGGCAGAGGAGGTAAAATTCAATTCTCAATGACAGTTACAGAGTGATGTAAAAATGGGCAAATAATTTAGACCCTATTCAGCCAAGGACTTCAAATTTCTCCAGTCGGGATAGTGGCTGGCCTCAGAAGTTTCCCAGGTTGACACTCTTACAAGATATAGATAATGTTCTCCTCTCTCATGTAACTCAAAATAATTGAAAAAGGGAAACTGAGACACTGGTCCAAGAGTTATAATCACTGAGCAAGGGTGAGCTGGAAAGTTCACCTTTTTATACGAAGAGGACACCAAGATTGGCAAAAATCTGGGGGAGGCAAAAGAAACCTGTATCAGAGAATGGTTGCTGTTATCCCACTGGTCCCATCTCCAAAGATTACGAGACAGGTTTGAGATATTCTTGGTGTGGGTGGGGATTGCTCTGCCTGGATACCAGGGTTTTGGAGAAATAGCAAAGCCCCAATAGCCCATAACACATGAGGGTACTAGGACGAATCTGCGTGGAGACAGAAGGTATGGAGTTTGAAACTTGATAGTTTGTTTTGGTTACACCCCAACATTGCAAGTTTCCTCAGAATGTTTTTATCTGTTTTTCCATGAAACAGATGAAAAGGCACTGTTTGAAGGATTTAAAAAACACTTTATGGCTGTGAAAACACCTTGTAGTGCACCTGTCCATACAACTGGATCCTGTAGCCTCAGAATGGATCACTTGTCTAAAGGCTAGGTTAGCTGCCCCTATTCTTTGAAAGAAGCAGAGAAGCTAAATCTGGGTCAGCATTTTATGCTCCTATCATCCCAGAGAGTTGAAGCCTTTCTACAAGGAACACCACAACCTGGCTTCTATTTTTTTTTCATCTTTATTAACTTGAGTATTTCTTATTTACATTTCAATTGTTATTCCCCTTCCCGGTTTCTGGGCTAACATCCTCCTAACCCTTCCCCCTCTCTTTCGATATTTGTTTTCCCCTCCCCATCCTACCCCCATTACCAACCTCCCCGCAACAATCCTGTACACTGGGGGTTCAGTCTTGGCAGGACCAAGGGCTTCTTCCCCTTCAACTGGTGCCCTTACTAGGCTATTCATTGCTACCTATGAGGTTGGAGCCCAGGGTCAGTCCATGTATAGTCTTTGGGTAGTGGCTTAGTCCCTGTAAGCTCTGGTTGCTTGGCATTGTTGTTCATTTGGGGTCTCATGCCCCTTCAAGCTCTTCCAGTTCTTTCTCTGATTCCTTCAATGGGGGTCCTCTTCTCAGGGCAGTGGTTTGCTGCTGGCATTCGCCTATGTATTTGCTGTATTCTGGCTGTGTCTCTCAGGAGAGATCTACATCCAGTTACGGTCGGCCTGCACTTCTTTGCTGCTTCATTCATCTTATCTAGTTTGGTGGCTGTTTGAGTATGGGCTACATGTGGGGCAGGCTCTGAATGGGTGCTCCTTCTGCCCCTGTTCTAAGCTTTGCCTCTCTATTCCCTTCCAAGTGTATTCTTGTGAAGCTGGCTTCTATATGTCCCTTTTGCACACTAACAGATACTATTACTGTACCATCCTAGAGTGTAGTTGGAAAAACACTCTTGACATAAATCCTGTTACCCTGCTGTGTGCTGTAGACCCTCAGATGATCTTCCCTGACTGTCGTGAGGTAACAACAATGGTCCATTTTAGGTGGAAAGACCTAATGAACTACTGCCAAACACCGTCCCATGAAAGACACTAATGCAATAATCAACACAGTTGGCAGTATTTTCATTAAACAAGGAGTGAGATACCAAGGAGCTTCAACAGTTACTGTAATTGAAATTATTTTCACTCAAGACTTAGAGCCAAGTACGTAGGCCCAGAGAACACTACTGATTCATCAGACTGACTCAGGAGGTCAAATGTGGAAAAGGGAAGCCTGTCATTTTGTACATGGACAGACGTTATGCATTGGATACTAAAAATGTCTATGGTATAATATGGATACAAAAATTGTCCTCGTTGCTGAGGAAAGGGCATTTAGAACATAGAGAAAGTCATGGCTCTCCAAGAGGATATTTGGATTCCCCTATGATTTGCTAGGTTTCACTGCTATGGATATCAAAGAGATGTCTGCCTTGAGACTAAAGGTATCAAGATCACTAACCTAGATGCCAAACAAGTGTCCTTAAGTCCTTAAGTCCAGTGATCCTACTGAACTTCTGGTGGCATAACTAACACACCACTACCTGAGACTTCACAGTATAAAAATGATGTGAGTATGCAAAAGCATTAGCTGGATACCTTGAAGCCACAGGTTGATACTGAAAAACAGAAGGAAAGATCATTCTTTCAGAAACAATTTGCTATTTTCTGGTAACTCAGCTTTACCAGACTACTTGACTTGGTTCTACATAACTCTATGAATTGCCAGCACCAATATATGTTATACCTACCTACATTGGACAGCATGGCAGGATATTTTTAAGCCAGATGTCAGGTTTATACTTATATAAATAACAAGACAGAGTTCATTAGAAAGAAGAATCTCATATGACTGGCCAACACTATGATGAATTATGGGAACCTGACTTTACTGACATATAGACTGCTAGAATAGGAAAAAAAGTATGTGATTTTTTTATTGATACTTTTTCTGGGTGAGTAGAAGCTTCTCCAAAAGACAGAAACTGGTGAAAGATAAACTAAAAAGTTCTGCTAGGAAATTTTCCCCTAATTTTCCCTCTCACTAGGAATGCTATCATGGAATTGCCCAGCTTTTATAGCTTTTATAGCCAAAACCTCTGAATTAATAGTCAAAGTTTTATAAATAGTGTGCAATCTTTATGGTGCATATATAACTCAGAATTCCTGGCAGGTGGACACAATGAAAAAGACATTAAGAAAAAAATCCTATGGAAACTCCCAGTACATTCCAGGGAAGTATCTCAAGACTGTTATTTTTTTTTTTTATTGGGCCTGCTGCATTCCTTAAAGGAGGGATTCATCCATATAATATTATGTTTAGAATACACCCCACATTGCTTCCAATGTGCAGAGATTAGCAGTTGGAAGAACTGTTCAACCATTTCATTCTTCAAATCTTACTCCTCCAGTTTTCCATAAAATCTATTCTTTGTCCTATCAGAGAATGGCACTGAACCTCTAAATCCACTAACAATATCCCATTGTTCCGGCCAAGTGGTAGTGATGCTGCATGTGTCAGGAAATATGTGAAATATGTGGTCCTGTGTACACAGGAAGGCAAATATTAGAGAACTGATATCTAATAGAACTACAGGACAGAATTCTATAGTTCATGTTGTCCTTTGCTTTACTGATGTCTATTTATCATTTAAAGTAGGCAGAAATTATTCTTACTGTTGCATTAGCTCTATTCCTGGGCCCCTTTGTTGCCACAATCATTGCAAAAAGTGGAATTGGAAATCAGAACTTTTGAGTACACATACAGCAATATATATAAAGTATACTATCAAGAAATGTAAAATAGGAAAATTAAATACAATATTGATTCAATTAAAGGTTATTTGACATATAATGGCCTTAGGGAGACAGAGAAAACCTACCACATTAACTGTATATCACAGTGTTAGATCTGGGAATAGAATTATTCTCCAGAAGAATTTTCTCCACTACACACTCCTAGATCTTTTCTACACATGCCAAGACCCTGACTAACTTTCTCCATTCAGAGCATGTAACCACTAATGAAGCAAAGAGAAGTCTCTAGCTTTAGAGAGATGTAGTACATAAAGGTTTCCACTGTGTCACAGGAGACACTCCTGGAAAGGGCACCCTTGAATCTGGTCAAAGTAAGGAAAGCTGTTTATCAGGTAGGCCATGACAGTTCTCAGTGACATTAGGTACTCCCTGAAAAATCTACTGGAGAGCCCAAGCTTCTGTGATGTCACAAGTGTTGTCGTGACAGCAACTACCTCTTAGATATTCCTTCAGTAACTCTAGGGTTTATGAACTGTCCCCTAATTCAGAGTAAACTGTCATTTGGGAGTGATAACAAGAGGATAAAGACATCACAGATGGGGAGAAGGAAGCTGGACTTCTGTCTTGGTATAAAAAAGGAGGAAATATATCATCCATGGGAAAGCTCAGTGAGTCCTGGATAGGAGTTGAGGGGGTTTGCTGACGAGATAGCCTTGAACTGAGCCTTCCACATATGGGAATCAGGAGCTGCGAGCCTCCCAGCAGCATCTGGACGTTCCTGCTTGTTATGGTTCCTGGAAGTCAGAGATTTTATATCATTAATATATTCATTCCAAAAACCAGGTGTTGGGGAGGGCAAAGTTGCTTTCCTGAGAGGTCATGGATTTTACTCTTTTTGCCCAGAAGAAAACGGTCCTAAGGAAAAGGAAAAGACCAATATTGTGTCCTCAGCTCAGAGTAAACTCCATGCATTGGATTCCTATGGTGCAGTTTGTGTCTGACACTGGTATCTGCGAGAGAGAAGTGTTACCAAGTTGAGACTTCATCATCAGAGTCTTTTCACTAGTATTACTCTGAGTACCATTCCCTGACAGTTACCCTTTATATGTCTGAGTCAATAGGTGAGATTAGCTGACAGTTTTCTTTTCTTTAATTTCTTTCTTTTTTTTATTTTTTAGCAATTTTTATTTCTTTTACAAACGGATATTTCGGGAAGTCCCACACCCGAGGATCCCGGCCCGCAGCAGCTCTCTGCTCCCAGACCCGGTGAGAGAGAGACCCAACCGCCTGGTCAGGTGGGCACTCCTGAGGCTGCAGAGCGGAAGAGACCACCAACACTGCTCACCACTGCCCACATCCCTGGCCCAAGAGGAAACTGTATAAGGCCTCTGGGCTCCCGTGGGGGAGGGCCCAGGAGCGGCAGAACCCTGCCAGAGACACCGACGGACCCTGAAGGAAACAGACCGGATAAACAGTTCTCTGCACCCAAATCCCGTGGGAGGGAGAGCTAAACCTTCAGAGAGGCAGACAAGCCTGGGAAACCAGAAGAGACTGCTCCCTGCACACACATCTCGGACGCCAGAGGAAAAAGCCAAAGACCATCAGGAACCCTGGTGCACTGAAGCTCCCGGAAGGGGCAGCACAGGTCTTCCTGGTTGCTGCCGCTGCAGTGACCCCCTGGGCAGCACCCCACAAGCGAACTTGAGCCTCGGGACCACAGGTAAGACCAAATTTTCTGCTGCAAGAAAGCTGCCTGGTGAGCTTGGGACACACGGAAGCAGAATTTCACTAGGACCGGGCACATTCTATGTTTACCGGAAGTCCCACACCCGCGGATCCCGGCCCGCGGCAGCTCTCTGCTCCCAGACCCGGTGAGAGAGAGACCCAACCGCCTGGTCAGGTGGGCATTCCTGAGGCTGCAGAGCGGAAGAGACCACCAACACTGCTCACCCCTGCTCACATCCCTGGCCCAAGAGGAAACTGTATAAGGCCTCTGGGCTCCCGTGGGGGAGGGCCCAGGAGCGGCAGGACCCCTGCCAGAGACACCGCCGGACCCTGAAGGAAACAGACCGGATAAACAGTTCTCTGCACCCAAATCCCGTGGGAGGGAGAGCTAAACCTTCAGAGAGGCAGACAAGCCTGGGAAACCAGAAGAGACTGCTCACTGCACACACATCTCGGACGCCAGAGGAAAAAGCCAAAGACCATCTGGAACCCTGGTGCACTGAAGCTCCCGGAAGGGGCGGCACAGGTCTTCCTGGTTGCTGCCGCTGCAGTGAGCCCCTGGGCAGCACCCCACGAGCGAACCTGAGCCTCGGGACCACAGGTAAGACCAAATTTTCTGCTGCAAGAAAGTTGCCTGGTGAACTCAAGACACAGGCCCACAGGAAAAGCTGAAGACCTGTAGAGAGGAAAAACTACACGCCCGAAAGCAGAACACTCTGTCCCCATAACTGACTGAAAGAGAGGAAAACAGGTCTACAGCACTCCTGACACACAGGCTTATAGGACAGTCTAGCCACTGTCAGAAATAGCAGAACAAAGTAACACTAGACATAATCTGATGGCGAGAGGCAAGCGCAGGAACCCAAGCTACAGAAACCAAGACTACATGCCATCATCGGAGCCCAATTCTCCCACCAAAACAAACATGGAATATCCAAACACACCAGAAAAGCAAGATCTAGTTTCAAAATCATATTTGATCATGATGCTGGAGGACTTCAAGAAAGACATGAACACACTTAGGGAAGCACAGGAAAACATTAATAAACAAGTAGAAGCCTACAGAGAGGAATCGCAAAAATCTCTGAAAGAGTTCCAGGAAAACACAATCAAACAGTTGAAGGAATTAAAAATGGAATTAGAAGCAATCAAGAAAGAACATATGGAAACAACCCTGGATATAGAAAACCAAAAGAAGAGACTAGGAGCTGTAGATACATGCTTCACCAACAGAATACAAGAGATGGAAGAGAGAATCTCAGGAGCAGAAGATTCCATAGAAATCATTGACTCAACTGTCAAAGATAATGTAAAGCGGAAAAAGCTACTGGTCCAAAACATACAGGAAATCCAGGACTCAATGAGAAGATCAAAACTAAGGATAATAGGTATAGAAGAGAGTGAAGACTCCCAGCTCAAAGGACCAGTAAATATCTTCAACAAAATCATAGAAGAAAACTTCCCTAACCTAAAAAAAGAGATACCCATAGACATACAAGAAGCCTACAGAACTCCAAATAGATTGGACCAGAAAAGACACACCTCCCGTCACATAATTGTCAAAACACCAAACGCACAAAATAAAGAAAGAATATTAAAAGCAGTAAGGGAAAAAGGTCAAGTAACATATAAAGGGAGACCTATCAGAATCACACCAGACTTCTCGCCAGAAACTATGAAGGCCAGAAGATCCTGGACTGATGTCATACAGACCCTAAGAGAACACAAATGCCAGCCCAGATTACTGTATCCAGCAAAACTCTCAATTAACATTGATGGAGAAACCAAGATATTCCATGACAAAACCAAATTTACACAAAACCTTTCTACAAATCCAGCACTACAAAGGATAATAAATGGTAAAGCCCAACATAAGGAGGCAAGCTATACCCTAGAAGAAGCAAGAAACTAATCGTCTTGGCAACAAAACAAAGAGAATGAAAGCACACAAACATAACCTCACATCCAAATATGAATACAACGGGAAGTAATAATCACTATTCCTTAATATCTCTCAATATCAATGGCCTCAACTCCACAATAAAAAGACATAGATTAACAAACTGGATACGCAACGAGGACCCTGCATTCTGCTGCCTACAGGAAACACACCTCAGATACAAAGACAGACACTCCCTCAGAGTGAAAGGCTGGAAAACAACTTTCCAAGCAAATGGTCAGAAGAAGCAAGCTGGAGTAGCCATTCTAATATCAAATAAAATCAATTTCCAACTAAAAGTCATCAAAAAAGATAAGGAAGGACACTTCATATTCATCAAAGGAAAAATCAACCAAGATGAACTCTCAATCCTAAATATCTATGCCCCAAATACAAGGGCACCTACATACGTAAAAGAAACCTTACTAAAGCTCAAAACACACATTGCACCTCACACAATAATAGTGGGAGATTTAAACACCCCACTCTCATCAATGGACAGATCATGGAAACAGAAATTAAACAGTGATGTAGACAGACTAAGAGAAGTCATGAGCCAAATGGACTTAACGGATATTTATAGAACGTTCTATCCTAAAGCAAAAGGATATACCTTCTTCTCAGCTCCTCATGGCACTTTCTCCAAAATTGACCATATAATTGGTCAAAAAACGGGCCTCAACAGGTACAGAAAGATAGAAATAATCCCATGCGTGCTATCGGACCACCACGGCCTAAAACTGGTCTTCAATAACAATAAGGGAAGAATGCCCACATATACGTGGAAATTGAACAATGCTCTACTCAATGATAACCTGGTCGAGGAAGAAATAAAGAAAGAAATTAAAAACTTTTTAGAATTTAATGAAAATGAAGATACAACATACTCAAACTTATGGGACACAATGAAAGCTGTGCTAAGAGGAAAACTCATAGCGCTGGGTGCCTGCAGAAAGAAACAGGAAAGAGCATATGTCAGCAGCTTGACAGCACACCTAAAAGCTCTAGAACAAAAAGAAGCAAATACACCCAGGAGGAGTAGAAGGCAGGAAATAATCAAACTCAGAGCTGAAATCAACCAAGTAGAAACAAAAAGGACCATAGAAAGAGTCAACAGAACCAAAAGTTGGTTCTTTGAGAAAATCAACAAGATAGATAAACCCTTAGCCAGACTAACGAGAGGACACAGAGAGTGCGTCCAAATTAACAAAATCAGAAATGAAAAGGGAGACATAACTACAGATTCAGAGGAAATTCAAAAAATCATCAGATCTTACTATAAAAACCTATATTCAACAAAATTTGAAAATCTTCAGGAAATGGACAATTTCCTAGACAGATACCAGGTATCGAAGTTAAATCAGGAACAGATAAACCAGTTAAACAACCCCATAACTCCTAAGGAAATAGAAGCAGTCATTAAAGGTCTCCCAAACAAAAAGAGCCCAGGTCCAGACGGGTTTAGTGCAGAATTCTATCAAACCTTCATAGAAGACCTCATACCAATATTATCCAAACTATTCTACAAAATTGAAACAGATGGAGCCCTACCGAATTCCTTCTACGAAGCCACAATTACTCTTATACCTAAACCACACAAAGACACAACAAAGAAAGAGAACTTCAGACCAATTTCCCTTATGAATATCGACGCAAAAATACTCAATAAAATTCTGGCAAACCGAATTCAAGAGCACATCAAAACAATCATCCACCATGATCAAGTAGGCTTCATCCCAGGCATGCAGGGATGGTTTAATATACGGAAAACCATCAACGTGATCCATTATATAAACAAACTGAAAGAACAGAACTACATGATCATTTCATTAGATGCTGAGAAAGCATTTGACAAAATTCAACACCCCTTCATGATAAAGGTCCTGGAAAGAATAGGAATTCAAGGCCCATACCTAAACATAGTAAAAGCCATATACAGCAAACCAGTTGCTAACATTAAACTAAATGGAGAGAAACTTGAAGCAATCCACTAAAATCAGGGACTAGACAAGGCTGCCCACTCTCTCCCTACTTATTCAATATAGTTCTTGAAGTTCTAGCCAGAGCAATCAGACAACAAAAGGAGATTAAAGGGATACAGATCGGAAAAGAAGAGGTCAAAATATCACTATTTGCAGATGACATGATAGTATATTTAAGTGATCCCAAAAGTTCCACCAGAGAACTACTAAAGCTGATAAACAACTTTAGCAAAGTGGCTGGGTATAAAATTAACTCAAATAAATCAGTTGCCTTCCTCTATACAAAAGAGAAACAAGCCGAGAAAGAAATTAGGGAAACGACACCCTTCATAATAGACCCAAATAATATAAAGTACCTCGGTGTGACTTTAACCAAGCAAGTAAAAGATCTGTACAATAAGAACTTCAAGACACTGAGGAAAGAAATTGAAGAAGACCTCAGAAGATGGAAAGATCTCCCATGCTCATGGATTGGCAGGATTAATATGGTAAAAATGGCCATTTTACCAAAAGCAATCTACAGATTCAATGCAATCCCCATCAAAATATCAATCCAATTCTTCAAAGAGTTAGACAGAACAATTTGCAAATTCATCTGGAATAACAAGAAACCCAGGATAGCTAAAGCTATGCTCAACAATAAAAGGACTTCAGGGGGAATCACTATCCCTGAACTCAAGCAGTATTACAGAGCAATAGTGATAAAAACTGCATGGTATTGGTACAGAGACAGACAGATAGACCAATGGAATAGAATTGAAGACGCAGAAATGAACCCACACACCTATGGTCACTTGATTTTTGACAAAGGAGCCAAAACCATCCAATGGAAAAAAGATAGCATTTTCAGCAAATGGTGCTGTTTCAACTGGAGGGTAACATGTAGAAGAATGCAGATCGATCCATCCTTATCACCCTGTACAAAGCTTAAGTCCAAGTGGATCAAGGACCTCCACATCAAACCAGACACACTCAAACTAATAGAAGAAAAACTAGGGAAGCATCTGGAACACATGGGCACTGGAAAAAATTTCCTGAACAAAACACCAATGGCTTATGCTCTAAGATCAAGAATCGACAAATGGGATCTCATAAAACTGCAAAGCTTCTGTAAGGCAAAGGACACTGTGGTTAGGACAAAACGACAACCAACAGATTGGGAAAAGATCTTTACCAATCCTACAACAGATAGAGGCCTTATATCCAAAATATACAAAGAACTCAAGAAGTTAGACCGCAGGGAAACAAATAACCCTATTAAAAAATGGGGTTCAGAGCTAAACAAAGAATTCACAGCTGAGGAATGCCGAATGGCTGAGAAACACCTAAAGAAATGTTCAACATCTTTAGTCATAAGGGAAATCAAAACAACCCTGAGATTTCACCTCACACCAGTGCGATTGGCTAAGATCAAAAACTCAGGTGACAGCAGATGCTGGCGAGGATGTGGAGAAAGAGGAACACTCCTCCATTGTTGGTGGGATTGCAGACTGGTACAACCATTCTGGAAATCAGTCTGGAGGTTCCTCAGAAAATTGGACATTGAACTGCCTGAGGATCCAGCTATACCTCTCTTGGGCATATACCCAAAAGATGCCTCAACATATAAAAGAGACACGTGCTCCACTATGTTCATCGCAGCCTTATTTATAATAGCCAGAAAATGGAAAGAACCCAGATGCCCTTCAACAGAGGAATGGATACAGAAAATGTGGTACATCTACACAATGGAATATTACTCAGCTATCAAAAACAACGAGTTTATGAAATTCGTAGGCAAATGGTTGGAACTGGAAAATATCATCCTGAGTGAGCTAACCCAATCACAGAAAGACATACATGGTATGCACTCATTGATAAGTGGCTATTAGCCCAAATGCTTGAATTACCCTAGATCCCTAGAACAAACGAAACTCAAGACGGATGATCAAAATGTGAATGCTTCTCTCCTTCTTTAAATGAGGAAAAAGAATACCCTTGGCAGGGAAGGGAGAGGCAAAGATTAAAACAGAGACTGAAGGAACACCCATTCAGAGCCTGCCCCACATGTGGCCCATACATATACAGCCACCCAATTAGACAAGATGGATGAAGCAAAGAAGTGCAGACCGACAGGAGCCGGATGTAGATCGCTCCTGAGAGACACAGCCAGAATACAGCAAATACAGAGGCGAATGCCAGCAGCAAACCACTGAACTGAGAATAGGTCCCCTATTGAAGGAATCAGAGAAAGAACTGGAAGAGCTTGAAGGGGCTCGAGACCCCAAAAGTACAACAATGCCAAGCAACCAGAGCTTCCAGGGACTAATCCACTACCTAAAGGCTATACATGGACTGACCCTGGACTCTGACCCCATAGGTAGCAATGAATATCCTAGTAAGAGCACCAGTGGAAGGGGAAGCCCTGGGTCCTGCTAAGACTGAACCCCCAGTGAACTAGTCTATGGGAGGAGGGCGGCAAAGGGGGGAGGGTAGGGAGGGAGGCACCCATAAGGAAGGGGAGGGGGGAGGGGGACTTTTGCCCGGAAACCGGGAAAGGGAATAACACTCGAAATGTATATAAGAAATACTCAAGTTAATAAAAAAAAAAAAAAAAAAACAAACGGATATTTCTATATTTACATTTCAAATGTTATTTCCTTTCCCAGTTTTCTGTCCATAAGAGGCCTAACTGGTACCCTTACCCTTCTTACCCTTCTTATATATCCCCTCTTACTGCACATTCATATTCCCTTCAACTGGGAGTCAAACCTACTTTGGACCCGGAACTTCTCCTTCCATTTATGCCCATCGAGGCCATCCTCTGCTACATATGCAGTTGGAGCCATAGGTCTATCCATGTACAGTCCTTGAATACTGCCTTTGTAACAGAAAGCTCTGGTTCATTCCCATTGCTATTCTTATGGGGATTAAAGCCCCTTCAGATCTTGCAATCCTTTCTCAAAATCTAACAACAAGAGATCCATTTTCAGTTCAGATTGCCACTAGCAGTCACTTCTGTATTTGACATGCTCTAGCTGTGTGTCTCAGGAAGTATCTGTATCCGGATATTGGCAGCCTGCCCTTCTTAGCTTCAGCAATCTTATCTAGTATTGCTGACTGATTATATATATATGGAATGCTCTTAATGGGATTCCTTCAGTTTCTACTCTAAATTCATAGATATTTTTGTTCCCCCTTTTAAAAAGTAGCAAAGCATGAACATCTTGGGTGTCCTTCTTAGCCTTCCAGTTGTCTGTGGTCTGCATCTTGGGTAATTTGATCTTTTGTGCCAATATCCACTTTTGGTGATTTCATACCATGTATGTTTTTCTGTAACTGGGTTACCTCAGTCAGTATTATATTTTCTAGTTCAATCCATTTGTCTATGAATTTCTTGAAATCATTGGTTTTGGTAACTGAATAGTACAAAATTGCGCAGATGTACCACATTCTCTGTATCCATTCCACCGATGAATGCCATTAGGTTTCCTACAAGCTCCTGCTATCATTAATAAGTCTGCTATTGAAGGAGTTAAAATAAAAACCTCATAAAAACTACAGAAGAACAGCACATAAGGGGAAAAGACAGAACGGGCCTGAGACATGCCCGGCCAAGCCTAAAAACAAGGTCAAGAGATTGTTCCAGGCACTAGCAGCCACCATCTCCGCTGAGTCATGGGCCATCCGTATGGGCAAATTGGCTGTTCCTCTATAGTTAATAGTTACCAAACTCCCTGTTCTTCAAATAAAGATAAGACGCTCTCCTACATCGTGAACACTCCAGCCCACACGTACTGCATGCTGATGAGACATTGTACCCATTTCCCTTGCTGATATATAAATCAACCAATCAAGTATAACCACGCTGAATCCCATTGCCTTCCCCTATAAAAAGCCTTAAATTGGGGCTGGGGATTTAGCTCAGTGGTAGAGCGCTTACCTAGGAAGCCCAAGGCCCTGGGTTCAGTCCCCAGCTCCGAAAAAAAAGAACCAAAAAAAAAAGCCTTAAATTTTGAGTCTTGGGGTCGACTCCCATGTCTCCTGTGTGAGATACGAGCTATCCCAGAGCTCTGATAATAAATGGACTCATGTGCTTTATATCAAGAGCCGATCTCGATCTCTCACGTTTCTTGGGGAGTACGATCTTGCAATTGGAGTGGGGTCTCCCATAAGGGTGTCCTACACTATGAACATAGTTGACCATGTGTCTTTTTTTAAAGATGTATTAATTTATTATGTATAAGTACACTGTAGCTATGTTCAGAAGAGGGCATCGGGTCTCTTTACAGATGGTTGTGAGCCACCATATGGTTGCTGGGAATTGAACTCAGGACCTCTGGAAGAGTAGTCGGGTGCTCTTAACCACTGAGCCATCTCTCCAGCCCGACCATGTGTCTTTATTGCATGTTGGAGCATGTTTTGGGTATATACCCTGGCTAGGTAAATCTTGGTCCTCAGGTAGTGCAATTTACAACTTTCTGAGGAATCTCCAGAACGATTTTCAGAGTGATTGAACAAGTTTGTAATTCCACCAAGAAAGAAGAAGCTTTCCTCTTTCTTGACATCTTAATCAACATCTGCTGTCTCCTGAGTTTTTTATTCCAGCTATTCTTACATGTGTGAGGTGGAATCTTAGGGTTGTTTTCATTTACATTTCCTTGATGACATACTTAGTCACCATACTTAGATGAACATTTCTTTAAAAGCTTCTCAGATATTTGATTTTCCTCAATTGAGAATTCTTTCATCATTTCTGGGACCCAATTGGAATAGGGTTATTTGTCTCTCTGAAGTTTAATTTCTTTAGTAATTTGTATCTATTGGATTATAGCCCTCTATCAGGTGAAGTATTGGTATAGATCTTTTTTTCTAATCTGTTGGTTGCTGTTTTGTCCTAATGACAGTGTCCTTTGGCAGGCAGATTTCTATGACATTGAAGAAATGTCAGTTAGTGAAATTGAACAGGGACTGGCTCCTTCCTGACTTCCCTACATGTCCTATACAGTAATTGGGGGAACTAAACAACCATGTACTATCCCTGCAAGGCATGTCTATCTACAGTCATGGTTCTATAGAGACCTATCAGTGATTCTGGTGATCTTCCCAGCAACTGTATGCTGATGGAATTTGTAGTTTTCATCCTGGTTTCTGTAACTACAGCCTAAGGTGGTGTGAAGCCAAAATACACCATGTGCAGCTGTGAATAGGCCTTAGGAGATTGCCTCCTTGGATTTCTGAGGCATTGCTAAGTTAATGAGAGGAAAACAACACCCTCTGCTCATCAGAGCTCTGGGAATTCTGACACTCTTGCTTTATCTCTATATGAAGCTAGGTCAAAAGATCACCTTTCAGATATGTTCTTGAATATCCTTCAGTGTGCTAGCATTGGACTGCAATGAAATATTATGCAGGAGAGGTGTGGAAACATCTTAACTCTTCCATTAGAGATCAGAGAGATGAGCTATTCACAATCAATTGACTGTGTATGTTTCTGTACTTTGGCTTTGACCATGCAGATCTACTGTCTCATACTTCATGGTTCATATGTCCAAATGGGGGGAAAGCACCACTCACAATTGTTCCCCATCCTTCATCCTATGGGCTTAGATTTTAGTGCAACCCTCCACATCTTATATGCTAAATCGACTGTCCTAAATTTCTTCAACATGCACATCACTATTATCCCTACACTCCGTGTGTTTGTGTGTATGTGTGTGTGTATGTGTGTATGTGTGTGTGTGTGTGTGTGTGTGTGTTTCTGTGCTCAAATGGTTAATTTGATACAAGTTTACAGAAACCTTGTCACTGAAAAAAGTCTAAGTAAGAAAACTATAATCTGTGGATGGGGCAGAAACCAAATGCTCTCCCACAACATGACCTTCTTTAAAGAGTAGTATAATCAGAAATAAGAGATTAAATTTGAAAGTAAAATTTGGAGGTAATACCGTGGCATGTCTGCATTATCATTGTGAACTGTGAGATTGTTCTCTTTGTTCTGTGGGCAGACAGGAGGGCTCTGAGGCCAAGTTGCATCCTGTGGATCTGAGAATAAACTGAACGTGACTGTCAACTTGGTCACATGAAGAAAGTGATAGGAGTGAGAAGACAGTATCAGGCCATTGTGACACTGCCGTCCCAATAGAAACATGGAAGTGTTGACAATCAGAGAGTGGGAGTCTCATGTCTGAACTTTGACACACAGCTAGGCAAAGTGTAACCTATCAGTTAGCTTCCCGAGTACCATCTACAATGAAGGGTAGGCTCAGATGAAGTACTGTTTAAGGTAGGTGCTGTTCCTTGTGAGCTGCATCTCAGGGTAAGTGGATGACCATTCAGCCTCTTGTGACATGGCAGATCAGAGTACTGAGAGACAGAGGGGCCAAATCAGTGTTTGTTTTTCTAGACCAACATAACTGCATTATCCAGGCTAAGGATTTGCTCATGGAAGTCTAGTGTTTCACGTTGGTATAGGCCAATCTGTGTGCAGTCTCAATAGCACAACTGGCTCCAGGCTTCTTTCTTAGTCAATGGGATTTACAGGCAGTCATTTATACTTTTTCTTCTAGATTCACAAATTATTTTCTGGCTTCATATACACAAGGCATAGTATTCTTTCACTCTCTCTCTCTGTGTATGTGTCTTTCTCCGTCTCTCTGTCTCATCTCTCTTTGTCTGTCTTTCTGCCTCTCTGTTCTATTTTTCAGCTTTCCTACAAAGGTCTTTACTAATGATAACATATTTCATGGCAGTTTATGCACTCAATTATCTCATAAAAACCAGTGTGATCTGAACTTGCTGTCTACTGGAGAACAACAATTAAAAAGAGAATTGATGTCCAAATCTACTAGATAAGAATTTAACAACTGAGAAGATGTAGAATATTCAACAACTCCCAACAAGCCTAGGGGCCAAGGATCATGTATGGAAGGAAAATTTTCAGAAATCCAAGAAATGCATGCCAGGCTGACCATGGACTGTCTTCTCTTTACAGGGACTTACAGCCTCAGGAGAAAGATAACATGGGACTTTAATAAACATGCATCATGTAGTAATACCTAGTCTCTTCCCTTACTTTACCTTCCCTGTCTGTATTTTCCTAATGGATGTTGTACATAAATGTAGTAGTGACTGCCTTTCAGGAGTATAGAAGTTGTCATATGTGGCACCCAAATGAAGAATTTGACTTTTCTTCCCTGGCTGGCGCTCCTTACCAATGATCTACTACATCGTTTTCCTATGACTGCTCCTTTGATTTCTGTGTGTGTGAGTGAGTTGTGTTTGTGTGTGTGTGTATCTTTCTCTCTGTCTGTCTGTCTGTCTTTCTGTCTTTGTCTTTGTCCATCTGTTTCTTCCACATGATACCTATATATACTTCAGTTTGACTTCTCATTGCTCATTCCAAGATTGACCCATCATGCTTTCCCTGAGTGTTTGCTATTGATGACTCAAATTACACCTGTGTTAATCAATGCACCTGTATCCAGAACTGTGTGCCTCTGATCACATCACAATCAGTCTCATGGCTTAAATAAATAATTTTTGAGGCTCTGAGGGAATTTTTTATCAGAATTTAAATGTTTTCTGTATTTTTTCTCCCCTATCCATACTGTTGTAGTCTGTGGATATTCCCCAAGTCTTTGCTCACTAGTACTTATCTATGTACCTGGCCTACTGGGAAGACATCATCCCAACCCTCCAATATTACTTAGCAGGGGGAATAGATGAAGAATTTGGAAAAATTGGTCATTTAGCTACAGAAGATGTCCCCAGAGTTGGATTAACTGTGTCGAATCAACACAATACTGACAAGAATTCTGAACTATGTTCTCAGTTTATTTTCTTCTTTGTCATTTTGAGTGTGCTACCAAAGGAGTGGGGGACCATTTGTGGGCTGTGGTTGAGAACTAAGTCTTCACTATTCATGCATGAAGGTGGTAAAAAATTCAATAGATCAGTGATATCTCTGGGTTAGAAGGGATATTAATAGAAAGTCTTCCTTTGTGTCTCAGGCAAAGATCCTTGAAAGGGCAACTTGGTTTGTTTATTTGGAGAAGATCTTGTTAAAGGGAAGTTATGTGCTGTTGAACTGGACTATCTTCCGGATACTCTAATGTATGCTGGAATTTCCATTGTATTCTCTGTGATGTCACTAGTGTTATGGAAACAGAAACTGCCCTCGTGGCAATTAGTTAGTACATATTTGTTTACCCACTCAAATGTTTTTCAGGATGATCAAGCTATTTACAGAGAAAACAGAGAGCATGGAGAGACAAAAGAGAGAGGAGTAAGAAATTAAGATACTTTTTTGTTAAAGAAGTGAAAACATAAATTATCTGGTGCAAAAAGGCAAGTGAGAGCAGTGGGCTGGTTCTGAGGAACTTCCTAGAGGAGGTAGTCTTGGCTCAGGCCTTCTAGGAGTAGGACTTATGACCTGAAGGCTCTGAATCCCTAAAGAAGAGACCCAGTTTCAGGAATATCTCATAAATTTATTGGAAGAGGGTCAGGAACTGTCAAGCATGCATCTTGTCTACTATGCATTCCTTAGTTTCACTCTGAATGAGGAAGAATGCCAAGAAGAGGCACAGCGATAAAAGCTTTGACTCTCAGGGTAGAGTATTGAATTTTATCTTCACAGGATTCCTGGACATGCCATTGGAATTTTATGACAAGGGCTACTCCACTCATATGCATCAAGGTCTCTTACTCTTTGTCTTGAACATACATGATTAAGGCTTGGTGGTCCTAAACACTATGGAGTACAGGACTTACATGCATCCCATCAGATACGAACTGAAAATATCTTCCATTTTTTCATGTCTTGGCCAGATTTTGTTGTTAAGGGCCAGGGCGACTGCAGAAGGCAGTGAGGCACATGTTTAGCGATCACGGTTGCGAGAAAGAAAATAGCTAATAAGTCCAGCTTGAAGAGAGCTTTCCTCATCTTTCAGTGCTTCCAAGTATCTGTAGATTTCCCATTTCATCAAGCTTCATTGGGGGACTCAGCATTTTCTCTCCTGTGACTGGGCCATTACTATGCATGTTCCCTTGTGTTTCTCTACAGGGTCTGCTGGGAAGTCGTCATCCCAACCTTCCACCTCAGTGAGCTAGTAAATCAGATTAAGAATTTGGAGAAATTGATTACTGAGCTCCAGAAGATGACCTGTGAGTTTGGTAAACTCCCAGGAAAGCTGACCCATTCAACCAACAGCATTTGGACAAAAGATAGCCAATATGCCCACTTCTTTTTTGACAGTCCTGACCCCTCTGTGTTAACCTCAGTTTTCTCACACCACAGGAAAATGCAACTGTAATGTCCTCATGTACGAACTAATTTTCTTGTGTGCCACGCAGAGGCAGGCCATGAAGAAAGGATAGGAGTTTAATAAGAAACTATATAATTCTCAGAAAAGCAGAAGCTGTGTTTTGAATAAAAGTCTTGGGATTCGGCAGGTAATGTGTGAGCTCTCATCATGGATTTTCATAGACAGAGATTGCATTTTCTGTCCTCAGAGGAATACAAAAAGCTGATCAGCTACAGAAGCACAGTAACTTAAACTTTGATAAATAAACTTTTATTTATTTATTTTAAAGATTTATTTCATTTGATTTGTATGAGTATTCTGTAACTGTCAGACACGACAGAAGTGGGAGTCAAATGCCATTATGCATGTTTGTATTCCACGATGTTTTTGCTGGGAATTAAACTCATGACCTATGGAAAAGCAGTCAGTTCTCTTAAATGCTGAATCATCTTACCAGCCTAAAATACTTTTGATGGTCATGGTGATTGTATTGATGATGATGATGATGATGGTGATGATGATGATGATTGTTATTATTATTATTATTAATATTAGTATTTTTATTATTATACTGAAACTCTAAATGGATCAAGATTTACCCTCCTCCAATGCTCTTCCCCCTCTCCTGTCTCAGGAAGATCCTACAATAAGGAAGACACCATCAGAGCTGCCCATCCTCCCCAGCACTAAAGAAAGAAAAGATTTACTTTGTCTGGGTTATGGAGATTTTCTTGTTGACTGGGCTCATAGCTTCAGACCTGAAGAGAGGTAGACTATGGAAATGGGAGCTCCTTTTGGAAGATTCTGCTTATCTTGGAGTAATTGGTAAATACTGAGGAAGCCTAACATGTTGGTCCACCACCTTATCCCTTTCTGAGAATAAAGTCTCCTGGGAACTGGGTAAGCAGGGTAAGCAGGCATGGCTAACAAGTCAATCCAGGTGGGTAAACATTTGTCCATTAGGTATACAGGGGGAGCATTTCATTGACTAAGCTGAATGTATCTACTCTCCACTATGTTCTAATTCCATGTAAGGAAAGTTTTTTAGATTTTGTCTATCCTGTGACCCAGCAAGTGTTTTTCACATTCTTTATGCTGTTTCTTCACTGATATGAACCATGTGAGAATGGAGGGAGCAAAGGAAAGCCACAGACAACAACATTCTACATTTTATAAGATCAAGGCCTTCTCATAAAAAAAAAAAAAAAACAATCTTTGTATCTATGAATTGAGCAATGAGGTAAATTGCTACCAACCTCTGGTCATGCAGCTGATATCTGGTACACTGGTCTATTGACTAAGTATTCCATGGGGGAAGAAAAGCATCAAAAATTAGGATGAGATAAAAAAAGAACTTAAGATCCCGGCCCACAGCAGCTCTCTGCTCCCAGACCCGGTGAGAGAGAGACCCAACCGCCTGGTCAGGTGGGCACTCCTGAGGCTGCAGAGCGGAAGAGACCACCAACATTGCTCACCCCTGCCCACATCCCTGGCCCAAGAGGAAACTGTATAAGGCCTCTGGGCTCCCGTGGTGGAGGGCCCAGGAGCGGCAGGACCCCTGCCAGAGACACCGCCGGACCCTGAAGGAAAGAGACCGGATAAACAGTTCTCTGCACCCAAATCCCGTGGGAGGGAGAGCTAAACCTTCAGAGAGGCAGACAAGCCTGGGAAACCAGAAGAGATTGCTCCCTGCACACACATCTCAGACGCCAGAGGAAAAAGCCAAAGACCATCTGGAACCTTGGTGCACTGAAACTCCCGGAAGGGGCAACACAGGTCTACCTGGTTGCTGCTGCTGCAGTGAGCCCCTGGGCAGCACCCCACGAGCGAACCAAAGCCTCGGGACCACAGGTAAGACCAAATTTTCTGCTGCAAGAAAGCTGCCTGGTGAACTCAAGACACAGGCCCACAGGAACAGCTGAAGACCTGTAGAGAGGAAAAACTACACGCCCGAAAGCAGAACACTCTGTCCCCATAACTGACTGAAAGAGAGGAAAACAGGTCTACAGCACTCCTGACACACAGGCTTATAGGACAGTCTAGCCACTGTCAGAAATAGCAGAACAAAGTAACACTAGAGATAATCTGATGGCGAGAGGCAAGCGCAGGAACCCAAGCAACGGAAACCAAGACTACATGCCATCATCGGAGCCCAATTCTCCCACCAAAACAAACATGGAATATCCAAACACACCAGAAAAGCAAGATCTAGTTTCAAAATCATATTTGATCATGATGCTGGAGGACTTCAAGGAAGACCTGAACACACTTAGGGAAGCACAGGAAAACATTAATAAACAAGTATAAGCCTACAGAGAGGAATCGCAAAAATCCCTGAAAGAATTCCAGGAAAACACAATCAAACAGTTGAAGGAATTAAAAATGGAAATAGAAGCAATCAAAAAGAACACATGGAAACAACCATGGATATAGAAAACCAAAAGAAGAGACAAGGAGCTGTAGATACAAGCTTCACCAACAGAATACAAGAGATGGAAGAGAGAATCTCAGGAGCAGAAGATTCCATAGAAATCATTGACTCAACTGTCAAAGATAATGTAAAGCGGAAAAAGCTACTGGTCCAAAACATACAGGAAATCCAGGACTCAATGAGAAGATCAAACCTAAGGATAATAGGTATAGAAGAGAGTGAAGACTCCCAGCTCAAAGGACCAGTAAATATCTTCAACAAAATCATAGAATAAAACTTCCCTAACCTAAAAAAAGAGATACCCATAGACATACAAGAAGCCTACAGAACTCCAAATAGATTGGACCAGAAAAGAAACACCTCCCGTCACATAATTGTCAAAACACCAAACGCACAAAATAAAGAAAGAATATTAAAAGCAGTAAGGGAAAAAGGTCAAGTAACATATAAAGAGAGACCTATCAGAATCACACCAGACTTCTCGCCAGAAACTATGAAGGCCAGAAGATCCTGGACTGATGTCATACAGACCCTAAGAAAACACAAATGCCAGCCCAGGTTACTGTATCCAGCAAAACTCTCAATTAACATTGGTGGAGAAACCAAGATATTCCATGACAAAACCAAATTTACACAATATCTTTCTACAAATCCAGCACTACAAAGGATAATAAATGGTAAAGCCCAACATAAGGAGGCAAGCTATACCCTAGAAGAAGCAAGAAACTAATCGTCTTGGCAACAAAACAAAGAGAATGAAAGCACACAAACATAACCTCACATCCAAATATGAATACAACGGGAAGTAATAATCACTATTCCTTAATATCTCTCAATATCAATGGCCTCAACTCCACAATAAAAAGACATAGATTAACAAACTGGATACGCAACGAGGACCCTGCATTCTGCTGCCTACAGGAAACACACCTCAGAGACAAAGACAGACACTACCTCAGAGTGAAAGGCTGGAAAACAACTTTCCAAGCAAATGGTCAGAAGAAGCAAGGTGGAGTAGCCATTCTAATATCAAAAAAAATCAATTTCCAACTAAAAGTCATCAAAAAAGATAAGGAAGGACACTTCATATTCATCAAAGGAAAAATCAACCAAGATGAACTCTCAATCCTAAATATCTATGCCCCAAATACAAGGGCACCTACATACGTAAAAGAAACCTTACTAAAGCTCAAAACACACATTGCACCTCACACAATAATAGTGGGAGATTTCAACACCCCACTCTCATCAAAGGACAGATCATGGAAACAGAAATTAAACAGTGATATCGACAGACTAAGAGAAGTCATGAGCCAAATGGCCTTAACGGATATTTATAGAACATTCTATCCTAAAGCAAAAGGATATACCTTCTTCTCAGCTCCTCATGGTACTTTCTCCAAAATTGACCATATAATTGGTCAAAAAACGGGCCTCAACAGGTACAGAAAGATAGAAATAATCCCATGCGTGCTATCGGACCACCACGGCCTAAAACTGGTCTTCAATAACAATAAGGGAAGAATGCCCACATATACGTGGAAATTGAACAATGCTCTACTCAATGATAACCTGGTCAAGGAAGAAATAAAGAAAGAAATTAAAAACTTTTTAGAATTTAATGAAAATGAAGATACAACATACTCAAACTTATGGGACACAATGAAAGCTGTGCTAAGAGGAAAACTCATAGCGATGGGTGCCTGCAGAAAGAAACAGGAAAGAGCATATGTCAGCAGCTTGACAGCACACCTAAAAGCTCTAGAACAAAAAGAAGCAAATAGACCCAGGAGGAGTAGAAGACAGGAAATAATCAAACTCAGAGCTGAAATCAACCAAGTAGAAACAAAAAGGACCATAGAAAGAATCAACAGAACCAAAAGTTGGTTCTTTGAGAAAATCAACAATATAGATAAACCCTTAGCCAGACTAACGAGAAGACACAGAGAGTGTGTCCAAATTAACAAAATCAGAAATGAAAAGGGAGACATAACTACAGATACAGAGGAAATTCAAAAAATCATCAGATCTTACTATAAAAACCTATATTCAACAAAATTTGAAAATCTTCAGGAAATGGACAATTTCCTAGACAGATACCAGGTATCGAAGTTAAATCAGTAACAGATAAACCAGTTAAACAACCCCATAACTCCTAAGGAAATAGAAGCAGTCATTAAAGGTCTCCCAACCAAAAAGAGCCGAGGTCCAGATGGGTTTACTGCAGAATTCTATCAAACCTTCATAGAAGACCTCATACCAATATTATCCAAACTATTCCACAAAATTGAAACAGATGGAGCCCTACCGAATTCCTTCTATGAAGCCACAATTACTCTTATACCTAAACCACACAAAGACACAACAAAGAAAGAGAACTTCAGACCAATTTCCCTTAAGAATATCGACGCAAAAATACTCAATAAAATTCTGGCAAACCGAATTCAAGAGCACATCAAAACAATCATCCACCATGATCAAGTAGGCTTCATCCCAGGCATGCAGGGATGGTTTAATATACGGAAAACCATCAACGTGATCCATTATATAAACAAACTGAAAGAACAGAACTACATGATCATTTCATTAGATGCTGAGAAAGCATTTGACAAAATTCAACACCCCTTCATGATAAAAGTCCTGGAAAGAATAGGAATTCAAGGCCCATACCTAAACATAGTAAAAGCCATATACAGCAAACCAGTTGCTAACATTAAACTAAATGGAGAGAAACTTGAAGCAATCCCACTAAAATCAGGGACTAGACAAGGCTGCTCACTCTCTCCCTACTTATTCAATATAGTTCTTGAAGTTCTAGCCAGAGCAATCAGACAACAAAAGGAGATCAAAGGGATACAGATCGGAAAAGAAGAGGTCAAAATATCACTATTTGCAGATGACATGATAGTATATTTGATCCCAAAAGTTCCACCAGAGAACTACTAAAGCTGATAAACAACTTCAGCAAAGTGGCTGGGTATAAAATTAACTCAAATAAATCAGTTGCCTTCCTCTATACAAAAGAGAAACAAGCCGAGAAAGAAATTAGGGAAACGACACCCTTCATAATAGACCCAAATAATATAAAGTACCTAGGTGTGACTTTAACCAAGCAAGTAAAAGATCTCTACAATAAGAATTTCAAGACACTGCGGAAAGAAATTGAAGAAGACCTCAGAAGATGGAAAGATCTCCCATGCTCATGGATTGGCAGGATTAATATGGTAAAAATGGCCATTTTACCAAAAGCAATCTACAGATTCAATGCAATCCCCATCAAAATACCAATCCAATTCTTCAAAGAGTTAGACAGAACAATTTCCAAATTCATCTGGAATAACAAAAAACCCAGGATAGCTAAAGCTATCCTCAACAATAAAAGGACTTCAGGGGGAATCACTATCCCTGAACTCAAGCAGTATTACAGAGCAATAGTGATAAAAATTGCATGGTATTGGTACAGGGACAGACAGATAGACCAATGGAATAGAATTGAAGACCCAGAAATGAACCCACACACCTATGGTCACTTGATTTTTGACAAAGGAGCCAAAACCATCCAATGGAAAAAAGATAGCATTTTCAGCAAATGGTGCTGGTTCAACTGGAGGGCAACATGTAGAAGAATGCAGATCGATCCACGCTTATCACCCTGTACAAAGCTTAAGTCCAAGTGGATCAAGGACCTCCACATCAAACCAGACACACTCAAACTAATAGAAGAAAAACTAGGGAAGCATCTGGAACACATGGGCACTGGAAAAAATTTCCTGAACAAAACACCAAAGGCTTATGCTCTAACATCAAGAATCGACAAATGAGATCTCATAAAACTGCAAAGCTTCTGTAAGGCAAAGGACACTGTGGTTAGGACAAAACGGCAACCAACAGAGTGGGAAAAGATCTTTACCAATCCTACAACAGATAGAGGCCTTATATCCAAAATATACAAAGAACTCAAGAAGTTAGACCGCAGGGAAACAAATAACCCTATTAAAAAATGGGGTTCAGAGCTAAACAAAGAATTCACAGCTGAGGAATGCCGAATGGCTGAGAAACACCTAAAGAAATGTTAAACATCTTTAGTCATAAGGGAAATGCAAATCAAAACAACCCTGAGATTTCACCTCACACCAGTGAGAATGGCTAAGATCAAAAACTCAGGTGACAGCAGATGCTGGCGAGGATGTGGAGAAAGAGGAACACTCCTCCATTGTTGGTGGGATTGCAGACTGGTACAACCATTCTGGAAATCAGTCTGGAGGTTCCTCAGAAAATTGGACATTGAACTGCCTGAGGATCCAGCTATACCTCTCTTGGGCATTTACCCAAAAGATGCCTCAACATATAAAAGAGACACGTGCTCCACTATGTTCATCGCAGCCTTATTTATAATAGCCAGAAAATGGAAAGAACCCAGATGCCCTTCAACAGAGGAATGGATACAGAAAATGTGGTACATCTACACAATGGAATATTACTCAGCTATCAAAAACAACGAGTTTATGAAATTCGTAGGCAAATGGTTGGAACTGGAAAATATCATCCTGAGTGAGACAACCCAATCACAGAAAGACATACATGGTATGCACTCATTGATAAGTGGCTATTAGCCCAAATGCTTGAATTACCCTAGATCCCTAGATCAAACGAAACTCAAGACGGATGATCAAAATGTGAATGCTTCTCTCCTTCTTTAAATGAGGAAAAAGAATACCCTTGGCAGGGAAGGGAGAGGCAAAGATTAAAACAGAGACTGAAGGAACACCCATTCAGAGCCTGCCCCACATGTGGCCCATACATATACAGCCACCCAATTAGACAAGATGGATGAAGCAAAGAAGTGCAGACCGACAGGAGCCGGATGTAGATCGCTCCTGAGAGACACAGCCAGAATACAACAAATACAGAGGCGAATGCCAGCAGCAAACCACTGAACTGAGAATAGGTCCCCTATTGAAGGAATCAGAGAAAGAACTGGAAGAGCTTGAAGGGGCTGGAGACCCCAAAAGTACAACAATGCCAACCAACCAGAGCTTCCAGGGACTAAGCCTCTACCTAAAGACTATACATGGACTGACCCTGGACTCTGACCCCATAGGTAACAATGAATATCCTAGTAAGAGCACCAGTGGAAGGGGAAGCCCTGGGTCCTGCTAAGACTGAACCCCCAGTGAACTAGTCTATGGGGGGAGGGCGGCAATGGGGGGAGGGTTGGGAGGGGAACACCCATAAGGAAGGGGAGGTGGGAGGGGGATGTTTGCCCGGAAACCGGGAAAGGGAATAACACTCGAAATGTATATAAGAAATACTCAAGTTAATAAAAAAAAAAAAAAAAAAACAAAAAAAAAAAACAAAAACAAACAAATGTATATTTCTATATTTAAATTTCAAATGTAATTTCCTTTCCCAGTTTTCTGTCCATAAGAGGCCTAACTGGTACCCTTACCCTTCTTCTATATCCCCTCTTACTGCACATTCATATTCCCTTCAACTGGGAGTCAAACCTACTTTGGACCCGGATCTTCTCCTTCCATTAATGCCCATTAGGCCATCCTCTGCAGTTGGAGCCATAGGTCTATCCATGTACAGTCCTTGAATACTGCCTTAGTAACAGAAAGCTCTGGTTCATTCCCATTGCTATTCTTATGGGGATTAAAGCCCCTTCAGATCTTGCAATCCTTTCTCAAAATCTAACAACAAGAGATCCATTTTCAGTTCAGATTGCCACTAGCAGTCACTTCTGTATTTTACATGCTCTAGTTGTGTGTCTAAGGAAGTATCTGTATCCGGATATTGGCAGCCTGCCCTTCTTAGCTTCAGCAATCTTATCTAGTATTGCTGACTGATTATATATATATGGAATGCTCTTAATGGGATTCCTTCCGTTTCTACTCTAAATTCATAGATATTTTTGTTCCCCCTTTTAAAAAGTAGCAAAGCATGAACATCTTGGGTGTCCTTCTTAGCCTTCCAGTTGTCTGTGGTCTGCATCTTGGGTAATTTGATCTTTTGTGCCAATATCCACTTTTGGTGATTTCATACCATGTATGTTTTTCTGTAACTGGGTTACCTCAGTCAGTATTATATTTTCTAGTTCAATCCATTTGTCTATGAATTTCTTGAAATCATTGGTTTTGGTAACTGAATAGTACAAAATTGCGCAGATGTACCACATTCTCTGTATCCATTCCACCGATGAATGCCATTAGGTTTCCTACAAGCTCCTGCTATCATTAATAAGTCTGCTATTGAAGGAGTTAAAATAAAAACCTCATAAAAACTACAGAAGAACAGCACATAAGGGGAAAAGACAGAACGGGCCTGAGACATGCCCGGCCAAGCCTAAAAACAAGGTCAAGAGATTGTTCCAGGCACTAGCAGCCACCATCTCCGCTGAGTCATGGGCCATCCGAATGGGCAAACTGGCTGTTCCTCTATAGTTAATAGTTACCAAACTCCCTGTTCTTCAAATAAAGATAAGACGCTCTCCTATATCTTGAACACTCCAGCCCATACGTACTGCATGCTGATGAGACATTGTACCCATTTCCCTTGCTGATATATAAATCAACCAATCAAGTATAACCACGCTGAATCCCATTTCCTTCCCCTATAAAAAGCCTTAAATTGGGGCTGGGGATTTAGCTCAGTGGTAGAGCGCTTACCTAGGAAGCGCTAGGCCCTGGGTTCAGTCCCCAGCTCCGAAAAAAAAGAACCAAAAAAAAAAAGCCTTAAATTTTGAGTCTTGGGGTCGACTCCCATGTCTCCTGTGTGAGATACGAGCTATCCCAGAGCTCTGATAATAAATGGACTCATGTGCTTTATATCAAGAGCCGATCTCGATCTCTCACGTTTCTTGGGGAGTACGATCTTGCAATTGGAGTGGGGTCTCCCATAAGGGTGTCCTACACTATGAACATAGTTGACCATGTGTCTTTTTTTAAAGATGTATTAATTTATTATGTATAAGTACACTGTAGCTATGTTCAGAAGAGGGCATCGGGTCTCTTTACAGATGGTTGTGAGCCACCATATGGTTGCTGGGAATTGAACTCAGGACCTCTGGAAGAGTAGTCGGGTGCTCTTAACCACTGAGCCATCTCTCCAGCCCGACCATGTGTCTTTATTGCATGTTGGAGCATGTTTTGGGTATATACCCTGGCTAGGTAAATCTTGGTCCTCAGGTAGTGCAATTTACAACTTTCTGAGGAATCTCCAGAACGATTTTCAGAGTGATTGAACAAGTTTGTAATTCCACCAAGAAAGAAGAAGCTTTCCTCTTTCTTGACATCTTAATCAACATCTGCTGTCTCCTGAGTTTTTTATTCCAGCTATTCTTACATGTGTGAGGTGGAATCTTAGGGTTGTTTTCATTTACATTTCCTTGATGACATACTTAGTCACCATACTTAGATGAACATTTCTTTAAAAGCTTCTCAGATATTTGATTTTCCTCAATTGAGAATTCTTTCATCATTTCTGGGACCCAATTGGAATAGGGTTATTTGTCTCTCTGAAGTTTAATTTCTTTAGTACTTTGTATCTATTGGATTATAGCCCTCTATCAGGTGAAGTATTGGTATAGATCTTTTTTTCTAATCTGTTGGTTGCTGTTTTGTCCTAATGACAGTGTCCTTTGGCAGGCAGATTTCTATGACATTGAAGAAATGTCAGTTAGTGAAATAGAACAGGGACTGGCTCCTTCCTGACTTCCCTACATGTCCTATACAGTAATTGGGGGAACTAAACAACCATGTACTATCCCTGCAAGGCATGTCTATCTACAGTCATGGTTCTATAGAGACCTATCAGTGATTCTGGTGATCTTCCCAGCAACTGTATGCTGATGGAATTTGTAGTTTTCATCCTGGTTTCTGTAACTACAGCCTAAGGTGGTGTGAAGCCAAAATACACCATGTGCAGCTGTGAATAGGCCTTAGGAGATTGCCTCCTTGGATTTCTGAGGCATTGCTAAGTTAATGAGAGGAAAACAACACCCTCTGGTCATCAGAGCTCTGGGAATTCTGACACTCTTGCTTTATCTCTATATGAAGCTAGGTCAAAAGATCACCTTTCAGATATATTCTTGAATATCCTTCAGTGTGCTAGCATTGGACTGCAATGAAATATTATGCAGGAGAGGTGTGGAAACATCTTAACTCTTCCATTAGAGATCAGAGAGATGAGCTATTCACAATCAATTGACTGTGTATGTTTCTGTACTTTGGCTTTGACCATGCAGATCTACTGTCTCATACTTCATGGTTCATATGTCCAAATGGGGGGAAAGCACCACTCACAATTGTTCCCCATCCTTCATCCTATGGGCTTAGATTTTAGTGCAACCCTCCACATCTTATATGCTAAATCGACTGTCCTAAATTTCTTCAACATGCACATCACTATTATCCCTACACTCCGTGTGTTTGTGTGTATGTGTGTGTGTATGTGTGTATGTGTGTGTGTGTGTGTGTGTGTGTGTGTGTGTGTGTGTGTGTGTGTTTCTGTGCTCAAATGGTTAATTTGATACAAGTTTACAGAAACCTTGTCATTGAAAAAAGTCTATGTAAGAAAACCATAATCTGTGGATGGGGCAGAAACCAAATGCTCTCCCACAACATGACCTTCTTTAAAGAGTAGTATAATCAGAAATAAGAGATTAAATTTGAAAGTAAAATTTGGAGGTAATACCGTGGCATGTCTGCATTATCATTGTGAACTGTGAGATTGTTCTCTTTGTTCTGTGGGCAGACATGAGGGCTCTGAGGCCAAGTTGCATCCTGTGGATCTGAGAATAAACTGAACGTGACTGTCAACTTGGTCACATGAAGAAAGTGATAGGAGTGAGAAGACAGTATCAGGCCATTGTGACACTGCCGTCCCAATGGAAACATGGAAGTGTTGACAATCAGAGAGTGGGAGTCTCATGTCTGAACTTTGACACACAGCTAGGCAAAGTGTAACCTGTCAGTTAGCTTCCCGAGTACCATCTACAATGAAGGGTAGGCTCAGATGAAGTACTGTTTAAGGTAGGTGCTGTTCCTTGTGAGCTGCATCTCAGGGTAAGTGGATGACCATTCAGCCTCTTGTGACATGGCAGATCAGAGTACTGAGAGACAGAGGGGCCAAATCAGTGTTTGTTTTTCTAGACCAACATAACTGCATTATCCAGGCTAAGGATTTGCTCATGGAAGTCTAGTGTTTCACGTTGGTATAGGCCAATCTGTGTGCAGTCTCAATAGCACAACTGGCTCCAGGCTTCTTTCTTAGTCAATGGGATTTACAGGCAGTCATTTATACTTTTTCTTCTAGATTCACAAATTATTTTCTGGCTTCATATACACAAGGCATAGTATTCTTTCACTCTCTCTCTCTGTGTATGTGTCTTTCTCCGTCTCTCTGTCTCATCTCTCTTTGTCTGTCTTTCTGCCTCTCTGTCCTATTTTTCAGCTTTCCTACAAAGGTCTTTACTAATGATAACATATTTCATGGCAGTTTATGCACTCGATTATCTCATAAAAACCAGTGTGATCTGAACTTGCTGTCTACTGGAGAACAACAATTAAAAAGAGAATTGATGTCCAAATCTACTAGATAAGAATTTAACAACTGAGAAGATGTAGAATATTCAACAATTCCCAACAAGCCTAGGGGCCAAGGATCATGTATGGAAGGAAAATTTTCAGAAATCCAAGAAATGCATGCCAGGCTGACCATGGACTGTCTTCTCTTTACAGGGACTCACAGCCTCAGGAGAAAGATAACATGGGACTTTAATAAACATGCATCATGTAGTAATACCTAGTCTCTTCCCTTACTTTACCTTCCCTGTCTGTATTTTCCTAATGGATGTTGTACATAAATGTAGTAGTGACTGCCTTTCAGGAGTATAGAAGTTGTCATATGTGGCACCCAAATGAAGAATTTGACTTTTCTTCCCTGGCTGGCGCTCCTTACCAATGATCTACTACATCGTTTTCCTATGACTGCTCCTTTGATTTCTGTGTGTGTGAGTGAGTTGTGTTTGTGTGTGTGTGTATCTTTCTCTCTGTCTGTCTGTCTGTCTTTCTTTGTCTCTGTCCATCTGTTTCTTCCACATACCTATATATACTTCAGTTTGACTTCTCATTGCTCATTCCAAGATTGACCCATCATGCTTTCCCTGAGTGTTTGCTATTGATGACTCAAATTACACCTGTGTTAATCAATGCACCTGTATCCAGAACTGTGTGCCTCTGATCACATCACAATCAGTCTCATGGCTTAAATAAATAATTTTTGAGGCTCTGAGGGAATTTTTTATCAGAATTTAAATGTTTTCTGTATTTTTTCTCCCCTATCCATACTGTTGTAGTCTGTGGATATTCCCCAAGTCTTTGCTCACTAGTACTTATCTATGTACCTGGCCTACTGGGAAGACATCATCCCAACCCTCCAATATTACTTAGCAGGGGGAATAGATGAAGAATTTGGAAAAATTGGTCATTTAGCTACAGAAGATATCCCCAGAGTTGGATTAACTGTGTCGAATCAACACAATACTGACAAGAATTCTGAACTATGTTCTCAGTTTATTTTCTTCTTTGTCATTTTGAGTGTGCTACCAAAGGAGTGGGGGACCATTTGTGGGCTGTGGTTGAGAACTGAGTCTTCACTATTCATGCATGAAGGTGGTAAAAAATTCAATAGATCAGTGATATCTATGGGTTAGAAGGGATATTGATAGAAAGTCTTCCTTTGTGTCTCAGGCAAAGATCCTTGAAAGGGCAACTTGGTTTGTTTATTTGGAGAAGATCTTGTTAAAGGGAAGTTATGTGCTGTTGAACTGGACTATCTTCCGGATACTCTAATGTATGCTGGAATTTCCATTGTATTCTCTGTGATGTCACTAGTGTTATGGAAACAGAAACTGCCCTCGTGGCAATTAGTTAATACATATTTGTTTACCTACTCAAATGTTTTTCAGGATGATCAAGCTATTTACAGAGAAAACAGAGAGCATGGAGAGACAAAAGAGAGAGGAGGAAGAAATTAAGATACTTTCTTGTTAAAGAAGTGAAAACATAAATTATCTGGTGCAAAAAGGCGAGTGAGAGCAGTGGGCTGGTTCTGAGGAACTTCCTAGAGGAAGTAGTCTTGGCTCAGGCCTTCTAGGAGTAGGACTTATGACCTGAAGGCTCTGGATCCCTAAAGAAGAGACCCAGTTTCAGGAATATCTGATAAATTTATTGGCAGAGGGTCAGGAATTGTCAAGCATGCATCTTGTCTACTATGCATTCCTTAGTTTCACTCTGAATGAGGAAGAATGCCAAGAAGAGGCACAGCGATAAAAGCTTTGACTCTCAGGGTAGAGTATTGAATTTTATCTTCACAGGATTCCTGGACATGCCATTGGAATTTTATGACAAGGCTACTCCACTCACATGCATCAAGGTCTCTTACACTTTGTCTTGAACATACATGATTAAGGCTTGGTGGTCCTAAACACTATGGACTACAGGACTTACATGCATCCCATCAGATACGAACTGAAAATATCTTCCATTTATTCTTGTCTTGGCCAGATTTTGTTGTTAAGGGCCAGGGCGACTGCAGAAGGCAGTGAGGCACATGTTTAGCGATCACGGTTGCGAGAAAGAAAATAGCTAATAAGTCCAGCTTGAAGAGAGCTTTCCTCATCTTTCAGTGCTTCCAAGTATCTGTAGATTTCCCATTTCATCAAGCTTCATTGGGGGACTCAGCATTTTCTCTCCTGTGACTGGGCCATTACTATGCATGTTCCCTTGTGTTTCTCTACAGGGTCTGCTGGGAAGTCGTCATCCCAACCTTCCACCTCAGTGAGCTAGTAAATCAGATTAAGAATTTGGAGAAATTGATTACTGAGCTCCAGAAGATGACCTGTGAGTTTGGTAAACTCCCAGGAAAGCTGACCCATTCAACCAACAGCATTTGGACAAAAGATAGCCAATATGCCCACTTCTTTTTTGACAGTCCTGACCCCTCTGTGTTAACCTCAGTTTTCTCACACCACAGGAAAATGCAACTGTAATGTCCTCATGTACGAACTAATTTTCTTGTGTGCCACGCAGAGGCAGGCCATGAAGAAAGGATAGGAGTTTAATAAGAAACTATATAATTCTCAGAAAAGCAGAAGCTGTGTTTTGAATAAAAGTCTTGGGATTCGGCAGGTAATGTGTGAGCTCTCATCATGGATTTTCATAGACAGAGATTGCATTTTCTGTCCTCAGAGGAATACAAAAAGCTGATCAGCTACAGAAGCACAGTAACTTAAACTTTGATAAATAAACTTTTATTTATTTATTTTAAAGATTTATTTCATTTGATTTGTATGAGTATTCTGTAACTGTCAGACACGACAGAAGTGGGAGTCAAATGCCATTATGCATGTTTGTATTCCACGATGTTTTTGCTGGTAATTAAACTCATGACCTATGGAAAAGCAGTCAGTTCTCTTAAATGCTGAATCATCTTACCAGCCTAAAATACTTTTGATGGTCATGGTGATTGTATTGATGATGATGATGATGATGGTGATGATGATGATTGTTGTTATTATTATTATTATTATTATTATTATTATTAGTAGTAGTAGTAGTAGTAGTAGTAGTAGTATTTTTATTATTATACTGAAACTCTAAATGGATCAAGATTTACCCTCCTCCAATGCTCTTCCCCCTCTCCTGTCTCAGGAAGATCCTACAATAAGGAAGACACCATTAGAGCTGCCCATCCTCCCCAGCACTAAAGAAAGAAAAGATTTACTTTGTCTGGGTTATGGAGATTTTCTTGTTGACTGGGCTCATAGCTTCAGACCTGAAGAGAGGTAGACTATGGAAATGGGAGCTCCTTTTGGAGGATTCTGCTTATCTTGGAGTAATTGGTCAATACTGAGGAACCCACATGTTGGTCCACCACCTTATCCCTTGCTGAGAATAAAGTCTCCTGGGAACTGGGTAAGCAGGGTAAGCAGGCATGGCTAACAAGTCAATCCAGGTGGGTAAACATTTGTCCATTAGGTATACAGGGGGAGCATTTCATTGACTAAGCTGAATGTATCTACTCTCCACTATGTTCTAATTCCATGTAAGGAAAGTTTTGTTGATTTTGTCTATCCTGTGACCCAGCAAGTGTTTTTCACATTCTTTATGCTGTTTCTTCACTGATATGAACCATGTGAGAATGGAGGGAGCAAAGGAAAGCCACAGAAAACAACATTCTACATTTTATAAGATCAAGGCCTTCTCATAAAAAAAAAAAACTTCTTTGTATCTATGAATTGAGCAATGAGGTAAATGGCTACCAACCTCTGGTCATGCAGCTGATATCTGGTACACTGGTCTATTGACTAAGTATTCCATGGGGGAAAAAAAGCATCAAAAATTAGCATGAGATAAAAAAAGAACTTAAAATGAGTCAGAACTCTGATACCTATCAGTAATTGGTCCCGATGAGGATCAAAAATTATATGAAGGTTATTATCTTGAGCAAGATTTACTCTCCTGGAATTCTCAGATGTTCATATGTGCTTGAAAATCTGTCACATAAGACTGTATTGACATCATACTCTAGTCCAGAAAGACCATACCCCATATTATATTATTCTTTCTGCAGTACAGTGTTTCAACTACTTCACATTACACATTTGTATGTGAGGCTAAATTAATGTTCTACATAGATGAAAGCATTCCCTCAGTCCTTGTCTTAGTAATTTTTTTAAATATAGAAAATGTCTGATAATTCATCAGTTCCACACCTGAACTGAAGTAACTGTTCTTCTGACTGTATTCATAGAGGACATCTGAGTAGTAGTAGACATTTCTAGTCAATGGCGTCTCCCCATGAATCTGTTTGAGCCTGAATAAGAATGCATAGTCATATTTTAGCTAAGGGAATCATGTAGTATCCAAAACATTACAGGATCAGTCTGCTGTAAATATTTTTCTTTCACACAGGTGAAGGAAGGTGCATAAAGGTCCGTATGTCAAAGTTTGTAGATATTACACCATCCAGAGATGAAAATATTTTCATTTACACAGGTGAAGGAAGGTGTATCAAAAGCAGTATGTCAAAGGTTGTAGATATTACACCATCCATAGAAGAAAGTATATCAAGAAGAATTGCGTAGGGCTACACAGATTGATCTAAGTATCCCCACACAATTCTAAGCCAGGAGGGACTAGAAATCACTTTACATGGAAATTTAAAATAATCTGATGCTATGGTATGTAGAAAGTTAATAGATAATGATAAACCACCTAAAAAGCTCATGCATTTATACAAGATGGTATTCAAAAAATATCCAGAGGCAGTTTGCAACCTATGTTTAGCACAAAGAGATCGATTCCCCACTTTGCAGATTCTGATCAGAACCATTAAGTATTAAGAAAACTATATTAGAACTCAGTTGCATATCATAAGACTGTATAACTAGGTAGTCACAGCAAACATGACATTCGGGAAGCATAGCATGAACTTGCCAAGAATGGAGGGAATGCGTTTAGCTGATGATTTCTGGCCATGAAACTCAAATGTCCAAAATACCAGCTGCATTTTCATTTACAGAACAATAAATACTTAATGAGTTTTAGGACAAAATTTGAATCTAAAGTCTCGAAAAATTATTTATTATTGAGCTCTGATTCCCTGTGGAGATTGGAGGATATTATGAGTTTAATCTGTGACCCAGAGGTATAAGTAAATGGTGCATTTTGATGTGATTAGATATGTTAAAGAGGCATGGAAAACAAAGGAGGCCATGGTATCTTTGAAAAAGTGTGCTTCTCCAACATGTAGAAGGAGTTCTCGTGGACTGACCTAGACACACACACACACACACACACACACACACACACACACGCACGCACACACGCACGCACGCACGCACGCACAGACACACACACACACCCTACAAATAAGTGACTTGCTCTGTGCTGTTGGGGCATGCTGGATTGATCCAAGGTATGAGGTGTACATCCACAAGTAAGTCAAACCCAATGTCAATGAAAGAATTCAGAAATCCTCCTCCTTTCTTGAGAAAGAATTCTGTACATGAGCAATGCTTACATTTTAAAGTTTAAGAGGAATGATTTGAAAACAGTAACAACTGAATCCCACTATGAAAACAACATTTCAGAGATATCTAGAGACACCATTTGGATTTTATGGAACTGTAGATGCTCAGTCCTCAGGATTGTAGGATTGAACCAGGTCATTACGAGTCATAACTCTGTAGGGACAGTAAGAATTTTGACAATTCTTCAATTTGAAAAACCTAAGGAACAGTACTGGCAACAGCTGAATTCAAAAGGGAGAAACTTGTGCTTAGGTAAATCCAGTACCTAAGACTGAGCCGCTGGTTCAAAGCCAAGGAGAAACATTGTATCTAAATAAGGACTTCCTGATGCAGAACTGGTTACTAAAATACATAAAGCTAAGGGCTTCAGGAAATATGCATTAGGAAGACTTTGAATGGTAGAAAATTCATGCTATTAATTTAGTGGTATACTTTGAGAGGACGAATTTTTTAAATCTTGATCTCCTTGGGAGTGAAAATATTTGAGCTGAGTAAATGCTGTAGCCCAGGTAGGAAGGGGAAGTGAGTTTCCATTCAGACATTGGAATTCCCTTCACACTGAACATGAACATGAGAGGGTTTGAAAGAAGTGTTGAAGCACATCAAAAATGGCTGGGCATTCAGGATTTGTCTCAGAGGGTTAATTCATTCTTGTTCTGAGGGATTTTCAAGTTTATTATTGGAAATCAGTCAAGATAAATTCAAAGCCTAGAAACCAAATTCTGTACATGTCTCATATTAGCCTTGGAAGTCCTTGACCTGTAAAGGCCCCAAAGAGGCATAGCTAGATTCATCTTTAAAACTCTATTACAATTGGTGACTGACTGCCTTCCCACTATGTTCCAAGGGCAGCCTCAGGGTACACCTGTTGTGATAAATCTTCAACAAGAGAATGCTGTTTAGCTTAATTACTGAGTTTTGTTTTTGGTTTGAGTTTTGTTTTCATCAGGTATTAGCATTGTTTGATTTGGTTGGAAGTTTTGTCACTCATTCTTTTTTTTTTTAATTTTTGTGCTTCTTGTGAATTTTCAGTTCGGTTAAGGTCATGCAATTTATATTATGATTGTATCATTTTAGCACTTTTTGAAAAAAGCTAATATATATTTTTCAGAATAAATTGTTTTTTCAACTCTTAAGAAATTTTTTTTTTATGTGTGGTGTAGCCATCTTGTAATCTGATAATCCATATGTGGAGATAGGTCACTGAAACATTCAGGGGCCTTGGGACTGATAATTTGTTCACAACAAGCCAGAGGTAAACATGTTGATTGGACTTTCGATGTAGCTACTATGGCCCACACTGGATACCAATTTCATGATGGAAAAGATATCCATGATGCATCCTTGTAGTCAAATATTTAGGTTCTCCTAAAATATCATACTCTAGGGGTGATCGTATAAAAGAACTAGTGAGAAACTCAATAGTTTTGCTCTAATGATTCTCAGGAAATGAAACCCTTCACCAATGGAGTAAAAATAGAAATCAGGAAAAACAGAACTGTCTGTCTCTGGTTTCACGAAATATAGTCACAGTGGGAACCACTTGGGAGAGATAATGAATTCCTTGTTTCTAAAAACATTTTTTTATACTTAGTTTTTATGTTTTTGCCTTGAATATATATTTGGTGCCTATTTTGAACAGTAGTTTGTGTCAGTTTATTATCACTAACATTATTATTGCTATTATTTCTTTTGTTTTTTATTTTATTTTATTTTTTTTATCTTTACTAACTTGAATATTTCTTATTTACCTTCCCGATTGTTATTCCTCTTCCAGTTTTCTGGGCCAACATCACCCTAACACCTTCCCCTCCCCCTCAATATGGGCTTTCCCTCTCCATCATCCCCCCTCATTAAAACCCTCACTCCAACAAACACGTTCACTGGGGGTTCAGTCTTGGCAGGTCCAAGGGCTTCCCCTTCCACTGGTGCTCTTACTACCTATTCATTTCTACCTATGAGGATGGAGCCCAGGGTCAGTCCATGTATAGTCTTTAGGTAGTGGTTTAGTCCCTGGAAGCTCTGGTTGCTTGGCATTGTTGTACATATGGGATCTCGAGCCTCTTCAAGCTCTTCCAGTTCTTTCTCTGATTCCTTCAATGGGGGTCCCATTCTCAGTTCAGTGGTTTGCTGCTGGCATTCGCCTCTGTATTTGTTGTATTCTGGCTGTGTCTCTCAGGAGAGATCTACTTCCGGGTCCTGTTGGCCTGCACTTCTTTGCTTCATCTATCTTGTCTAATTGGGTGGCTGTATATGTATGGGCCACATATGGGGCACACTCTGAATGAGTGATATTTCTGCCTCTGTTCTAAATTTTGCCTCCCTATTCCTTGCCAAGGGTATTCTTGTTCCCCTATTAAAGAAGGAGAGAAAAATTTGTGTTTAAGATCTGTAAGAACTTCAAGCCTCTGAACAAAGAAATTGAAGAAGACCTCAGAAGGTCGAAAGATCTCCCATGCTCATGGATTGGCAAGATAAATATGGTAAAAATGGCCATTTTACCAAAAGCGTTCTGCAGATTTAATGCAATCCCCATTAAAACACGAATCCAATTCTTCAGAGAGTTTGACAGGACAATTTCCAAATTCATCTGGAATAACGAAAAACCCAAGATAACAAAAACCTCAACAATATAATGACTTCTTGGGGAATCACTATCCCTGAACTCAAGTAGTATTAGAGAACAATAGTGATAAAACTGCATGGTATTGTTACAGAGACAGAGAGACAGACCAGTTGAATAGAATTGAAGACCCAGATATGAAACCACAAACCTATGGTCACGTGATTTTTGACAAAGGAGCCAAAACCATCTAATAGAAGATAGCATTTTCATCAAATGGTGCTGGTTCAATGTGAGGTCTGCATGTAGAAGAGTGCAGATCAATCCATGCTTATCACCCTATACAAAGCTTAAGTCCAAGGGGATTAAGGACCTCCACATCAAACCAAATGCACTCAAACTAATAGAAAAGAAAGTGGGAAGAATGTCAAACACATGGGCACTGGAGAAAATTTCCTGAAAAAAAAAATGTCTTATGCTCTAAGATAAAGAATCGGCAAAGGGGATCTCATAAAACTGCAAAGCTTATGTAAGGCAAAGGACACTGTTATTGTTTCTTTTTTACACAATTGTTTTGCCTGCTTTATGTGCTATGCACCATATACATGCAATCCCCACTGAAGCCAGTTGAGTGTGAGATTTTCACATAGAATTGGGTTACCCTTTTGGTTCTATGCTTAGCAAATGCTCAAAACGCATGAGCTATGTTTTCAGGACATGTGCATGACTTTTATCCTTTCTTTTGTACTGTATTAGTTGAACTGGATAAAATTCAACCAAAGAGAGAAGTTTTGTGAAACCTACAGGAATACATATATGGTATAGACATGGTCATTCTCTAATCTGCCAGTCATCCATGTAGGTTATTCGTGGATACAGCATTATACCTAAGGATCCCTAAACTCTCAAGTGTCATCCTTGGTGACAATGTAGATTAGACCCATCAGATGAATTGAAGAATTGAAAAATTCTACTAGTGGTGAACGTGGAAAGGAAATCACATTGATGTATCATAAATGCAGTGCTAAAAGCAAGATTCAGACTAGTCTGTGGGAATACAGACTGCAGCTGAGACAACAGACATATTGTGGAAAATAATTCAGTTCAAAAATGGGAAGGGAGAAAGGTAGTTGATATTCTTGTAACAGATTTCACAACATTTAAAATGTGTTTCTTCCAGATCAGAGAATGACTGTTGTAAAGCAACTCCTGCAATGAACTTTTGAGACCAAACATCAACCTGAGAATTAATGTGTAAAAGAATTAATCCTGTGTCTCCCCAGACTTTTGCTTTGAAACTAAGAGTCAAAAGTATCCATTCTATGAACGATATATAGATATATACACATTATTGCAGGATGGAAACAGAGTTTCTTCATTTCTGAGAATGAGTTATTCAGCAGGTGAGTTGGGTCAGAAATAAAGGTAATTATTTCTGACTCTTGATACCTGAAATCCTTCCCTAGGAACCCATGATTGAAAGAAAGAACAAACTTCAGACAACCTGTCTAAGATTTTTATATTGTCCAGTTTATCAAGTCTTGGTCCACAAAAGGAAAGACATCTGGTTTTCCAATTCTTTATCCTGTAATTCTTCTACATGATGGATTCATGCAAATATATTACTGTACATTGACAGATTACTGTTTCTATTTTTATTCTTTTGCCAAGAACTATAGAAAATAATAAGCACTGTATCAAAGCATCATATGAAAATCATGCTAAGGGAATGTGGCCGTTGGAAATTTGTAATTGAGATGAACCTCTTACAACACAAAAACTGCACTAAAAGGTCTTCTCTAGATTCCTGGTGCAGATATCTATATCAGCCACCAAAACTAGATAATATTGATGAAGCTAAGAAGTCCCTGATCCCAGGAACTGGATATAGTTCTTTCCTGAGAGACACAGCTAGAGCATATCAAATACAGAAATGAAAGCTATTGGCAAACCAGTAAACTTGGAAAGGGTCTCTTGTTGGTAGATTTTGAGATAGGATTACAAGTGCTGGAGGGACTTTCAACCCCATAAAAAAAAACAAATCCAATGAACCAGAGCTTTCTGGTACTAAACTCATATTCAAAGAATGTACAAGGAGAGAACTATGGTTCAAACTGGAAATGTAGCAGAGGATGGCTTTGATGGGCACGAATGGAAAGAGAATTCCTTGGTTTTCCCTTGGTTTGGCACCCTGTTCAAGGGAATGTCAAAGGGATGCAAGGGGGTTTATAGAAGAAGGGGAGGTGGACCGGTTAGGGAACTTTTGTGCAGGAAATTGAGAAAGGAAAAATATTCAAAATGTTATTATAGAAATAACAATCACAAAAGTAATAGTATTTGGTAAAAAGTAAACAAAAAAATGATAAAAAGAAACTGCCAGCTAATCACTCCTATTGACTCTGAAATCTAGAGAGTCACTGTCAGGGAATGGTAGTCAGAGTAATACTAGTTAAAGACTGAGATGATGAAGACTCAACTAGAAGCACTTCTCTCTCCCACATATCAGTGTCAGACACAAACTGCACTAAAGGGATCATAATCCTGGAGAAGTTTACTCTAAGCTAAGATCAAAATACGTGTCCATCCCTTCTTCCTTAGGATGTTTTTCTTCTTGACAAAAAGAATAAAGGCCATGGGCTCTCAGGAAACAACTGTGCCCTTCCCAACACATGGGTTTTGGAATAAAGAATGAATGATATAAACTCTGTGATTTTCAGGAACCATAAGATCAGGGAAGTCCAGATGTTTCTGAGATGCTTCCATCTCCGGATTCCCATATGTGGAAGGCTCAGATCAAGGCTGTCTCTTCAGGGAACCCACTAAACCCCTACCCATGACTAACTGAGCTCTGCAATGGACCACATATTTCTTCCTTTTTTATACCAATACCGAGGGGCAGCTTCTTTCTCCCCATCTCTGATCTCCTCATCCTCTTTGTTCTCCCTCCCAAATGGCTGTTTACTCTTAATTAAAGGCCAATTAGCAAGCCCTAGAGGTACTGAAGGAATATCTGAGAGGCAGTTGCTGTCACAGCAACACTTGTGACATTACAGAAGGATCTAGGGCTCTCTAGGATACAAGAGATTTTTCAGGGAGGGCCTAATGATGATGTCACTGAGAACTGCCAACGCCTACCTGCTGAACAGCTTTCCTTACATTACCAGTTTTGAGAGTGCCTTTTCCAAGAGACTCTCTTGTGACACAGGGTAAAACTTTATGTACTCCATCTCTCTAAGACTTGAGACTTCTCATGTCCTCATTAGTGGTAACATGCTCTGAATGGAGAATGTTAGTCTGGGGCTTGGCATGGGTAGAAATGATTTAGGAAAATAAAGTATAGGATATTCTTCTAGATAATATTTTATTCCCAGGTTCATTCGTGTGACTTACAGTTCAATATTCTATGATTTCTCTTTTCCCCAACTGGCAGTATTTTTCCTATAGATGACTAATTTATTGAATATTGTATTACACAATTGTGATCATGTTCTAGTGTGCTTCTCTTGCTTAGTGCTTAAAAAAGTGATACCCAATACTGTATTAGAACAAATATTACATAGTACACCTAAAGAAAACAAATTACTTCCAAGGCCAACATAACTTCATAAGTAAGCAATTTGAATTTACAGAGAAATGTATTATTGTAAATTGTATTATTTATCTTCAAAAGTACCCTTATAAGAATCTTTAAAACAATAGAAATCTAAACATCTGTATAAAAATTTCATTCCTGCTTTAAAAAAATCAGAATGCACATCTGTGATATTGAGTTGTAAAGTGCGTAAATAAATAAATGAATTTTAAAGACACAGATGTCCCATCTATGGTCAACATGTTTTGGGAAAGCCCAATTCTAGTTGTTCGGTACCCACATGAAGACTCTGTAGTGCCTATGTCCTTAGAGGCCATAATCCTTTTCATTCTATTCTTCCATCAGAGTCCCAAGCTCTACCCATGGTTTGGCTAGTTGATGTCTGCTTCTGTATGAGTCAGTAGTTTAGTGGAGTCTCTCAGAGGGAAGCCATCTTAGATTCCTTTCTCCAAGCCTATCAGAGTTTCATTAATAATGTCAGGGATCAGTGCTCATCCACGGGGTGGGTCTTAATCTGCACTAACCATTGGTCAATCATTCCACACTCTCTGCTCTATGCACGGACCTTTCATTTCTTGTGGTCAGAATAAATTTTGGGTCAAAAGTTGGTATCTCTCTCACTCCATTTGGTTTGCTCTCTGGCTACAGGAGATGGCTTCTTCAGGTCCATATCAGTGAGGCTGTGAGTCTCAGCTAAGGAAACACTCATTGTTTCGTGGGCATCTCTTACCCCAGGTCTCTGCCACTTTCTGGATATGACTTCTACCTCCACACCCCTTTCCATCTAGGCTGCTGTATCTGGCCTCTGTAGCAGAGGATGTGATAACAGAGACTAGATATCCAAGGTGAGGAGATACCCATGGGGTCCACTCCTGATCAGAGGAGAAAGGGCTAGGAGAAAGATTGTGAGAAGGGTGAACCTGAGGGGGGCAGTGTGCAGTAGGTACAGTGAATATATAAACAAATAACTATGAAAATAACTAAGTCTACTTGAAGGTAGGAAGCAGATATGTGTATATGTGTGTGTGTGTGTGTGTGTGTGTGTGTGTGTGTGTGTAACTAGCAAACTTGAATGTAAGAAGCAGGTGCTTGTGTGTTTGTGTGTGTGTAAGTAATTAAGTAAACTTGATGTAAAGAGCAATTTTGCATGTGTCTGTGTGTGTTAGTGTGTGTGTATCTTTGTGTTTATGTCTGTGTGTATCTGTGTGTTTGTACGTGTGTGTTTGTTCATCTGTGTGTGTGTGTGTGTGTGTGTGTGTTTATCTGAAACTATGATATTGATGTTGAGAATCACCTGGTTGAAATTCTTTTACACCGCCCTATTAGAAATCAAAAAGGGGAGGAAAGACTACTCATGTTCCAAAATCGTAGGCCCTGGGTGCCCAGAACTGAAGTATGGACTGACCAAATGGTACACAAAGCAGAGGCTAACAATTCACTCTCCTGAGAACTACTTAGCAGTTCCAGTCCAATGCAATGAATTTACATGTACTGAGGAATATGGAATTGTAGCATAATGAGCTGAGATCATTTACAAACAATTTCTGGAAAATTTCCAAAGAGCTAAGAATGGATATAGGGAATTTTCAAGGCCCCTGAGATATTAGTTTGTGGTTTAAACTCTGCCCAGATGAAAACGTTTAAATACTGGACTAATCTACTAAAGTAATTTAGTAGCAAGCATGCTTTACAATTAATTGCAATTAAGCATGGTGGTGAATAAAGAGAACACTGTAAAACAAAGTTATGTTTCTTAAAGTTTGTTTGAAGCCAGCAAGAAAGAGCATAGTGGTTTTGTTTTCTTTCTTTCACAGACTTTTCACCTTTTTGAAAGAGCACTTTGGGATCCTTAATTACCTATTTATTATCAGACCTTCCTTCCAACCCAGAGTTCTTTCAGGTCTGCCTTGATTTCTTGGTTCATTACCTATAGACAATGGGGTTCAGCATGGATATCACTGTGGTATGGAAGATGACCAAGAATTTATCACCTACTTGTAGGTGGTTACATGTGGGTCTCAAGTAGTTTTGTCCCAACCCTACAAGGCAACCTATTCCCGATGAAAAATTGCCAAATGGGAATATACCTCTCGACTCATTTGTGTTGAATAGTTAATTAGGGCCATACAGTGGTCAAAGGCCATGGCTGCCAAAGCAGCACTCAGTTATACCTGAAAGTGTGAAGAAAAAGTGTGGCACATCCCTCCTGAGTGACTCCTCAGATCTCACTTACAAGGCTCTCCATATCTTGGGTATGACAGAACCAGTGTAACCAACTTCCAGGATACATAAGTTCGCCAGAAAGAAGTGCATGGGGGTGTGTAGAGATGGATTTATGTAGATAGCTAATGCTATGAGAGCAGAATGAAGGTTAACAGGAGGAAGCATTCTCCAGAAACCTCAAAGTTCTTGGTAATTGCAAAGCATTTTTAAAACAATCCCTTTTCCTTCCACAAAGAGCAATTGACACAATTGACACTCATCTCCTGGAAGACAGAACAGTAAGCCATTAGAAGGATTCTTGTAGATGAGAGATAATGATTTTTTAACAGTTTTAGACACTCACTTACATCGGAGTCAAAGTCTTTCTCTGTAGTCACAAAAATCAAACTTAGAAATGATTTATTCTCACAGATTTTCATATTTAAAACTTTCTTTCTTAACACCAGGGGATTTTCCAAAATGTGCTAAGCATTGAGCAAAGTGTCCAAATATTTACAAAGATGGTGCAAACTTGTATTCTTGGCACTAATGAAGCTCAGGCAGAAGGTTTACCATGGGTCTGAGTTCAGATTCACATGCTGTATAAAGCAATCATTCAAATTAAGGAAAGAAAACGTTGACTGTATCTCAAGTTTTTACCCATTCTAATCACTAACTAGTTATAAATGTTATGCAGAAAAACAGATCAACCCAGTCATTTCTACGCTTTCGTTTTGCCACAGGTATAGTCTCTCCAACCACCGTGTGTGTGTGTGTTGGGTCCCGATTATTCTCTGATTGCTCTTATGAATATTGAAACCCACACAGTAAAGGTATAATTTCCACAAGACCCTTTATTTTTGAAAAAAATGTAAAATCAAATAATCATTTGATAAAAAATGTTTACAGGTTTACATACATAAATTTAAAGCCAGGGAACATCTAGATGTCTGCACAATATTGACATGGTCTGAGGTGCATCTGAGCCATGAAAGAGAAGAAGGATCAACCAAACAGGACCATAACCCTTCATGCTGGATTTTTCACTATGGCAGCTGTTATCTGTAACTTAATAGTTTCTGTCTCTTTATAGAACATGTTTTCTTAGTGAAACTATCACTGCATAGGCATTAAATTTCTGTTTTCTTAATATTGTTCATGTTATTCTATCAATCAGACTATTGATTTAATTTAAAAAAGAGAAAAAATGAGGTGTTGTCTTGATATGTATTCCAGGCTAACCTGATTCCTTATTCCTCTCTCTCAGTCTTTTGAATGTGAGTATTCAAAAAGACATGGTGCCTGGCTTGATAGAAATTTCGTCCTATCCTTTCATCTCAACATCTTAGAATTCCACCAAATTGCCTGTATTTCTGTACATATAGTATCTATACAGTTCATTCCTCTTTGCTCACTTTTGCATATGGCAGCTGCTGTGTGCTTGCTTGGTAACCTACATGGAAAGATGTTCAATTCCAGCACAGCCTTTTCTGTTTTCAGATGCCACCCTCTCTTCTTTCTACAGGCACATTCTGTTTTCACACTGTAACTTGTAAAGTAGCTGTAAGCACTGCGCTGGCGACTACTTTTCATCTTGTTCACATTGTAGCCTTATATGGAGACTGAGTATGGACTGCAAAGTTCTTATCATTATGTTTACCATCCTTACCAATCAATGAGCTCTCATGTAATGAGAAGCTCCAGTGTTTAGCTTACTTTGGCTCCTTTGGGATTCTGCCTGTCCCTTCCCATTATAACTTCTGAAGTTTAATCACATGTCTCTCAAGTATTGGAGAGGTGGCTAACTCGTTTTTCTCCCAGTCTGATATCTTTTCCCTTCAAATGATATAACCTTTCCTGTTTTGTTGGGTGTATATGTCTTTGCTGAAGATTGGGTTTTCTTGCCAAAAAATACTTTTTCCTGACAAGGTTAGAATAGGAGATACCACCAGCCTATTAGGTTCTATCTCTGTTTACTTGATATAATGGAATTTCAAATATATGTGAGTAGATCAATCGCATGGTTGATCCACAAATCAAATGTGAGCTTCAGTATTTCCAAATTATAAATACACATGTTACCTATGTTTATAAATACTATATAAGACACACACACACACACACATGCACACATACTCACATGTATGCCACATACATATGTGTGCCTATGTATTCATGCAGAAACACAGACACAGAGAAACAGAATAGAAAAAGAGCACATGGAGATTGTACATGTATTAAAATGTTAGTATAAACAACAATGCAGGGTAACAGTATTTGTTTACATCCCATTTCACCATTTGTTCACTTAAAGACGAGCCTGAGAAAACAATGTATTCCAAATGAGTTTGCTTGTGTGTGAAATAAGTTAATTTCCCAAATCACTTATGTTGATCTGGTATTGAGTGTTTGTCAGCTACATGGGTAATGAGCATGTGTGCATGTCTACCCACACACATTTCAGATTTACGTTTGCTTACACTCTGTTTTGGGGAATTTCTCATCATCGTACATAATTTTCGTTTCTATTCACTAATTCATTACTAGATTAATTTTCTATTGGGAATAATAAAAAAACCCAGCTCCCCAAACAACAACAACAACAAAAAAAAAAACAAAGCAATACATAATTTCTCATGGGGGCAGGAGACATAATCAGGTATACCATTTTATTAGATCTATTAATTAGATCTGCATCCATTCATAAAAATCTAAGTGTAGAGAATATGAGACATACTTAAAGCTCTGACATTTATGAAGCAGGAGGTCTGTTGTACATACTGGACATCTCAGTGGACTCTGCAATTGTAGAAAAATTGTGGAATGCAAAGGATTCTATTGTGATGCATTTCACACTTATTTTGATGTACTGTAAATATTTCTCAATATTAAATTAAAACAAACAAAAAGAAGTAAAAAACACAGAAAATGAATACTTTTTTAAATCTGAAATATTTATAAAGAAACTTCCATTTCATTAGTAGGTTCTGTATTTGTATAGGCATCTCTTTAAGTAGAGAGTGTGGCCTTTCCTCTCACAGTTAAATTTCCAGAAAATCAACTCAAGAACTAGAATGTTATAGGCTTCTCTTTAAGTAGAGAGTGTGGCCTTTCCTCTCACAGTTAAATTTCCAGAAAATCAACTCAAGAACTAGAATGTTATATTTACATTTAAATTTGTCCAACAAAAATGATTTGTGGGAAATCCTGAGGCTGCAGGACATATTGACACATCTCCGCACCTCAGCACAGATCCCTGATGCAAGGAGAAATTGAACAGTGCTTCTGGACACTGTGATATAGGAACCGTCTGCCACTTGTACACAGGATTCTGTTCTGCAGCGAGAACTGCGCTGAATGGGCAAACAGTTCCCTGTACCCAAATCCCATAGGGGTGACAGCTGCTTACACACATGAGAACAGAACACCAAAGACAACTCAATGACTAGGGCCAAGCGTAGAAACCTAAGAAACAAAACCAATACTACTTGGAATCAGCAGAGCCCAGTTATCCCACCAAAGAAAACACTGAATATATAAACTCACCAGAAAAGCAAGATTTAGATTTCAAATCACATTTGTTGATAGTGACGGAGGAATTTGAGATATACCTAAAGAATTGCATTAGAAAAATCCAGGAAAACACAAGTGAACAAGTAGAAGCCCTTTGAGAGGAAACACAAACATCCATGAAACAATTACAGGAAACATGACCAAACAGGTGGACGATTTGAAAATAGAAATAGAAATAATAAAGAAAGCAAAAAGTTGACAAAGATGGACATAGAAAAACAAAGGAAGAGACAAGGATCCGGAGATACAAGAATCACCAACAGAATGCAAGAGATAGAAGAGGAATCTCAGGGGCAGTAGATTCCATAGAAAACATCGACACAACTGATGAAGATAATGTAAAAACAAAAAGTTCCTGGACCAAAACTTTAAGGAAATCCAGACGGAAATGAAAAGTTAAACCTGAGGTTAATAGGTATAGAAGAAAGATATGACTCCCAACTTAATGGGCCAGTAAATATCTTCAACAAAATTAAAAAAGAAAACTTCCCTGACCTATAGAAAGTGATGCCCCAAAACAAACAAGAAGCACACAGAATTCCAAAGAGATTGGAACAGAAGAGAAATTCCTCCCATCACATAATAGTCAAAACACCAAATGTGCAAAACAAAGAAAGAATATTAAAAGCAGTAAGGGAAATAGGTCCGAGTGACATATATACTCAGACCTATAAGTATTACACCAGACTTCTCACCAGAGACTATGAAAGTGAGAATATCCTGGACAGATGTCAAATATACCCTAAGAGAGCAAAATTGCCAGACCAGGTTATTGTATCCAGTAAAACTTTCAAGTAACATAGACAGAGAAACCAAGATATTCCATGAAAAACCCAAATTTATGAAATGTCTTTCAGCAAATCCAGGCGTACAAAAGAAAATACATGGAAAACACCAACACAAGGAGAGAAAATACATCATACCAAAAACAAGAATATAATTTCCTTGCAATGAAATGAAAAGAGAGACAAACAAACATAATTCTACCTCTAATTAGAACAATAAATATCTCTCCACATCAATGGACTCAAGTCCGCAATGAAAAGGCACAGACTCACAGAATGGATACAGAAAGAGTATGAAGCATTTAGCTGTAGGCAGGAAACACACCTCAGAGACAAAGACGGATACTACCTCAGAGTACATGCCTGGAAAACAAATTTCAAGAAAATTGCCTGAACAAGCAAGCTGAAATTGGATTATAATATCAAATAAAATTGAATTTCAACCAAAAGTCTTTAAAAAAAGATAAGGAAGGAAATGCCTTTCTAAGGAGGATAAAGAGGATGATGACTTCATAGTCATCATAGGATATATCCACCAAGATGAACTCTCCATCCTATGTATCTCCAAATGAAAGGGCACCTGCATTCATTAAAAAAAAAAACAAAAAACAAAAAAAAACCTTACTAAAGTACATAGCATACATTGCATTTCACATGATAGATAATAGTAGGAGACTTCAACACCACACACTCATCACTGGAGAGATCATGGAAACAGAATTTGGACAGAGATGTAGAGAAACTAACAGAAGTTATGAACCAAATTTATTTAACAGATATTTATAGAATATTCCATCCTAAATATAAAAATATATACATTATTTTCAGAACCTCAATGAACCTTCTCAAAAATTAACCATATAATCGGTCACTAAACAGGTCTCAATATATACCGGAAGATAGAAATAGTCCCATGCATTCTGTAAGATCACCATACACTAAGACTGGTCTTGAACAAAAACAATAATGATAGAAAGCTCATGTATACATGGAATTTGAACCATGCTCTACTCTATGACAATGTGGTCAAGGAAGAAATAAAGACATAAATTAAAGACTTCTTAGAACGTAATGAAAATGAAGATACAACATTCCCAAACATATGTGACACAATGAAAGCAGTACTAAGAGGAAAACTTATAGCTCTGAATGCTTGGGAGAAGAAACAGGAGAGAGCATATATCAGCAGCTTGACCGCACACCTAAAGCTCTAGAACAAAAAGAAATAAGTAAACCCAAGATGTGTAGAAGGCAGGAAATAATCAAACTCAGAGATGAAATGAATCAAGTAGAAACAAAAAGGACTTTACAAATAATCAACAACACCAGAATCTGTTTCTATGAGAAAAACAACAAGATATATAAACCCTTACCCAGACAAACCGTGGTCACAGAGACTGTATCCACATTAACATAATCAGAAATGAAAGGGGAGACATAAAAACAGAATTTGAAGAAATTGCAAAAATCATGAGATTTCACTATAAAAGCCTATATTCAAGAAAATTGGAAAATATGGAGGCAATGGACAATTTTGTAGACTGATACCAGGTACCAACATTAAATTAGGAACAAATAAAACATCTAAACAACCCCATTAATCCTAAAGAAATAAAAGAATTTATTAAAGGTCTCCCAACCAAAAAGATCCCAGTTCCAGTTGGGTTCAGTACAGGATTTTATTAAACCTTCATAGAAGACCTTGTAAAAATACTGTCCAAACTAATCTACAAAATTAAAACAGAGCACTATCAAATTGCTTCTATGTAGCCACAATTAGTCTAATACCTAAACCACACAAAGACCAAACAAAGAAAGAGAACTTCAGATCAATTTCCCTTATGAATATTGATGCAAAAATACTCAATAAAATACTTGCCAACCAAATCTAAAAAAACATCAAAATATTCATCCGTCATGAGCAGGGATGCAGCAATGTTTTAATATACAGATAACCATAAATGTGATCCAACATGTAAACAAACTCAAAGATAGGGACATATGGTCATTTCATTTGATACTGAGAAAGCATTTGACAAAATTCAACAGCAATTCAGGATAAAAGTCGTGGAAAGATCAGGAATTGAATGTCCGTATCTTAACATAGTGAAAGAAATATACAGAAAACCTCCAGCTAAGATCAAACTAAATGGAGAGAAACGTGAAGCAATCGCACTAAAATAAAGGACAAGACAAATCTGCCCACTCTGTCCCCACTTATTCAATACAGTTCTTCATGTCAAAGCCAGAGCAATCAGACAGCAAATGGAAGACAATGGGATACAAATTGGAAAGGGGAGAAATCAAAATATCACTATTGGCACATGATATGATAGTATAATTTTTTTTTAACTTGAGTATTTCTTATATACATTTCGAGTGTTATTCCCTTTCCCGGTTTCCGGGCAAACATCCCCCTCCCCCCTCCCCTTCCTTATGGGTGTTCCCCTCCCAATCCTCTCCCCATTGCCGCCCTCCCCACATAGACTAGTTCACTGGGGGTTCAGTCTTAGAAGGACCCAGGGCTTCCCCTTCCACTGGTGCTCTTACTAGGATATTCATTGCTACCTATGGGGTCAGATTCCAGGGTCAGTCCATGTATAGTCTTTAGGTAGTGGCTTAGTCCCTGGAGCTCTGGTTGCTTGGCATTGTTGTACTTTTGGGGTCTCGAGCCCCTTGAAGCTCTTCCAGTTCTTTCTCTGATTCCTTCAATAGGGGACCTATTCTCAGTTCAGTGGTTTGCTGCTGGCATTCGCCTCTGTATTTGCTGTATTCTGGCTGTGTCTCTCAGGAGCGATCTACATCCGGCTCCTGTCGGTCTGCACTTCTTTGCTTCATCCATCTTGTCTAATTGGGTGGCTGTATATATATTGGCCACATGTGGGGCAGGCTCTGAATGGGTGTTCCTTCAGTCTCTGTTTTAATCTTTGCCTCTCCCTTCCCTGCCAAGGGTATTCATTTTCGTCATTTAAAGAAGGAGAGAAGCATTCACATTTTGATCATCCATCTTGTGTTTCGTTTGTTCTAGGGATCTAGGGTATTTCAAGCATTTGGGCTAATAGCCACTTATCAATGAGTGCATACCATGTATGTCTTTCTGTGATTGGGTTAGCTCACTCAGGATGATATTTTCCAGTTCCAACCATTTGCCTACGAATTTCATAAACTCGTTGTTTTTGATAGCTGAGTAATATTCCATTGTGTAGATGTACCACATTTTCTGTATCCATTCCTCTGTTGAAGGGCATCTGGGTTCTTTCCATTTTCTGGCTATTATAAATAAGGCTGCGATGAACATAGTGGAGCACGTGTCTCTTTTATATGTTGAGGCATCTATTGGGTATATGCACAAGAGAGATATAGCTGGATCCTCAGGCAGTTCAATGTCCAATTTTCTGAGGAACCTCCAGACTGATTTCCAGAATGGTTTTACCAGTCTGCAATCCCACCAACAACGGAGGAGTGTTCCTCTTTCTCCACATCCTCGCCAGCATCTGCTGTCACCTGAGTTTTTGATCTTAGCCAATCGCACTGGTGTGAGGTGAAATCTCAGGGTTGTTTTGATTTGCATTTCCCTTATGACTAAAGATGTTGAACATTTCTTTAGGTGTTTCTCAGCCATTCGGCATTCCTCAGCTGTGAATTCTTTGTTTAGCTCTGAACCCCATTTTTTAATAGGGTTATTTGTTTCTCTGCGGTATAACTTCTTGAGTTCTTTGTATGTTTTGGATATAAGGCCTCTATCTGTTGTAGGATTGGTAAAGATCTTTTCCCACTCTGTTGGTTGCCGTTTTGTCCTAACCACAGTGTCCTTTGCCTTACAGAAGCTTTGCAGTTTTATGAGATCTCATTTGTCGATTCTTGATGTTAGAGCATAAGCCTTTGGTGTTTTGTTCAGGAAATTTTTTCCAGTGCCCATGTGTTCCAGATGCTTCCCTAGTTTTTCTTCTATTAGTTTGAGTGTGTCTGGTTTGATGTGGAGGTCCTTGATCCACTTGGACTTAAGCTTTGTACAGGGTGATAAGCGTGGATCGATCTGCATTCTTCTACATGTTGCCCTCCAGTTGAACCAGCACCATTTGCTGAAAATGCTATCTTATTTCCATTGGATGGTTTTGGCACCTTTGTCAAAAATCAAGTGACCATTGGTGTGTGGGTTCATTTCTGGGTCTTCAATTCTATTCCATTGGTCTATCTGTCTGTCTCTGTACCAATACCATGCAGTTTTTATCACTATTGCTCTGTAATACTGCTTGAGTTCAGGGATAGTGATTCCCCCTGAAGTCCTTTTATTGTTGAGGATAGCTTTAGCTATCCTGGGTTTTTTGTTATTCCAGATGAATTTGCAAATTGTTCTGTCTAACTCTTTGAAGAATTGGATTGGTATTTTGATGGGGATTGCATTGAATCTGTAGATTGCTTTTGGTAAAATGGCCATTTTTACTATATTAATCCTGCCAATCCATGAGCATGGGAGATCTTTCCATCTTCTGAGGTCTTCTTCAATTTCTTTCCTCAGTGTCTTGAAGTTCTTATTGTACAAATCTTTTACTTGCTTGGTTAAAGTCACACCGAGGTACTTTATATTATTTAGGTCTATTATGAAGGGTATCATTTCCCTAATTTCATTCTCGGCTTGTTTCTCTTTTGTATAGAGGAAGGCAACTGATTTATTTGAGTTAATTTTATACCCAGGCACTTTGCTGAAGTTGTTTATCAGCTTTAGTAGTTCTCTGGTGGAACTTTTGGGATCACTTGAATATACTATCAAGTCATCTGCAAATAGTGATATTTTGACCTCTTCTTTTCCGATCTGTATCCCTTTGATCTCCTTTTGTTGTCTGATTGCTCTGGCTAGAACTTCAAGAACTATATTGAATAAGTAGGGAGAGAGTGGGCAGCCTTGTCTAGTCCCTGATTTTAGTGGGATTGCTTCAAGTTTCTCTCCATTTAGTTTAATGTTAGCAACTGGTTTACTGTATATGGCTTTTACTATGTTTAGGTATGGGCCTTGAATTCCTATTCTTTCCAGGACTTTTATCATGAAGGGGTGTTGAATTTTGTCAAATGCTTTCTCAGCATCTAATGAAATGATCATGTGGTTCTGTTCTTTCAGTTTGTTTATATAATGGACCACGTTGATGGTTTTCCGTATATTAAACCATTCCTGCATGCCTGGGATGAAGCCTACTTGATCATGGAGGATGATTGTTTTGATGTGCTCTTGAATTCGGTTTGCCAGAATTTTATTGAGTATTTTTGCGTCGATATTCATAAGGGAAATTGGTCTGAAGTTCTCTTTCTTTGTTGTGTCTTTGTGTGGTTTAGGTATAAGAGTAATTGTGGCTTCGTAGAAGGAATTCGGTAGGGCTCCATCTGTTTCAATTTTGTGGAATAGTTTGGATAATATTGGTATGAGGTCTTCTATGAAGGTTTGATAGAATTCTGCACTAAACCCGTCTGGACCTGGACTCTTTTTGGTTGGGAGACCTTTAATGACTGCTTCTATTTCCTTAGGAGTTATGGGGTTGTTTAACTGGTTTATCTGTTCCTGATTTAACTTCGATACCTGTTATCTGTCTAGGAAATTGTCCATTTCCTGAAGATTTTCAAATTTTGTTGAATATAGGTTTTTATAGTAAGATCTGATGATTTTTTGAATTTCCTCTGAATCTGTAGTTATGTCTCCCTTTTCATTTCTGATTTTGTTAATTTGGACGCACTCTCTGTGTCCTCTCGTTAGTCTGGCTAAGGGTTTATCTATCTAGTTGATTTTCTCAAAGAACCAACTTTTGGTTCTGATGATTCTTTCTATGGTACTTTTTGTTTCCACTTGGTTGATTTCAGCTCTGAGTTTGATTATTTCCTGCCTTCTGCTCCTCCTGGGTGTATTTGCTTCTTTTTGTTCTAGAGCTTTTAGGTGTGCTGTCAAGCTGCTGACATATGCTCTTCCCTGTTTTTTTCTGCAGGCACTCAGAGCTATGAGTTTTCCTCTTAGCACAGCTTTCATTGTGTCCCATAAGTTTGAGTATGTTGTATCTTCATATTCATTAAATTCTAAAAAGTTTTTAATTTCTTTCTTTATTTCTTCCTTGACCAGGTTATCATTGAGTAGAGCATTGTTCAATTTCCATGTATATGTGGGCTTTCTTCCCATATTGTTATTGAAGACCAGTTTTAGGCCATGGTGGTCCGATAGCACGCATGGGATTATTTCTATCTTTCTGTACCTGTTGAGGCCCGTTTTTTGACCAATTATATGGTCAATTTTGGAGAAAGTACCATGAGGAGCTGAGAAGAAGGTATATCCTTTTGCTTTAGGATAGAATGTTCTATAAATATCCATTAAGTCCATTTGGCTCATGACTTCTCTTAGTCTGTCGACATCATTGTTTAATTTCTGTTTCCATGATCTGTCCATTGATGAGAGTGGGGTGTTGAAATCTCCCACTATTATTGTGTGAGGTGCAATGTGTGTTTTGAGCTTTAGTAAGGTTTCTTTTACGTATGTAGGTGCCCTTGTATTTGGGGCATAGATATTTAGGATTGAGAGTTCATCTTGGTGGATTTTTCCTTTGATGAATATGAAGTGTCCTTCCTTATCTTTTTTGATGACTTTTAGTTGGAAATTGATTTTATTTGATATTAGAATGGCTACTCCAGCTTGCTTCTTCTGACCATTTGCTTGGAAAGTTGTTTTCCAGCGTTTTACTCTGAGGTAGTGTCTGTCTTTTTCTCTGAGGTGTGTTTCCTGTAGGCAGCAGAATGCAGGGTCCTCGTTGCGTATCCAGTTTGTTAATCTGTGTCTTTTTATTGTGGAGTTGAGGCCATTGATATTGAGAGATATTAAGGAATAGTGATTATTACTTCCCGTTATATTCATATTTGGATGTGAGGTTATGTTTGTGTGCTTTCATTCTCTTTGTTTTGTTGCCAAGACGATTAGTTTCTTGCTTCTTCTAGGGTATAGCTTGCCTCCTTATGTTGGGCTTTACCATTTATTATCCTTTGTAGTGCTGGATTTGTAGAAAGATATTGTGTAAATTTGGTTTTGTCATGGAATATCTTTGTTTCTCCATCAATGTTAATTGAGAGTTTTTCTGGATACAGTAACCTGGGCTGGCATTTGTATTCTCTTAGGGTCTGTATGACATCAGTCCAGGATCTTCTGGCCTTCATAGTTTCTGGCGAGAAGTCTGGTGTGATTCTGATAGGTCTCCCTTTATATGTTACTTGACCTTTTCCCCTTACAGCTTTTAATATTCTTTCTTTATTTTGTGCCTTTGGTGTTTTGACAATTATGTGACGGGAGGTGTTTCTTTTCTGGTCCAATCTATTTGGAGTTCTGTAGGCTTCTTGTATGTCTATGGGTATCTCTTTTTTTAGGTTAGGGAAGTTTTCTTCTATGATTTTGTTGAAGATATTTACTGGTCCTTTGAGCTGGGAGTCTTCACTCTCTTCTATACCTATTATCCTTAGGTTTGATCTTCTCATTGAGTCCTGGATTTCCTGTATGTTTTGGACCAGTAGCTTTTTCCGCTTTACATTATCTTTGACAGTTGAGTCAATGATTTCTATGGAATCTTCTGCTCCTGAGATTCTTTCTTCCATCTCTTGTATTCTGTTGGTGAAGCTTGTATCTACAGCTCCTTGTCTCTTCTTTTGGTTTTCTATATCCAGGGTTGTTTCCATGTGTTCTTTCTTGATTGCTTCTATTTCCATTTTTAATTCCTTCAACTGTTTGATTGTGTTTTCCTGGAATTCTTTCAGGGATTTTTGCGATTCCTCTCTGTAGGCTTCTACTTGTTTATTAATGTTTTCCTGTGTTTCCCTAAGTGTGTTCATGTCTTTCTTGAAGTCCTCCAGCATCATGATCAAATATGATTTTGAAACTCGATCTTGCTTTTCTGGTGTGTTTGGATATTCCATGTTTGTTTTGGTGGGAGAATTGGGCTCCGATGATGGCATGTAGTCTTGGTTTCTGTTGCTTGGGTTCCTGCGCTTGCCTCTCGCCATCAGATTATCTCTAGCGTTACTTTGTTCTGCTATTTCTGACAGTGGCTAGACTGTCCTATAAGCCTGTGTGTCAGGAGTGCTGTAGACCTGTTTTCCTCTCTTTCAGTCAGTTATGGGGACAGAGTGTTCTGCTTTCGGGCGTGTAGTTTTTCCTCTCTACAGGTCTTCAGCTGTTCCTGTGGGCCTGTGTCTTGAGTTCACCAGGCAGCTTTCTTGCAGCAGAAAATTTGGTCTTAACTGTGGTCCTGAGGCTCAAGTTCGCTCGTGGGGTGCTGCCCAGGGGCTCTCTGCAGCGGCAGCAACCAGGAAGACCTGTGCCGCCCCTTCCGGGAGCTTCAGTGCACCAGGGTTCCAGATGGTCTTTGGCTTTTTCCTCTGGTGTCCGAGATGTGTGTGCAGGGAGCAGTCTCTTCTGGTTTCCCAGGCTTGTCTGCCTCTCTGAAGGTTTAGCTCTCCCTCCCACGGGATTTGGGTGCAGAGAACTGTTTATCCGGTCTGTTTCTTTCAGGTTCAGGCGGTGTCTCAGGCAGGTGTCCTGCCGCTCCTGGGCCCTCCCCCACGGGAGCCCAGAGGCCTTATACACTTTCCTCTTGGGCCAGGGATGTGGGCAGGGGTGAGCAGAGTTGGTGGTCTCTTCCGCTCTGCAGCCTCAGGAGTGCCAACCTGACCAGGCGGTTGGGTCTCTCTCTCGATATGATAGTATAATTAAGTGATCCCAAAAGTTCCACCAGAGAACTTTTTAACCTGATAAACAACTTCAGAAAAATGTCAGGGTATAAAATTAAATCAAACATACCAGGAGCCTTCCTCTCCTCAATGTATCCATAGACAGGCTGAGAAAGAAAATAGTGATTTCACAAACTTCACAATAGTCCAAAATAATATAAAATATCTTGGTGTGAATTTAACCAAGATAGTGAATGATCTGTATGCAAGAAGTTCAAGTATCTGAAGAAAGAAATTGAAGAAGGTCTCAGAAGATAGAAAGAGCTTCCATGCTCATGGATTGACAGTAGTAATATAGTAAAGGTGACCATTGTGCCAAAAGCAAACTACACATTCAATGCAATCTCCATCAAATATCCAACTGAATTCTTTAATAGAGATAGAAGAAACAATGTTAAAATTCATTTGGATTAAGAAAAAGCCAGGAAAGTGAAAACTATCTTCAACAATAATAGTACTTCTGGGGAAATCTTCAACCCAGAATTCAACAAGTATTACAGAGCAACAGTGATAAAAAGTGCACGGTGTTGGTACAGAGACAGAGAGATCGACAATGAAATAGAATTGAAGACCCAGAAATGAACCCACACACCTATCAGTTGATCTTTGGCAAAGGAGATAAAATCATCAAAGGAAGAAACATAGCATTTTTCAAAAATAGGGCTTGTTCTACTGGAAGCCAGCGTGTAGAAGAAGGGAAAATATCCCATTCTTTTTTTTTTTTTTTTGGTTCTTTTTTTCGGAGCTGGGGACCGAAAAATATCCCATTCTTATGACCATGTACAAAGGTTAAGACCAATAAGGGGGAGAGAGAGAGAGAGAGAGAGAGAGAGAGAGAGAGAGGGAGAGGGAGAGGAAGAGGAAGAAGGAGGAGGAGGAGGAGGAGGAGGAGGAGGAGGAGGAAGAGGAGGAGGAGGAGGAGTTGAAACAGAAAGAAAACTAAACTTTAATTCTTCCCCATTCCCTCTCTTCCTCAGCTGTTGTATAGGCAGTCATGTTAGTGAGACATTATGAGTGTAATTTCTGGTGTTACTTTGAGAACCCATCTCATAGTACTCTTTAGTCTTTTACAATCTTCTCGCACCCTCCTCTGTAATGTTTCTCAGCCTTGAATCAAGTGACATTTTGTAGATAGAGCCATTGAGACTGGACTTGAAATTGCTAACCTGCAGGTTGAATGGCTGGGGTTTTTCCTGTGATCTTTGTTGCAGAGACTGTAATTAATTCTGTATATAAGGACACATGGCTTTGATTGTTGTTAGGTAAGATACTTGCTTAAGTAAGTAAGGGGCTTTTCATTCTACCCCATAACCACAGCTTCAATAGCCTTCTATACATGGGTAAATTACCAGTACCATCCATGTTCATTAAACAGGACTTAAGCAAAATTAGAGAGTTTTTTTGCTATTACCAAGCTATTTATGCCACTGCCCTGCCATCGTGGATATTCTGCCATGTTGATCATTGTGTTCTCCAGGCATGTTGTGAACAATCACTTAAAACTGACAAGACTGATGATTGTAATTACAGGTTATACTAGAAATTCGACCAGTGCCTGGCACATCTTCCTGTAATAGAATATTGACTTTCTGATAGGCAGGAGGATGTAAAAGTTAAATTTAGTCTTAACTAATAAAAGGAAATTAAATTTTCCTGCTATAGCACATTTACTTAATTGAAGCAAAATAAAATCTATTTACTTGATGTTGGGGAAATAAGATTTAACAATATAATCCTAAATCCTTTTAAGTGATTAAAAATCACAGATAGTTATTAGCTGTCATACTGTGTAAAATTGGCATCAGGATTGTGACTTTGAAATATCCTGTTTTATGCAAATGCATAGTAATAATGAACAAAATTATGTACCAAGCTTCATGCTTTAGGTAACTAATTGCATGTATTCAATTGTATCTAAGATAATTTTACATTATCTAGGTATCAAATGCATAATTATGATTAAAATAATTAAATATTAAAAAAAGCATACTTGAGTTACTAAGTGGACATGGAAAATAAAATATATTAGAATATTCAAAAATATTTATTAAAAGCCAAATGATGAAAACATTGTATATATAAAAGCAGCCTGGAGCTATATGTCACCTTAAAGTGTTAGAGTGGGTTCCAGTGAGGTGGTTTAGCAGATAAAATTTCATGGCATGAAAAGCCAAGAACCTAAATTAGATACCTACTCATATATGTTTGGAAGACTTCTATATTCACTATATGACCAGAACACATAAAAGCTTACACAGAATATTAATAATGAGACTAATGAGAACAATAATACTAAGAAAAAAAAACAAAACTCTAGGAATATTTTAAAAATTAATGTATTGCCCTTCAAATAGAAAATTCAACACATTTTCTTAGTACATTAACTATTCAAAGAACAACTAAAAAGCTCTTATTTCATTCTATATGAAAGCAAAAACACATCAGATGGACTGTGTAAAGAGAGAACTGCAAGGTGTAAAATTAATATAGTCATTGCAGAGGAAAGAAACAGACACTAACCCAAGGTTTTGTAAGTAAACATTTGAAGGATTTAGTGCATAATATTAACATATTTAATCCAACACATCTTAAGATGATAAAGAAAAGAAAGCTGGAAAAAATAATGCTTGTATGTAGTCATAGCACTTAAAACGTGGCAAGATGTCTCAAGTTTAATGATACCCTGAAATACATCAGAAAATTATAAATAGGTTGATTTTATTATGGAGTGAGTACTGTAGTATTAGCTTAGTGGTTAAGAATACTTACTGTTCTTAATAGCAAACACGTTCGGTTTCCAACACCCATGAAGCCACTTGTGACCATCTACAAAAGCAGCTCCTGGTCTCCCCATGTACCTGTGTTCATATGCACAAATCTATACATAGACATTCACACATAACAGATCATTAAAATAAAAAGATTAATAAATCTATTTTCTGCACAAATTATAAAGAGTAAGCCTTCTACATATGCAAACAGAATTGATGCAATGTAATAAGAAAGAAAATTCGCAAATAGTATGAAGAGGAAGTTAAGGATTAAAGCTTACACAGTTCAGTAAGCATAAAACGCTAAACTTCATGATTGAATTGCAATGTAGATGTTAAAAAGAATCTAGCATTTGAATTTATAAGTGAATCTATTTATAAATTATTTTATTTATTTACATTCTTTTCATTGTACACTCTCCTGGTCTCCTCCCAGAGTTCTTTATCCCATTCCACCTCTTCCTTCCCTGACTCCAAGAGGATTTTCCCCAAATCCTGCCAGACACCATAATCCCTGTGGCCTCAAGGCTCTCAAGGATTAGGCCAGACCAGTCAGTCCTCTGCTATACATGTGTCAGGGCATCAGACCAGCTTGTGTATGCTGCCTGGTTGGTGGCTCAGTGTCTGGTAGATCTCAGAGGTCCGGGTTATTTGAGACTGGTGGTCTTCCTATACAGGTTGCCCTCTGCTTCAACTTCGTCAATACTTCCCCTATTCAAAATATGACAGAAGTCAGAGACTGATACCCTTTTAAAATATATGTCTCATTTAATTTTGAATGGTATACTATGGGTTCTTTCACATAAAATTGATTACTATATGTATTTATTATAGTCTCTGAGATGGAAATTGGCAGTATTTATACAAATATTACATTACTTAACAGCCTTGACATCATTCCAACAACGTGTTTTGTAATTTATACAAAATATAATGTAAATAATCACCACAGAGTACAGTGCCTGAGTCAGTGTCCATGCTGATTTTCTGTAGCTAACTTTAGTTAATGAAAATGAAAATAATATGAAAGCCACCATGAGGTTATTATTTAAACAAATGAGTATACTACCATTTATTAAATGGATGATGTTCCATGAAGAAATTCCCCATGCACATGTATTCAAGATATATTGTTAAAAGAAAAACACATGACAGAATATTGCATTATGTAATCAAACTTCATAAACAGAAGATTTACACATATTCTATAATTTTGTCAATGTAGAGTAAACCTGCTACAAGAGCATGGGAAGCAGTAGATAGAACACTGGGAGTTCTAGTTCAATTTGAGCTACACTATGAGACCCAATTTTAAAAACAAATAGAGTAGATTTGAAAGAATGTCTGCCAAACCGTTCTTAGTGGTTACATTTGAAAGTTTTAAGAAAGCAAGTTATTCTTTGACAATTCCACACTTGCACAACACATGTATGGAAGCCCTCTACACTCTCAATCTAATATCTTTCCCAATCAACATACTCTCTTTACACCAAATCCCATAGAACGTGCATGTCTTTTATCTTTTTTGCTTCATGACCCCCTGGATATAAACTGAGCCTCTTCTGTGAACATGTGCATGAAGCTATACATGTAACATCTGGTAAGACACCCGTAGCTACATCATTTTCTATTTCCAGCACTGCGCTTAGTTCCTTTGAATAGGCAGTATCAATATTGTATAGAGTCTGTTCAGATAGATGTAACTATTGTGAGTTCCTGAGTGCCACAAATGTATCATGCTCAGAGGACAGCATCTCACAGATCTCCTTAATTATTAATTAGCCCTTGAAAGAAGCCAAGCCCTGCATCTCACCTTCTCTCTAAACTGGAAGTTATCTTCAATGGGTTATCATTAGAAAATGAAAACTTAGTTTTCTCCAAGGCAATTTCACTGGGAAACCAAACTAATTTTAAGGGTAGACTGCATATAAAGCACTAAGGGAACTCAATATTATCTTTGGAAAATCCTTGTTAGGACTTTTTCTTCAGAATGTTTTTTTTTCCTTTTGTTATTTGTTTATTTATTTATTAATTTTTTCTCTGTATGTTTTGTGTATATATTTTTTCCTGGTTTTATGTTTCCATGGAATTCATGAGTATGTGAATGGAAGTCTGGGTCTCTGTGTCTGTATCTGATTCTTGTAGCATGCATTGGCTCTTTTCTATCTGCTTGTTTTGTTCTACTCCAGTTCATTAACTTTCATTTTATTTTTATCCCATAGATGACTATTTTCTACTGAAAGTCAGAAGAATGTAGAAACAGATGACTAGAGAGGCATAGAAGAATGGGGTAGTAGAGGGAAGGGAAATCATAATTCAAAAATATTGCAAGAGAAAGTCTAATTTTAAGAAAATAATTTTAAAAACATACTTTCTAGGGCCTGTCTGTCTCCTTTTCTCAAAGTCCTAAGTAGTTCCACATCAAAAGTTAATGAAAATATTTAAAACCCTTTCGAAGACACAGCAAATGATTTATTTACAGCCAATCTGGAACGGCCAATATGGGAGTGAAGCTTCTGTAGAGTTGCAATAATGCAGTAGGAGAGTCTTTAAATGCTTTCAGAGACATCAATCCACAGAGGTTCAGTGGGAGTTTCACATGATGGATGTTACAAGTTTTGAATGGGAAGGTATACATTTTCGATACTTCAGTTTTCATGAAACTCTTCAAGATCAAATTAAAAGTTCTATGGGATACAATCATGGCATAGGTATGTTCCTTTTAAATTTTCAAAATTAAACCAAGTAATACTAAAATATCATTAATAAATAGAACATAATGTATCCTAAGCCCATATCAACATGACAATTAAGAAATAGAAGTAAATGCATATTAATGGATAAAAGCTGTTTCTAGAGAGGCACTATCCTATTTCTGGGACAATTTCACTTCGTTGTCAGATTTGTTGAGTCAAAATCTGATAATGAAGGCCTTGCTGTAAAGTACCATTCTCTCACTAAGGGACTCCCAAACCCTGTTGTATAGGGCACTAGCATTTCATTCAATCATCTGAAGCAACTTTTGCAATATCTTTATAACATTAAAATGACTGTACAGGACTTAGTATTCATTAATATATCTTCTTCAAGCACAATACTTCTCATTTCATTCTTTGGTGTATCAAAATTCCAAATTCAATTTCATGTAAATTAGATAATGATGGTGTTGATGATGTTGATGATGGTGGTGGTGGTGTTGGTGTTGGTGGTGGTGGTGGTGGTGGTGGTAGTGGTGGTGGTGGTAGTGGTGAAGATGATGAAGAAGTGGTCAAAAACGATCTGTTGGGACAGAGTACAAAGCACATACTATATTCAGTGTTTTTCCTTTCTTTAGTGTGACTAGGATCTACAGTGAGAAATAATCTATTGTCAGTGCTATGTTGGGAAGGAGAGGTTTAAGCTCATCAACACCCCACAAAACACCAGAAGAGAAAGTAAAATTTGTCATGAGAAATTTATTTCTATTTTTAAAAGAAACCCTTTTCATAACCATAGCAATGAATCAATATAATTTTGTGAGGCAGCAAATTGCCTTTCATAGTTTAGCTAATTAATATAAAGTGATAATGTACAGAGTGCAATCCCTGGCTGTCAGAACCAAAGCCCATGGATTTTATTTCTTGTTGTCCTAGGATTTTAAAAATGAATGACATAATTGATGGCAATGTGCCACCCTAAAAGTCTTACCAAATAAGTCACAGAGACACCATAATATATGCTGAGTATCAGGTTAGAACTTTTATATTCATAAGAATTTGGAGTTTCAAAGAGTAAAATTGTTGAGGTTAAGAACAGGACATTTTTCGATTTGGATTTCAATCTCTAGTGTGCAATTTGGATTTGGTGGATCATTATGCAGTTTTTTTCATTTTATTTTATTTGAACAGGTGATATAAGTTAACTGTACAGATTAATGAGCCTCAGTTTGATATTTCCATAATGCAGACAGCATTCACTGAACTAAGGTAACTAAATTTTTTCACTGAATTTTCTGCAACTTACAAAAAGTTAGGATACTCTATTCTATTTTTGAGAAAAATGACTTCCATAGGATATAGAAATCATTAATATATTTTCAGAAATTTTTTTTATTTTAGAATTTTTATTTATTCCTCATACATGTATACAATGTACCTTGATCACACCGATCCTTAACTTGGTTCTACACTCTCTGGATACATTCCCTTTTCAGCTTCATGTTCTTTATGTTTTCCTGTTTTATTTTCTTTATAATCCATTGGTTCACTGAGTACTGCCTGCTTGGATCTTCCCTAATCGATTGTCTTAATTATGTACAGGACTTTGTCATATGACTGTAGATGCAGTGAGCCCATAGGTCCAATAACTGTGTCATGTCTAGATGGGAAAATTTCATCTTCTCGTTCATCAAATTTTGCCTTCTCCTTTTCTGCAATGTTTCCCTAGCCTTATACTCAGCTCCCTTCTTCTCACTTTCTTAGCACTTATACCAGTTACACAAATCTACAGTAATTGCTGCACAGTACACCTACTCATTTCTCTGACCAGAGCTCATAAAAGCAGTAATGTATGGACAAAAACAATAAGAATTGGAAGGCAGTTTGACAACATGGATATTTAGCAAAACAGGAATAGTAGAATCCTCTCTATGGCCATGTGAACCATGGGAAAAATGTGACCATGATTATAACATGACATCTGACTTTCCTTCTATAGAAGAGGCTTCAAAGTCAAACAAACAGCAGTTGGCCACTTTAATAAGATTTAGATAATTGTCTTCATACTTCTGAATTTTCAACTGGCACAATGATATCTATTTTCATCAATATCCATGCCAATGATATAATATTGCTCTTTTGTTGGTTAAATAAAGGTTTAGTGCCTATATAATTTATTTTTCCAATTTTGTAACATGGATATTGTGAAGAGCTAGAAGGTAAAGACATTCATAGAATTAAAACTGGAGTAGACAGATTCCTTCAGGTAGATATTCCAAAAGTGGTACTATTGGATCACAAATAATTTCAGTTTTCAGGTTTATATTAATTTCTTTAATAACTATATTAAATTTTAGACCCAACAAACTTATACCAGGGTTCTTTGTTCCAGCAACACTATACAAACACTGTTATTTGTAATTGTACTTCAGCAATGATTTGTGGGTTTAGTATTTTTCATGTAATTTTTGATAATTACTGTGCCATTATTTTAAGCATTTATTCAAATATATAGCGTATTTAATTGCATTACTTTATTTATGAAGCATAAGGTATTTTGTGTCTAAAACATATGATCCATACGTCAGATAAAGAGCCAGTAAAGTTTTATTTTCTCCATTGATATTAACTTGGTATCTCTTAATGACACTCCATTGTGAGGATGTACCATATATCTGTGTCCATTCCTCTGTTTAAGAGCATTTGATTTCTTTCCAGCTTCTGGCTATTATAAATAAGGCTGCTATGAACATAGTCGAGCATGTGTCTTTGTTAAATGTTGGGGCATCTTTTGGGTATATGGCCAAGAAAGGTGTAGCTGGGTCTTCAGATATCTCAATGTCCAATTTTCTGAGGAAACTCCACACTGATTTCCAGAATTTTTGTTCCAGTCTCCAATCCCACCAACAATAGAGGTGTGTTCATCTCTTTACACATCCTCGCCACATTTGCAGTCACCTGAGTTTTTGATCATATCCATTCTGAGTGGTGTGAGGTGAAATCTGAGGGTTGTTTTGATTTGCATTTCCCTTATGACTAAAGATTATACATTTCTTTAGGTATTTCCCTGCCATTCGATATTCTTCAGCTGTGAATTCTTTGTTTTGCTCTGAACCCCATTTTTCAATAGGGTTATTTTTCTCATACAGTCTAACTTCATGGTTTCTTTGTATATTTTGGATGTAAGTCCTCTATCTGTTGTAGGATTGGTAAAGATCTTTTTTCCAATCTGTTGGTTGCCGTTTTGTCCTAACAGCAGTGTCCTATGCCTTACAGAAGCTTTGCAGTTTTATGAGATCACGTTTGTCGATTCTTGATCTTAAGCATGAGTCTTTGGTGTTTTGTTCAGGAAATTATATTCAGTACCCATGTGTTCGAGATGCTTCCCCACGTTTTCTTCTATTGGTTTGAGTATATCTGTGATGAAATGGATGTCTTTAATCCAGATGGACTTAAGCTTTCTACAGTGTAGTAACACTGGTTCGATCTTCATTCTTCTACATGTTGACCCCCAGTTGAATCAGCACCACTCTATAAACATGCGATCTTTTTTTTTTTTCCATTGATGGTTTTGGCTCCTTTCTCACAAAATAAGTGACCATGGGTGTATGGGTTGATTTTTGGGTCTTCAATTCTATTCCACTGGTTTATTTGCCTACATCTGTCTTAATGCCATACAGTTTTTATCACTGTTGCTCTGTAATACTGCTCGAGTTCATGGATAGTGGTTCCCAGGGAAGTAATTTTATTTTTGAGGACAGTTTTAGCTATTATGTGTTTTTTCTTATTCCAGATGAATTTATTAATTTTTTTCTCTAACTCAATGAAGAATTGGATTGGAATTTTGATGGGGATTGGAAAGAATCTGTAGGTTGCTTTTGGTATAATGGTCATTTTTACTGTATTATTTCTGCCAGTCCATGGACATGGGAGATCTTTCCACCTTCTGAAGTATGCTTCAGTTTGTTCAGAGACTTGAGGTTCTGCTCATATGCTTATATCTTTTACTTGCTTGTATAAGGTAACCCTGAGATATTTTATATTATTTGGGGGGTATTGTGAAGGGTGTCATATCCCTAGTTTCTTTCTCTGCTTGTTTAGCTTTTCTGCAGAGTTATTTTTATACCCAGCCACTTTGCTGAAATTGTTTATCAGGCTCATTAATTCTCTTGTGGACTTTTTGAGGTCACTAAGTATACTATCATATCAACTACAAACAGTACTATTTTGACTTCTTTTTTTCCAATCTATATCCCTTTGACCCCCTTCAGTGTCTACTTGCTCTGGCTAAGATGTCTAGAACTATATTGAATAAGTTGTGAGAGAGTGGGCAGCCTTGTCTAGTCCCTGATTTCAATGTGATTGTTTTAAGTTTCTCTCTACTTAGTTTAATGTTAGCTATGGATTAGCTGTATATGTTTAGGTATGGGCCTTAAATTCCTGTACATTCCAGGTCTTTTGTCATGATGGGTGTTGAATTTTGTCAAATGCATTCTCAGCATCTAATGAAAGGATCATTGGGTTTTTATCTTTGAGTGTGATTATATAATGAATTAGGTTGAAGATTTCCACATACAAAACCATCCCTGCATGCCTGGGATAAAACCGACTTGATCATGAGGGATGATTGTTTTGATGTGTTCTTTGACTTTTTTTTGCAAGTCTTTTATCGAGTATTTTTACATCGATATTCATAAGGGAAAATGGACTGAAGTTCTCTTTTTTTGTTGGGTCATTTTGTGGCTTAGGAATTAGAGTAATTGTGGCTTCACAAAAGGAATTCAGTAGTGCTCCATCTCTTTCAATTTTGTGGAATAGTTTGGACAGTATTGGTATGAAAATTTCTATGAATTCTGGATAGATTTTTGCACAAAACCCATCTGATCCTTGACTCTTTTTGTTAGGGAGGTTTTTAATGATTGGTTGTATTTCCTTAGCAGTTATTGGTTGTTTAAACATTTTTTTCTGTTCCTGACTTAGCTTTGGTACCTGGCATTACTCTAGAATATTGTCATTTTTCTCCAAATGTTCAAGTTTTGTTGATTTTAGGCTTTTGTAGGATGATCTGATTACTTTTTTAATTTTCTCTGATTCTGTATTTATGTCTCCCTTTTCAATTCTTTTTTTGTTAATTTGGACACACCATGTGTGCCCTCTTGTTAGTCTGGCTAAGGGTTTATGTATCCTGTTGATTTTCTCAAAGAACCAGCTTTTGGTTCTGTTCATTCTTTGTATAGTCCATTTTGTTCTACTTGGTTGATTTTAGCCATAAGTTTGATTATTTCCTGCCTTCTACTATTCCTGGGTGTATTTGCTTCTTTTTGTTCTAGAGATTTTAGGTGTGCTCTCAAGCTGGTGACATATGCTCTCTCCTGTTTCTTTATACAGACACTCACAGCTATGAGTTTTCCTTTTAGCACAGCTTTCATTTTTTCTCAAAAGTTTGGGTATATTGTACCTTCATTTTCATTACATTCTATGAAATCTTTAGTTTCTTTCTTCATTTCTTCCTTGACAAAGTTATCATTGAGTAGAGCATTGTTCAACTTCCATGTTTATGTGAGTAGTTCTTTCCTAATTGTTATTGAAGAAGAGCCTTAGCCCATGGAGGTCTGATAGGGTGCAATGGATTATTTCTATTTTTCTGTATCCTTTGAGGCTTGCTTTATGACTGATTATATGATCAATTTTGGAGAAAGTGCCATGAAGTGGTGAGAAGAAGTTGTCCTTTTGTTTTCTGATAGAATATTGTAAAATATCTGTTAAGTCCATTTGGTTTATAACTTCTGTTAGTCTGTATATGTCTCTGTTTAATTTCTGTTTCTGTTATCTGTCTAGTGATGGGAGTAGTGAGATTAAATCTCCTGGATTATTATTTTCGGTGCAATATGTTTTTTTTTGAGGTTTAGTAAGGTTTCTTTCATGTATTTGGAGCATAGATATTTATAATTTCTAGTTCATCTTGGTGGATTTTTGCTTTGATGAATATGAGATGTCCTTCCTTAAGCTTTTTGATCTCTTTTGGTTGAAAGTCGATTCTATATGATTTTAGAATGGCTACTCAAGCTTGATTTTTCAGACCATTTGCTTGGAATTTATTTTTCCAGCCTTTTATGCTGAGGTAGTGTCTGTCTTTGTCTCTGAAGTGTGCTTCCTGTAGTTCAAAACGCTGGATCCTCATTGTGTATCCAGTTTGTCAGTCTGTGTCTTTTCTGTGGGGAATTGAGTCCATTGAAGTTGAGAGATATTAATGAATAGTGATGGCCACTTTCTCTTAATTACATAAATGGTGGTTACTTTAGGATTGTGTGGTTCTCTTTGATTTGTTGTGAAAATTAATTCTTGCTTTATCTATGATTTTACTTGCCTCTATGTGTTGGGGCATGCCAGTGAGTGTCCTTTGTATTACTGGATATGTAGAAAAATATTGTGTAAATTTGGTTTTGTCATTGAATATCTTGGTTTCTTCATCTATTTTAATTGAGAGTTTTGCTGGATACAGTTGCCTGGGCTGTCGTTTGTGTTATCTTAGTGTCTTTATGTCATCTGTCCAGGATCTTCTGGCTTTCATAGTCTCTGGTGAGAATTCTGGTGTAATTCTTATAGATTTGCCTTTATATGTAATTTAATCTTCCCCTTACTGCCTTTAATATTTTTATTTGTTTTGTGCATTTGGTGTTTTGACTATTATGGGATGGGAGGATATCATTTTCTGGTCCAATCTATTTGGAGTTCTGTAGGCTTTGTGTATGTTTATGGACATTTCTTTCTTTAGATTAGGGAAGATTTCTTCCTTAATTTTTTTGGAGGTATTACTGTCCATTGACGTTGGCAGTCTTCACTCTCTTCTGTACCTGTTATCTTTAGGTTTGATCTTCTCATTGTGTCCTCGATTTCCTGTATGTTTTGGGCTAGGAGCTTTTTCTGTTTTACATTATCTTTCACAGTTGTCTCAATGTTTTCTATGGAAACTTCTGCTCACTAGGTTATGTCTTCTATCTCTTTTATCCTGTTGGTGATTCTCACATCTATGACTCCTGGTCTCTTTCCTAGGTTTTCCAACTCCAGGGTTGTCTTCCTTTGTGATTTCTTTATTGTTTCTATTTCCATTTTTAACTCCTGGATGCTTTTATTCATTTCCTTCTCCTTTTTTGTTGTTTTTCCAGTAGTTCTTTAAGGTATTTGTGTTCCTTCTTTTTGGGATTCCACCTGTTTACTTCTGTATTTTCTGTTATCCTGTATTCTCTTAAGGGAGTTATTTATGACCTTCTTAAAATCCTCCATCGTCATGATAAAGTGTGAACTTAAATCTAGATCTTGCTTTTCTGGTGTGTTTAGATATCCAGTGTTTGCTTTGGTGGGAGATTTGGGCTCTGATGAACACAAGTAGTGTTGATTTATGTTGTTTGATTTCCTGTGCTTCCCTCTAGCCATCAGGTTGTCTTTGGAATTTGCTTGTCTTGCTTTTTCTGTCAGTGGCTTGACCGTCCTGTAGGTTCATGTGTCAGGACTGCTGTAGACCTGTTTTACTTGTTTTTTTTCCCCAGTCATGGGAACAGAGTATTCTGCTCTCATGCGTCCAATTGCTCCTGTGTACTGGCTTTCATCTCTCCCTGTGGGCAGGAGCCAGAAAGAACTTCCCATACATCTCCTAGGTCCTTCTGTGGGGGTAGATGACACAGAAGGCCCAAGGTGTTTTCCTCTTTAGTCAGGAATCTGGGCAGAAAGTAGTCTCCTCTGGTTTCCCAGGAGTATCTGCTCCTCTGAAGATCTAGTTCACCCACCCTCAGGATTTGTGAGCAGGGAGGGGTTTGACCAGTTCACAGTCTAGAACTGCTCCTGCAGTTTTACTCCTCCTATATTCCTGGGTCCAGAGGCACTATGGAGTTTTTTCTAGGGCCAGAGATGAGAGTATGGGTGGGCAGACATGGCAGTCTCTGTGCCTTCTAGGCTCAGTATTGCCCACACTCCTGGGTGTTCATCTCTCTCCCACAGTGTTTAGGAGCAGGGAGCTCTGGGCTGGGATCAGCAAGGTTCAGGAGCTTGCTAGGAACTGGAAGTGCCTGGTACCAGACATGTTGTTTCTTTGCTTGTCCTGAGTCCACCACTTAGGTCACTTAGAGGAAAAAAGTAGGATTCACTTCTGGTCTAAGGCCTGAAGTTGCTTCTCAGGCTGACTTTCAGCTCACTATGAGAGCCTCAGCGAGAAAGGTCCTGCCCCTACTGCACGTAGGTCCCTATGTGCAGGATGCCCAGATGGAGCTAGGTGGTCTTTTTTTTCTTTTTTTTTTTTTGAGTCAGGAATGTGAGCAGAGTTCTCAGGAGTTTCTGCCTCTCAGACAGTCTAAGTCTTCCCCACCCCACATGAGAATTGGTAGTAGGTGCAGTTTGGACTACAGGGCTCCTTCAGCTTAACTGCTCCTATATTCATGTGTCCAGAGGCATTATGCAGTTTCTTCTTGGGCTAGGGATGTGGGCACAGGTGGGCAGAAGTGTCAATCTTTCCTTCCCTGAGGTCTCAGTATTGCCAGCTTGTAAAAATACAAGACTGATTTCCAGAATGGATATACCAACTTGCAATCTGACCAAAAAAGGAGGAGAGTTCCTCTTTCTCCACCTCCTTTTCAGAATCTGTTGTGAATTTCTTATCTTACCATTCTGAGTGGTGTGCTGTGTAACCTCAGAATTTGTTGATTTGCATTTACCTGATGGCTAAGGATGTTGATATTCCTCAGTAGAGAATTCTTTGTTTAGTGCTATTCACCATTTTTGAAAGGACTATTTGATATTCTGGAGTCTAACTCCTTGAGACTTTTATAGATAGATTTTAGCCCTCTATCAGATGGAAGCTTGGCAAAGATCTTTTTCTTAACCTATTTTATTACCTTTTTCCAAATTCCTGTGCCCTATGATTTTCAAAAGCTTTATGAAGTCCCATTTGTCAATTCTTGATCTTGGAGCAAAGACATTGGTGTTATGTTCAGTAAATTTCCCCACTTTTTCTTCTATTAGTTTTAGATTATATGTTTCTTGTGGAGATACTTGATCCACTTCGACTTGATCTTTGTACAGGGTGATAAGAATTGTTTGATTTCCATTCTTCTACATGCTAACCTCCAGTCGAATGAGAACCGTTTGTGGACAATTTTATCGTTCCATTGGTTGGTTTCGGTTCATTGTCAAATATCAAGTGGCCATAGGTGTGTGCCTTCATTTCTGGGCCTTCAATTATATTACATTGATCTACCTGACTGTCCCTTTACCATTCCGTTCAATTTTTATCATTATTGTTCTGTAATACAGCTTGAAGTCATCAATAGTGATTACCCCAGAAGTTCTTATATTGTTGAAGAACTTTTTCTCTATCATGGGGTTCTTGTTATTCCAACTGAATTTTCAAATTGCTCCTTCTAACTCTGTGAAGAATTGAGTTGGAATTTTGATGGTGATTGCCTTGAATCTGTTGATAACTTTTGGCAAGATGGCCACTTTTATAATATTAACCCTGCACATGCAAGAGCATGGGAATTTTTTCCATCTTCTGAGATCTTCTTCAAAATTTTTCTTTAGAGACTTGAAATTCCTGTCCTACAGAGCTTTCACTTGCTTGTTTAGAGTCAAGATGAGGTATTTTTTATTATTTGTGACTATTTTGAAGGCTGTCATTTCCTTATTTTCTCCTCAAACTGTTTATCCTTGAAATAGAATGCTATTGATTTGTTTGAGTTAAGTTTACATCCAGCCACTTTGCTGAAGTTGTTTATCAGATGAACGAGTACCCTGGTGGAATTTTGGGGTCTAAAATATACAATCACATCTTAAATCATGATATTTTAAGTTCTTGCTTTCTAAATTTTTCCGTTTTCCTACATGTTTTTGTCTAATTTTTGTGGATAAGACTTCCAGTACTATATTGATGGGGTAAGTAGATATTGGGCAAAATTTTCTAGTTCGTGATATTTGTGGTAGTGCTTCAAGTCTCTCTTCAGTAAGTTTGTTGTTGGCAACTTTTTTTATGTATTTTCTATTACTATGTTTAAGTATGGGCATTGAATTCCTAATATTTTCCAAGACAATTAACATGAAGAAATATTGATTTTTCAAAATATTTTATCAGCATCTATAAAGATGATCATTTATTTCCCCCCCAGGAGTTTATTTACATAATTGATTCTTCTATGTCCTGAAATCCAGTTGAACCATAATTTCTTGAAAATTCTGTCTTTTTTCCATTTCATAATTTTAGCACCTTTGTCAAAGACAAAGTGACCATAGGTGTGTGCATTCATTTCTGCATCTTCAGGCTAGTGATCATTTCTTTGTCCCACAGAGTTCCCAAAGGAGTTTCAAATGTTCATTCCCTATCCTACAGGTCTCCAGTCTTTGCACTTATCCTCCAAATGTGGTGAAGAAGACAACTCTGGTCAAGGGGAGGTACAACAGGCCCCATAATACAAAGAGGATTGCAAAACTTCCTATCTTAAAGGTAATCTCAGTGATTTCTCATAATCCACAAATGGATTAAGTACTGCCCCCTCTCCATACGAGACTGTATTACCTTCACCAGCTGCCAAAGCAGGGCAGAGAGCTTTGTCCACTCACGAAGACAGTCAAATGTGTCCCCCATCTCCAACAAAGTGCGTTATGCAATCTGCTTTGGGTAAAATGAGTTTGAAACCTGATTCTGCTGACAAAGGGGATTTCAGAACTTCCCTATTAAACCTAGAGGACCTTCCAAGTCCTCCACTATTAAAAAATGTGCTTAAATCATCACTTATGTTCCAAGGGGGACAAAATACAGTCACAAATCCCCAAGTGAACCTCATAACACACATACCAGCCCTGGCAGAGACAAAATTTTCTGCATGTACACCTTTAGATCAAGGACCATTGCCAGCTTCAGAAGGGGCTCTTGAGAGTTCTATACCCAAGGAAAATGTGGTAGAAAATTCTGAGTCCACCCAAGGGACTCTTGTGCATTCTGTACATAAAAAATATGATTAGCACACTCTCCATCTCCCCCAGTACATCCAATGTCCCTATACAGAACATTACTCAAATATCCTCTAAAATTGAAAAGGACCCTCTTGACTTATCATCAGGCCCAAAACGAGACAAGTTTATCTAAACACACAGTCAATGAGCCATGCACTGTCCATATTTATACAATGTACAGAGAAGATAAAACACCCCCTACCTCGTCAGAGAACTCTAGGTCATTCTGTCCTGAAAGGAGAGGCTCCAAAATTTTCCACATATACATCAGAGATGCTAGAATTTCCCAAAACTGAGCAGGATTTTCTGAGTAGTACTCTACCTCATAAAGAGATTGTGGGACAAGAAACATCTACAAAAGGATATCTACCCACAGCCACATCTTTAGAAATGACTTGTGGATGTGACACAAATAAAAAAAGATGTTGTAGGACATTTTCTATCTTAGAGAAGGTTATGGATTCAACCATATGTTAACGAGGAGTGGGGGAACATGATATGCAAACACCAGTTTCTGCAGCATCCTTGATAACTGAGGAAAGGGATTCCTTCTTTTCCATTTGGGCAAAAGAATGCATACAACCTCTGCAAACTTCACAGGGGGCTATAGGACCTTCCTTATCTCCTCAAGGTCAGCCATCTTCCCCAAATACAGAAGATGCTACACACTCTTTCAAATATGAACAAGGGGTTTCCAGTCCTTCTTTATACCCACAAGCTGGCCCAGAACATCTGCAAAATACATCAAAGACTTTGGATTTTACCTTATATTCTGAAGGGGCCTTGGAACCTGTTTTGCCTATCAAGCAGGCTATGGAACCTGACACTTCTACACGAAAGTCTGTTTCCACTTCTCCAGCAGAAGAAATTTTTTTTGGAACTTCCTCAATTACACAACAATATCTAGAAACATCGTTATCTGATCATGAGGCTCTCAGCCCTCTCACATATGTCCATGATGGTCTAGGAGAGGTCACATCTTCTGAGGTCGCTCTAATACCTATACCACATTCTGACGTCACAGTCAGTATTTCTACACGTATACACGGTACATTAAGACCTTCCTCATCTGAGAAGGATGTCTTAGGATCTACTGCATCTCAACAGCTTGCTTTACAACTGTCCCCATCTACCCAAGTAGATTTATTTCACATGTCCACTCTGGGGAGAAATGGTCACCATTCTCCCTCTACCAAAATGGACCTCAGGAATCCAGTTTCTAGAAACAAAGGGTTAAGATTTGACCCTTCTGATGGAGTCTTGAGAAATTTCTCCTCGAACGAAGACAGTTTCAACCTTACCCCTTCTGCCAAAAGGTATCCTTTGCCATCTTATGCTGCCAAAGAGAAACCAAAAGGTACAACTATTCCTCAGGAGAGTCGCACAAATTCTCCATATGTCCAAAGGGATTTGTAATTTTCCAAAAATGATGAAGGAATTGTGGAAAGTTGCCAATCCTTACAAGGGCATGCTAGATATTCCATATTGTCCCAAAATGCTCAAGTACCTCCTCCTTCTACCAAAAAGGCATGTTCACCGTCTGCCCTAGGATTTCAGGGAATTTCATCACCCCTCTCTAGGGTTACAGAAACTGTTCTCGGTCCTCAAAGTAATTTGTCATTGTGAAAATTAGACTTCAAAAATACAAAAATGTTTTTTATACTTCCAAAGTTCTGATGGAAACTCCACATCGAAAAAAAACTCATTTATACCTTGTGCCATTAGCCCAAGTGTATCAGAAAAATTCCATGTCTTCTAAAGCATCAAAAAAATCAATCTGTTTCTAGCACTCTTCCTGGGAAACATATACCATCAGCCATAGAATCCCCAGGATCATTAAAATCTAAAAAAGGAGTATCTAGAATATTTATCATCTGCCCAAAGGTCCTTAAGATGTTCAGCAACTTCTCCATTAGCTTGGTTAACCCATAGAACAAAAGAACAAAAGCCATCTTCCCAGTGTGTTTTCCCAAGAACCACATAGTTTTTCTTTTCTTTATGGCAAGATATAATGCCAGCTTCCTTCTCCCCATCTCTATTCTCTTGACCCTCTTTCTTCTCCCTCCCAAATGGCTGTTTACTCTGAATTAGAGGCCAATTAGTAAACCCTAGAGTTACTGAAGGAATATCTGAGAGGCAGTCTCTTTGAGGACAACTCTACAAACATCACAGAACCTGCTAGGGCTATCCAGGATACAAGAATATTTCAGGCAGGACCGAATGATGATGTCACTGAGAACTTCCATGGCCTACATGCTAAACAGCTTTCCTTACATTGACCAATTTCTAGGGTGTCCTTTCCATGAGTGTCTCCTGTGACACAGTGGAAACCTTTACATACTACATCTCTCCAATGCTAAGTACTTCGATTGTTTCATTAGTGGTTACATTCTCTGAATGGAGAAAGTTAGTTAGGGGCTTAGCATGGGAAGAAAATATCTAGGAATATGGAGTGGAGGAGATTCTTCTGGATAATAATTTTATTCCCAGGTCCATTCCTGTGACATACACTTCAATTCCCTAGGTTTTCTCTGTATCTCCAAGCAAGTATTTTCCCTACAGACCTTCAAATGAATAAATATTGTATTAATTATTTTGTCTGAATTCCTTGAGAGGGGACGTTATATATATTCCTGAATGTGTACTCAAAAATTCAGTTTTCCAATTAAATTTTTTGCAATGATTTTGTCTACAAAGGGGGCACAGCAATAGAGTGAGTATAACAGTGTAAATACTGTGTACCTTCCTCAAATGATAAACTCCCAAATCCTTATTTTATCCAAACATTACCAGACATCATTAAAGCAAAGGACAGCATGGACTATAATATTCGGTTCTCTTGTCCCATTTGATATCAGTTCTGCATTATCTACCTTACTGGATTCCCATGACGAGACTTGAGGGTTTTGGATGTTTTACCCTGATTTTTTCCTCAGGCCAAACATAAGATTCAGGAGGATGTGCAGGATGAGGAATAGAGTGTGGTCCAGTGAAACCTCAGCTTCATTAGGTTCATAAGAACAGGAGAGAATCTATTTGGCACTGTCATTTGTGGATTCTATCTTCTTGATCTTGTATCCCAGAATCCATGTTAAAATGCCATCTAAATTCATAGCTATATCATGTATATATATATATATATATATATATATATATATATATATATATATGTGTGTGTGTGTGTGTGTGTGTGTATGTGTGTGTATAGATGATATATATATATGATTTATAGACATATAGATATATAGATATATGGATATAGATTTATAGATATATAGATATACAGATATATAGATATATAGATATACAGATATATAGATATACAGATATAGATATGGATATAGATAGAGATAGAGATAGATATATTAGCCAGCAAAACTAGATAAGATGGATGAATCTTATTATTGCATGATTAGAAGAAACGGATATAGGTCTATCCTGAGAGACACAGTTAGAACATGTCAAATACAGAAGTGAATGGTAGTGGCCAACCAGTGAACTGAAAACCGATCTCTTGTTGGTAGACTTTGAGAAGGGTTACAAGAGCTGAAGGAGCTTTTAATCCTATAAGGAAAAACATGCCATCAAACCAGAGTTTTCTGGCAGTATACAAATATTCAAAGATTGTACATGAATAGACCTATGGCTCCCACTTCATATGTAGCAGAGAATGGTCTTGTTGGTCACCAATGGAATGAGATGCCCTTGGTCTAAACTAGGTATTATTACCAATTCAATGGAATGTCAAAGAGCAATAAGAGGGATTATAGAAGAAGGGCATGGGGACCGGTTAGGGATCTCATGGAAAGCAATCTGGGAAAGGAAAATATTTGAAATGTAAATATGGAAAATCAAATTAAAAAAGCAAAAAAAAATCTTGCTAAAAATAATAAATATTAACTAAGTTAAAAATAAGAAAACTGCCATCGAATAATACATATTGAATGAGAAATCTAAAGGGTCACAATCAGGCAATGGCTGTCAGAGTAATCCTAGCGAAAAGACTGATATGATGAACTATAAACACATCTCACTCCCAAATCCCAGTATCAAACACAAACTGCTCTATAGGTATTCAAATAATCAAGGAGATTCCTCTGAGCTGAGGACACATTAATTGTCTTTCACTTCTTCCTTAGGACCCTTTTCTTTTGGGCAAAAAAATAAAAGGCATGAGCTGTAAGGAAAAGGACAGTGCCCTCCCCTACACCTGGCTTTTTTGATAAATATATTAATGATATAAACTCTCTGACTTAAAGGAACCATTAGAAGGAGAGAAGTCCAGTTAGTTTTGACAGGTTCCGAGCCCCTGAACCCATGTGTGGAAGGGTCAGATCAATTGTATTTCTTCAACGTACCTACTCAACTCCTAGCAAAGAGTCAGTGAGATTTCCCGGGGTCAACATATTTCTTCCTTTGTTTTATACCAAGAAAGAAGACCATCTTTGTTCTCCCCATCTCTGAGCTTTTCATATTCTTTGTTCTCACTCCCAAATTGATATTTCCTCTGAACTACAGGAGAATTAGTAAACCTTATAGGCACTGAAGGAATATCCAAGAGGCATTTGCAGACACTTGTGACATCACAGGAGAAGCTAGGGCTCTCCAGGATACAAGAGATTTTTCATGGAGGGCCTAATGATGAATGTCTCTGAGAACTGCCCTGGCCTACCTGTAAACAGCTTTCTTTACATTGACCAGTTTCAAGAGTGCCTTTCCAGGTATGTCTCCCGTGACATAGGGGAAACCTTTATGTACTCCATCTCTCTAAAGTTAGAGTCTTCTCTTTGCTTCGACAGTGGTTACATGCTCTGAATGGAGAAAGTTAGTCAGGGTCCTGACATGGGTAGTAATGATGTAGGAACTTGGGAGTGTAGGAGATTCTTCTGGATAATATTTTTATTCCCATGTACATTCCTGTGACATACAGTTCCATTTTCTAGGTTTTCTCTGTTTTATAATGGCCAGTATTTTCGCTATAGACCTTTAGGTGAATGAATATTGTATTTCACTTTCTTATTGTACATTCCTTGATAGGGGACTTTATAAATATTTCTGAATGTGTACTCTAAATTACTGTTTTCAATTCCATTTTCTGCTATGATATTGGAAACAAATGTGGCCCGGCTATAGAGTGAGTATAATAGTGTGAATACTGTGTACTTACTTCAAATGATAAACTCCCAAATCCTTATTTTATCCAAAGATATCCATACATCAATAAAGCAAAGGACCACATGGACTATACATTTCGGTTCTCTAATCAAATTTGATAACTGTACTACATTATGTACCTTCCTGTGGTCCCATGGCCAGCCTTGAAAGTTTTAGATGTGTTACCATGATTCTTTTAAAGGCCAAATAAAAGAAACAGGGGTATGGGCAGGAAAAGGAAGGCCTGAGGGACAGTGAAACCTCAACTTCAATACCTTCATAAGTATAGGAGTGAGTCTATTAGACATTGACATTAGTAATTTCTACAATTTCTACATTCTTTACATAGTTGCACAGAATCCATGTTGACATTCCACCTAACCACCATATATATATATATATTTTTTTTTCTTTTCAGACACCAAAACTAGATAAGAGTGATGAAGCTAAGTAGTGCTATTGCTATTGGCCAGGAAACTGATATACATATGTCCTGAGAGAAACAGCTAGAGCATTTCAAATAAAGAATTGAATGCTAGTGGCAAACAGGTGAACTGAAATGGACCTCTTGTTGGTAGATTCTGAGAAAGAATAACAAGAGCTGAAGGAGCTTTCAACACCGAAAGAAAAAAAAATGCTAATGAACCAGAGCTTTCTGGTACTAAACCAATATTCAAAATCTGTACTTGGACAGACCTATGAATCCAACTGCATATGTGGCAGAGGATGGCTTTTTGGGCACCAATGGAAGTAGAAGGCCTTGGTCCTTCCCTTGGTTTGACTCAAAGTTAAAATAAATGTGAAAGGACAGTAAGGTAGTTTATAGAAGAACAGGAGAGGGACCAGTTAGGTATCTTATGGTAGTAAACTCTTGAAAGAAATAATATTTTAAATGTAAATGTACATATTTATTTGTTTAAAAAAACAAATAAAATTTGTAAAAATAAAAAAAATATAAGAAATAAATGAAAAGAAAACTGACAGCTAAACACAAACACAGATGTTGACTCAGAAATCTAATGGATCACTGTCAGGGTATGGTAGTTACAGATATAATAGTGGAAAGACTAGGATGGTGAAGACTCAACTAGAAACACTTCTCTCTTCCAGATATCTGTATCAGACACAAACTGCACAATAGATATCTAAAGCATGGAGGAGTTTACTCTGAGCTAGGGACACAATACTTGTCCTTCCTTTCTTCCTTAGGTCCTTTCTCTTCTTGTCAAAAAGAATTAAGGCCATATGCTCTCAGGAAAACAACTGTGCCCTTCCCATCACTTGGCTTTTGATATATATGAATGATATAAACTCTCTGATTTCCAGGACCCAGAAGAACAGGGAAGTCCAGATGCTTCTGAGAGGACCCCAAATCCTGACTCCCATTTGTGGAAGACTCAGATCAGTGCTATCTGTTCAGAAATATCACTCAACCCGTACCAAGGAGTCACTGAGCTTTCAGAAGCACACATATTTCTTCCTTTTTTTAGAGCAAAACAGAAGGGAAGCTTCCTTATCTCCATATCTGATCTCTTCATCCTCTTTGTTCTCACTCCCAAATGGCTGTTTACTCTGAAATGGATGCCATTTACTAAACTCTAGAGGTACTGAAGGAATACCTGAGAAGCAGATGCAGTCATGACAACACTTGTGACATCACAGAAGAAGACAAAGCTCTCCAGGTTACAAGAGATTTTTCAGGCAGGGCCTAATGATGATGTCACTGAAAACTGCCCTTGTCTCCCTGCTAAATAGTTTTCTTTACATTGACCAGAGTTGAGGGTGCCCTTTCCTGGTTTGTCTCCTATGATTCAGTGGAAACATTTACTCCATCTCTCTAAAGCTAGAGATTTCCCTTTGCATTATTAGTGGATACATGCTCTGAACGGGAAAATTTAGTCAAGGTCCTGGAATTGGTAGAAAAGATCTTGTAACATGGAGTGGAGGAGATTCTTCTGGATATTAATTTTATAACCAGGTACATTTTGTGAAATACAGTTCAATTTTGTAGGTTTTCTCCGTTTCCCAAAGGCCAGTATTTTCCCTACAGACCTTCAATTGAATGTATATTTTATTTCACTTTCGTATTGTACATTCCTCGATATGGGACTTTATAAATATTGCTGAATGTGTACTCAAAACTTTTTTTTTTCCAATTCCATTTTCTGGAATGATTTTGGCAACAAATGTGGCCTAGCTATAGAATGAGTATAAGAGTGTAAATATTGTGTACCTACTTGAAATGATAAACTCCCAAATCCTTAATTTATCCCAAAATAATCAGGGATCAGTCAAGCAAAGGACAACATGGACTATAGAATTCGATTCTCTAGTCCCATTTGATATCAGTTCTGCATTATCTACCTTACAGTGTTCCCGTGGCCAGACTTGAGGTTTGCGGTTGTTCTACATTTATTCATTCTTCTGGAATAATAAGATACAAGAAGGACAGGGAGAGGAATGGCTTGAGGTCCAGGGAAACCTCAACTTCAATATGTTCATAAGAAAAGTAGGGAGTCTATTTGACATTGTCCTTTGTGGATTCTACATTCTTGACTTAGATAAGCACAATCCATGTGAAAATTCTACTTATCCACGTAGCGGCAGGAGCCACGCAAAGGATATATATATAAGATAAGATTAGATAAGATTGATGACGCTAAGAAGTGCATTCTGCCAGGCAACAGATATAGATATTTCTTTTTTTTTTTTGGAGCTGGGGACCGAACCCAGGGCCTTGCGCTTCCTAGGCAAGCTCTCTACCACTGAGCTAAATCCCCAACCCCAATATTTCTTGAGAGACACAGCTAGAGCATATTATATACAGAAAAGAATGTGTTTTGTAAAAATATGAAAATAAAAAAGTAAAATTTCCTGTTACCCTGCTAACTCTGGCACCAATATGTCTGAAATTCTCTGCTAGATATCTTGGAGGAAACACATTCCCACTCCTCGGCTGCACAGTGTTTTTTGCCACCACACACTTTCCTATACACAAACCCTTACATAAAAAACACACAACACAATAATCTTTGATCTAGTAGAATAGATATAATTGCCCACTTTAACATACAAATCTGGGTACCATCCATCCCTTAGGAACATTAATAATAACATGTAAATACACAGAGCAAAATCTTAGATTCACTTACCATGGCTTCTCACTCTGTCATCTTCCTTTCTCTCCTTTTTCCTCTAGTCTTCTCCTCTTCTTTCAAACTTCTCTCCCGCCCATTCTTCCTTCTCCTCCCATGACAACCCTCCTTCTATCCTGTTCCTGCCACTCACATATACTTCACAAATTCAATAGGCAGGTGGTTCTGGTGAAGTAACCTGAGTCCTGAGTACAGGACTATGCAGCTGACCTTGGGGCATTGGAATTAGTATCAAACACAGATAACTTCAGGGCAAACCACAACATGAACCCTATTGGACAAAAAGTGAACTGAAAATGGACTTCTTGTTGGTAGATTTTGAGAAAGGATTAGAAGAGGTGAAGGTGCTTTCCACCCCTTAAGAACAAGAATGCTAATGAAGCAGATCTTTCTGGTAGTAGACCAATGTTCAAAAAATGTACATGAACATATTTATGTCTCCAACTACGTATGTTGTAGAGGATGACCTTGTTGGACAACAATGGAAGGAGAACCCTTGGTCCTGCCTAGGTTTGGCTCCCGGTAAAGTAAATGTCCAGGGGCGGTAAGGGTGGTTATAGGAAAAGGGTAAGGGGACCGGTAAGGAATCATATAGTCTGAAACTGGGAAAAGAAATAATATTTTAAATGTAAATTTAGAAATATCCAATTAAAAAAGCAATAAAATTTGTTTAAAAACTAAAAAAAAAAAAAATGATAGAAATAAAAGAAAATAAATCTGCCAGCTAATCACACCAATTGATTCAGTATTTTAAGGGGCCACTGTCATGGAATGGTATTCAGAGTAATACAAGTGGAAAGACTGATATGATTAAGTTTCATCTAAAAGCACTTCTCCTTCCCACATCTCCGTGTCAGACACGAACTTCATTATTAGAATCCAATGCATGCAGGAGTTTACTCTGTGCTGAGGACACAATACTTGCTTTACTTTCTTCTTTAGGACCTTTCCTTCTTAGCAAAAGGATAAAAGCTATGAGCTCCTTGGAAAAACTAGAGTGCCCTACCAAAACCTGACATTTGGGATAAAGAAATGAAATACATAAACTGTCTGACTCCCAAGAAAAATAACAAGCAGGAAAGTCCAGATGCTTCTGAGAGGCTCCCAGCTCCTGATTCCCATAAGTGTGAAGCTCAGATAAATGTTATCTCTTCAGTGAACCTACTCAACCCCTACACAATACTTAAAGAGCTTACCCATTGACCACGTATTCCTTCCTTTTTTTATACCAAGACAGAAGGCTAGCTTCCTACTCCCCATGTCTGGTCACTTCATCCTTTGTGTTCTCCCTCCCAAATGGCTGTTTACCCCCCATTAGTTGCCATTTTGTAAACCCTAGAGGTACTGAATGAGAATCTGAGAGGCAGTTGCAGTCATGACAACACTTGTGACATCACAGAAGAAGCTTGGGCTCTCCAGGATACAAGAGATTTTTCAGGGAGGACTAATGATGATGTCACTGAGAATTGCCATAGCCTACCTACTAAACAGCTTCCCTTGCAATGACCATATTTGAGGGTGCCATTTCCAGAATTTCTCCTGTGACACAGTGGAAACCTTTACATACTAATTCTCTCTAAAGGTAGAGACTTCCCTTTGCTTCATTAGTGGGTACATGCTCTGAATGAACAAAGTTAGTCAGGTGCTTAGCATGGCAAGAAAAGATTTAGGAATATAGAGTGGAGGAGACTCTTCCAGATAATATTTTATTCCCAGGTACATTCCTGCGACTTACAGTTCAGTATCCCAGGTTTTCTCTATTTCCCAAAGTCCACTATTTTGCCTACAGACCTTAATTGAATGAATATTGTATTTCACTTTCTCATTGTACATTCCTTGAAAAGAGACTTTAATATTCCTGTATGTGTACTCAAAAATTGTTTCTAATTCCATTTTCATCAAAGCAAAGGACAAAATGACTATAGAAATCACTTTTTTAGCACTTTTTGGAATCAGTACTACACTATCTATCTTCCTGTGTCCCCATTGCTAGACTGGAGGGTCGGATGTTTTACCATCATTGTCTCTGAAGGCCAAACATAAGATAAGAGAAGATGGGTAGAAATAAGAATGGCTTGAGGACCAGTATAACCTCAATTTCAGTAGAAACATAAGACAAGAGGGATTCTATTTGTGTCAATTCTCAACTCTACATTCTTGAACTAGTTGCGCAGAATCCATTTTACACTTCCATCTAACCACATAGCTGTAGGAGCCATCAAAATTATGTACATACATATATATATATATATATACCTCTGCCACCAAAACTAGATAAGATTGATGTATCTAAAAAGTAAATTCTGCTAGCAACCAGATATAGATATTTCCTGAGAGACACAGGTAGATCATGTTAACTGCCTAAACCACACAAAGATCCAACAAAGAAAAAGAACTTCAGACCAATTTCCTCTATGAATATTGACGCAAAAATACTCAATATAATTCTTGTGAACCGAATCTAAAAAACAATCATCCATCATGATCAGGGATGCAGAGATGTTTTCATATACAGAAAATCGTCAATGTTATGTAACATATAAACAAACTCAAAGATAAGGACACATGGTCATTTCATTAGATGCTGAGAAAGCATTTGACAAAATTCAACAACACTTCAGTGTAGGGAGCGTTGAGGTAAAGCATAAATGGTGCCGAAATCCAGTCCCGTCTGGAAGTAAACGATTTATTGCATATGCACAGGCTTGTCTCCTTGCCAGGGTGGCTGTAGGGTAATTAGGTGATCCGGTGCCCTCCTGTTGTGACCAAAGATACTGCACATGTGCGGGTTTTGCCCCTGGCATCAGTTTGACGGGATGGTAATAAGCTAATGAGGAATTCATGCGCCGCCAATACCTGAAGGAAAAGTAGCAGGGGTGATAGTGGGGTGATTCATTCTCCGCCAATCCCTGAAGGACAATTAGCATAGCCACAGCCTGTTGTGTATAGAAGGCAAGTGCTTTTGCCACTAGAGGTCCCTGTATCACCTAAGAGGTGGTATTGCCATAAAGGCTGTAGAGAAGAATCCGACAATGTCGTGTCTTCCTTGCCAGATGAAGTGTATACACTTATTGACCCCAAAAGTTTAACTAGAGAACTTCTTAACCTGATAAACAACTTCAATAATGTGTCAGGGTATAAAATTAACTCAAACATACCAGGACCCTTCCTCTCCTCAATGGATAAACAGGCTAAGAAAGAAAATAATGAAACCACACACTTCACAATAGTCCCAAATAATGTAAAATATCTTGGTGTGAGATTAACCAAGCAGGTGAATTATCTGTATGACAAGAAGTTCAAGTATCTGAAGAAAAAAATTGAGAAACATCTCAGAAGATAGAAAGAGCTTCCTTGCTCATGGATTGACATGATTAATATAGGGAAGATGACTATTTTCCCAATAGCAATGTACACATTCAATGCAATGCAATATCCATCAAAAATCCAACTGAATTCTTTAATAGAGATAGAAATAGCAATTTGCAAATTCATTTGGAATAAGAAAATGCCAGGACAGCTATAACTATCCTCAACAATAAAAGAACTTCTGGAGGAATCATCACTCCTTAACTCAAGCAGTATTACAGAGCAATAGTGATAAAAACTGCTTGGTATTTGTAAAGAGACAGATGGATGGACTAGTGGAATAGAATTGAAGACCCAGAAATGAACCCACACACCTATCATTTGATATTTGGCAAAGGAGATAAAACCTTCCAAAGGAAGATACATAGCATTTTCCAATTAGTGCTGGTTCAACTGGAAGTCAGCTTGTACAAGAATGCAAATTATCCCATTTTTATGACCATGTACAAAGCTTCAGTACAAGTGAATCAAGGACCTACACATCAAACCAGAATCACTCAAACTAATAGAAGAAAAGTTTGGGATGAGTCTTGAACACATGGGCACAGGGAAAGTTTCCTGAACAAAACACCAATGATGTAGGCTCTAAGATCACAAATTGACAAATAGGACCTAATAAAACACGAAAGCTTCTGTAAGGTAAAAGACACCATCATTTGGGCAAAGCTGTAACCAACAGATTGGGAAAATATTTTTACCAATCCTTTATCTGATAGTGGGTAATATTCAAAATGTACAAACAACTTAAGAAGTTAGACTCTAGAAAGCAAAAAAAAAAAAAAAATTAAATACATACGTTCTAGGGCCTCTCTGCCCCCTTTTCTCAAAGTCCTAACTAATTTCATATCAAAAGTTAATGAAAATATTTTAAACCCTTTCCAAGGCACAGAAAATTATTTGCTTACAGCCAATCTGAATCAATCAGGCTGACTTTCAGTTCTTTATGAGAGGCACGAAGAAACATCCAGCCCCTACTGCTCCTATGTCCCTATGCAGAGGAGGCCCAGATGGAGCTAGGTGTTTTTTGTTTTTTTTTTTTTTTTAAGTCAGGAATGTGAGCAGAATTCTCAGGGGTTTCTGTCCCTCCGATGGTCTCAGTCTGACCACACCACACGAGATTTGGGAGTAGGATGCTGTTAGGACCAGTTCAGATCCAGTTGCAGTTTGGACTGCAGGGCTCATGCAGCTTGACTGCTTCTATATACATGTGTCCAGATGCACTATGCACTTTCCTCTTGGGCTAGGCCTGTGGGAACAAGTGGGCGGAGGTAGCAGTCTCTCCTTCCCTGAGGTCTCAGTATTGTCCACTCTTCTGTCTCACAGAGTTTCCAAAGGAGTTTCAAATGTTCATTCCCTATCCTGCAGGTCTCCAGTCTTTCCAATTCTCCTCCAAATGTGTTGGAGAAGACCCCTCTGGTCGAGGGGAGGTACAAAAAGCCCCATCAAACAAAATGGTCTGCACATCTTCTTCTCTTAAAGGTAATCTCAATGATTTCCATATTCCACAAATGGATTAAGTCCTGCCCACTCTCTGCATGAGACTTTAATACCTTCGCCAACTGCCAAAACTTGGCAGAGAGCTTTGTCCACTCACAAAGACACTCAAAGATGTCCCCCATCTCCACCAAAGTGCCTTATGCAATCTGCTTCGGGTTAAATGAGTTGAAAACTGATTCTGCTGACAACGGGGATTTATGAAATCACTATTAATCCAAGAGGAACTTCAAAGACCTCTACTATTAAAAAAGGACTTAAATCATCGCTTATGATCCAAGGGGGGCAAAATACAGTCACAAATCCTCAAGTCAACCTCATAACACACATAACAGAAGAGGAGTGACAAAACTTTCTGCATGTACACCATTAGATCAAGAATTCCTGCCAGTTTTTGAAGGGGCTCTTGAGAGTTTCACACCCACACAAGATATGTTAGAAAATTGTGAGTCCACCTAAGGAACTCTTGTGACTTCTTCACATAAAAAATATGATCTAGCACCCTCACCATCACCCCCAGTACTTCCAATGTCCCTATAAAACAGAGAAATATTCAAATATCCTCTACCACCAAAAAGGACCCTCCTGACTTGTCATCAGGCCCAAAAAAGACAAGTTTATCATAACACATTGTCAATGAGTCATGCAGACTCCATATCGATACAATGTACAGAGAAGATAAAACATACCCTTCCTCCTCAGGGGACTCTATGTCATTCTGTCCTGAAAAGAGGGGCTCCAAAATTTTCCACATGTACATCAGAGATGCTAGAATTTCCCAAAACTGAGCATGATTCTCTGAGTAGTACTCTATCTCAAAAAGAGACTGCAGGACAAGAAACATCTTCAAAAGGAATTCTACCCACAGCCACATATTTAGAAATGGCTTGTGGACGCAACACGTGTACAAAAGATGTTCTAGGACATATTGCATATGTAGAGAAGGTTATGGATCCAACCATATATGAACGAGGAGTAGGGGAACATGATATGCAAACACCAGTGTCTGTAGCATCCTTGACATCTGAGGAAAGGGATTCCTTGGATTCCATTTGTGGAAAGAATGGATATGACCTCCGCAAACTTCACAGATGACTATAGGAACTTCTTAATCTCCTCAAGATCAGCCATCTTCCCCAACTACAGAAGATGCTACACACTCTTCCAAATATGCACAAAGGGTTTCCAGTCCTTCTTTATACCCACAAACTGACCCAGAACACCTGCCAAATACCTAAAAGCCTTTCAATTTTACCTTATCTCCTGAAGGGGCCTTGGAACCTGTTTTGCCTATCAAGCAGGGTAGGGACCCTGACATTTCAATACTTCAATATGAAAGTCTCTTTCCATTTTTCCTGCAGAGGGAATTTTTCTTGGAACTTACACAGTTACACAACGATGTCTAGAACCTCCTTCTCTGCACATGAGTGTCTCAGACCTCTCACATATGCCACTGTTTCTCTAGGAGAGGTCACATCTCAGAAAACAACATGGACTATTGTATGTGGTTATCTAATCCCATTTGATATCAGTACTACACTATCTAGCTTCCAGTTTTCCCATAGCCAGAACTGAGGGTTTAGGATGTTTTACCAAGATTCTTTCTTAAAACCAAATGTAAGATACCAGATGATGGGCAGGAAGAAGAATGGCTTGAGGACCAGTTATACGTCTACTTCAATAGGTTCATAAAAACAGGATGGAATCTATTTGCATTGTCATTTCTTAATTCTACATTCTTCACATAGTTCGGCAAAATCCATGTAAACATTCCACTTGACAAAATAGGTGTAAGAGCCACCAAAATTATATTTGTACTCATCAGCCATCCAAACTAGATAAGATTGATGAAGGTAAGAAGTTCATTCTGCAAGGAACCAGGTATAAATATTTACTGAGAGATACAGATACAGCCTGTCAAATACAAAAGTGAATGCTGGGACATACCAGTTAACTGAAAACAGACCTCTTGTTGGTAAATTTTGAAAAAGGATTCGAAGAGCTGAAGGTGCTTTCAACCCGAGAAGAATAACAATGCAAGTGACCAGCGCTTTCTCATAATAGACAGATTTACAAAGAAAGTACATGGACTAACCTATGGCTTCAAATGCATATGTTGCAGAAAATGGCCTTTTTGGGCAACATTGGAAAGAGAAGCTCTTGTATTCCCTACTTTGTCTCCCAGTTCAAGGGAATGCATTGCGGCAGAAAGGCTGGTTTGAAAAGAAGGAAATGGAATGGGTAGGAACCTTATGGGCAGGAAACTGGGAAAGGAAATAATATTTTAAAAGTAAATATAGAAACATCCAGTTATAAAACAATAAATTTTGGTAAAAAATAAAAAAAAAAGAATGATATGAAAGAAAGAAAGCTGCCAAGTAAAAAGACATCTTGACACAGAAATCTGAAGTGTTATTCAGAGTAATACTAGTGGAAAGACTGAGATGATGAAGTCTCAACTACAAATACTTCTCTATCCCAGATATCAGTGTGAGAGACAAACTGTACTATAGGTATTCAAAGTGTGGAGGAGTTTATTCAGAACTAGGGATACAATACTTGTTTTTCCCTTCTTCCTTAGGACCTTTTCTTCTTGAAAAAAAGAGTAAGGGTCATGAGTTCTCAGGAAAACAACTGTGCCCTTCACAACACGTGACTTTTGGTATAAAGAAATTAATGATATAAACTCTCTTATTTCAAGGAACCATAAGAACACAGAAGTCCAGATAAGAACAGAGACGTGCAAATGCTTCTGAGAGTCTCCCAGCTCCTGATTCCCTTATGTGGAAGACTCAGATCAATGCTATCTCTTCAGCGATATCACTCAAACCCTACAAAGGACTCACTGAACTTTCCAAAGGACCACATATTTCTTCCTTGTTTTTTATACCAGGAAAGAAAATCAGCTTTTTTCTCCCTATTTCTATTCTCTTCATCGTCTTTGTTATCACTCCCAAATGTGCTCTGAAGTAGAGGCCTATTAGTAAACCCTAGAAGTACTGAAATAATATCTCAGAGGAAGTTGCAGTCACAACAACACTTGTGACATCACAGAAGAATCTAGTGCTCTCCAGGTTAGAAAAGAGTTTTCAGGGAATGCCTAACAATGATGTCACTGAAAACTGTCATGGCCTACCTGATGAACACCTTTCCTTACATTGACCAGATTCAAGTTTGCACTTTATAGGTATGCCTCCTATGACACAGTGGAAACCTTTATATACACCTTCTCTCTAAAGCTAGAGAATTCTCTGTGTTTGACTAGTGGTTACATGCTGTGGGGCGTGGCATGGGTGAAAACGATTTAGGAACATGGAGTGTAGGAGATGTTCCTAGATAATATTTTTAATCCCCGGTTCATTCCTGTGACACACAGTTAAATTTTCTAGGTTTTCTCTGTATCACAATGACCAGTATTTTCCCTACAGATGTATAATTGAACGAATATTGTATTTCAATTTCTTATTGTAAATTCCTTGTTAGGTGACTTTGTAAATTTTTCTCAGAAATTGATCTCAAAAATTCTGTTTTCAAGTACCATTTTCTGCAATGATATTGTCACATATGTGGCCCTGATATAGAGTAAGTATAATAGTGTAAATTCTGTGTACCTACTTCAAATGTAATCTCTCAAATTCTTATTTTATCAAAAAATTACCAGACAACAGGAGAACAAAGACAACATTGACTATTGAATTCTGTTTCTTGTCCCATTTGATATCAGTACTACACTCTCTAGCGTCCAGTGTTCCCATGGCCAGAATTGAGGGTTTAGGATGATTTACCATGATTCTTTCTTCAGGCCAAACGTAAGATGCTGGATGATGTGCAGGGAAAAGAATGACCTGAGGACCAGTTAAACGTCTACTTCAGGTTTGGGATTTACCTCAATGGAGGGCGCTTGCCTAGCAAGCGCAAGACCCTCGGTTCCTAAACCAGCTCTGAATAAAAGAGAAAAAATAAAGTCTACTTCAATAGGTTCATAAAAACAGGGGGAGTCTCTTTGAAATTGTCATTTTTGAATTCTATATTCTTGACCTAGTTGGTCAGAATCCATGTTAACTTTCCAATTAACTTCATAGGTGTAAGAGCCACCAAAAGTATATATGTATACATCAGACCAAAAAAAAAAAAAAAAAAAAAAAAAAAAAACTAGATAAGATTGATGAAGGTAGGAAGGTAGGAAGTGCATTCTTCAAGGAACTGGATATAGATATTTACTGGAGACACAGATACAGCATGTCAAATACAGAAGTGAATGCTAGTAGCAAACCAGTGAACTGAAAACAGACATGTGGTTAAATTTAAAAAAAAAAAAAGGATTAGAAGAACTGAACGTGCTTTAAACCACATAAGAACAATGATGCCAATGAAACAGAGATTTTTATAACTAGACCAATAATCAGAGAAAGTACATGGAATAGCCTATGGCTACAAATGCATATGCTGCAGAGGATGGCCTTTTTGGGCAACATTGAAAAGAGAAGCCCTTGTCCCCTCTAATTTGTCTCCCTGTTCAAGGCAATGTCATGCGGCATAAAGTTTGGTTAGAGAAGAAGGATATGGAACAGGTAGGGATCTTATGCACAGGAAACTGGGAAAGGAAATAATATTTTAAATGTATATATAGAAACATCTAATAAAAAGCAATAAATTTTGTTTAAATATAAAAAAATGAATGATATAAAAGAAAAGAAAGCTGCAAAGTCATCACAAATATTGACTCAGAAATCTGAAGTGGTAGAGTAATACTAGTGGAATGACTGAGTTATTGAAGTCCCAACTAGAAGCACTTCTCTCTCCCAAATATCAGTGTCAGACACAAAGTGCATGATAGGTATACAAAGCATGTATGTGTTTACCTTTAGTTAGTGACACAATACTTGTTTTTCCCTTCTTCCTTAGACCTTTTCTTCTTGCGAAAAAGTGTAAAGGTCATGAGTTCTCAGGAAAACAACCGTGCCCTTCACAACACTTGGCTTTTGGAATAAAGAAATAAATGATATAAACCCTTTGACTTCCAGGAACCATAAGAACAGGGAAGTCTACAAGCTTCTAAGAGCCTCACAGTTCCTTATTCCCTTATATAGAAGCTCAGATCAAGGCTATCTCTTCAGCCATCCCACTCAACCTCTACCAAGGGCTCTCTGAGTTTTCCAAAGGACCACATATTTCTTCCTTGTTTTTTTATACCAAGATAGAAGGCCAGCATCCTTCTACCCATTTCCAATCTCTTCATCCTCTTTATTATCACTCCCCAATTTCTCTGAATTACATGTCAAACAGTAACCACTTTCAAAGTATGTCTCCTGTGACACAGTGGAAAACTTTATGTACTCCATCTGTCTAATTCTAGAGATTTCTCTCTGCTTTACTAGTGGTTTCATGTTCTGAATGGAGAAACTTGTTCAAGGGCTTGACATGGGTAATAAAGATGTAGGAACATGGAGTGTTGGAGATTCTTCTAGAGAATATTATTATTCTGTATGTCACAGATTTTTTCCTGTGACATACAGTTCAATTTTCTAGGTTTTCTCTGTTTCCCAAAGTCTAGTATTTTCCCTACAGACCTTTTATTGAATGAATATTGTATTTGAATTTCTTATTGTAAATTCCTTGAAAAGCAACTGTAGGCAGCTGCGACGTGCCAGGACTTTAAGTTGGTGCTAGTTTCTGCCTTCCACCCTCCCAATGGTGAGCTCTCCTTTTAGTAAACTATTCCTTATTTGGCTATGCCACCTGGCCTGCCAGATTCTGCATTTTGAAAGCCTATCTGCATGACCCATTTGGCTTGCTAGGATTGGCCAGCACTATCTATTTAAGTTTGGTTTGGGGGTTCCCTGTGGTCAGAAAATTGTATCAACGTTCCTGAGTAAAACTCGTCGAAGAAGATCTTCACTATTCGTGTCTTCCATGCTGGTCGAGGGTGGACACGGCAAGTGGTGACCCGTAAAGGGACCTCCTGATATCAGAACTTCTTGCAGTCGGGGCATCGCTGGAAATTTCCCAAGGTAAGGTGGGACCATAAAGACTGTGGGAAATAAGTGGTTTTAAATTCTCAGGGTAGTTAAAAAGTAAGTTCTCGGTAGAAACAAACTGAAATTAGGAAGACGCTTGGTAAATTTAGTCACAGCAGCCTAGAAAGTTTTGATCCTGAGGACCTCACAGTCTCATCCAATTTTTCTGGCTCTTCAAGAGCTGTTTGAGCATAAGAAACTAAAAATAAAAAGGAGCACCATAGAGAGATTTTTGTGTGAATGCCATGTCTTTGCTCCCTGGTTCTCAGACTCTGGTAACCTTACTGTGGCAAGTTGGGAAAAAATAGGGAAAGACCTTGATTTTGCATTGGAACAGGGGACTCTAAGACCTGGGGTCCATCCAGTGTGGCATTTACTGCATAGTTGTCCTGAGGATCAAAAATGTTGTCAGGCAACTATAGAGAAGGGGAAAGCTGCCCATGAAATGCTTCAAGAGGAAAGTACAGAAAACCAGGGAAGTACAAAGGAGACAGACTCAGAAAAGACAGATATAGAGGAAGAAACAGATGAAACAGATTAAGAAGAAGAAAAGGAAAAAGTCTAAAATGGTGGACGAACTCCGTAGGAGGGTCCCCTCAGCTCCTCCTCCCTGCAAAGTTGTAGAGGGACAAAATAAAGTTTCAGGTGCAGGGGGTCCTCCTGTGGTTAACAACGGCACTGTACATGTGCAGGGTTTTCACCCGGCATCAATTGGCTAGTAATATGCTAATGAGAGAGCAGCACAATGCTAATGAGGTAATTCATGCTCCACCAATCCCTGAAAGACAATTAGCATAGCCTCTGCTGCTGTCTATATAAGGTGAGCACTCTTGCTGCTTGAGGTCCCACTGTCCCTGTTCAAGAGAGCTGTACAATAAAGGCTTGTTCGCAGAGGAATCCTGTTGCCACGGCTTCTTCTTGTGAGACATTGGGCACGCAACAAACAGGTAGTCCATTCTGCCCAGAAGTGTGGGAGCCAGTCCGCACAGAAGTGAATCTGGCCTATCCTGTTTATGTGGATGCTAATCAACAAAGGTATCATGAGCCTTTATACTTTAAGGTGATCAAGTCCCTGAAGGAATCAGTAACACTTATGGCATTATGGCCTCATTTACCATAGCTTAGGTTGAAGTCTGACACAGATTTTGCATGACTCCTAGTGATTGGATTAAACTTACTAGGGCCTGTCTTAGACTGGGACAGTATTTGTATTGGAGAACTTGTCTTATTGAGTTTCCCAATGAACACGCTGACTCTAACTTGGCAGCAGGGCGAGGGGCAGCCAGTCTGTCTGGGATAGAGATATGCTGCTGGGTCAGGGACACTTTGCCAATACTCAGACAGGGTATCCAGGACAGGTTTACCAGCAGATTAAGAAGTTGCAACAAAGGCATGGAAATCCTTACCTAATAAGGGAGAAGTGAGTGGAAACCTAATCAAGATCCTTCAACGACCTATGGAGCCATAATCTGACTTTGTAGCCTGATTAGTGGAAGCAGCGGGGAGAGTCTTTGGCGACCCCGATATGGCTATGGCGTTGATTAAACAGTTGGCCTATGAACAGTGCACAAAGGAATGTCGAGCTGCTATCATTCCTTACAAGAATAAGGGACTTGAAGCTTGGATGAAGGTCTGTAGAGAAATAGGGGGACCTTTGTCTAATGCTGGACTTGTGGATGCTGTTATGCAGAAGACGCAGAGAAAAGGAGGAAGTTCAGGAGTGTGTGTTAAGTGTGATCAACAGGTGCACCTAAAAAGGCAATGTTGAGAAAGGAGAAGTCTATTCAGTACAGGAATTGGCCAACGCCCAAGGCAACAAGGTCTGTGCCACAAGTCCAAAAAGTGGAACCATTGGGCTCATGAGTGCCACTCGGTAAAAGACATCAATGGGCAGCCTCTTAGCTCGGGTTTTGGTGTAGCAGGTCCAAAAAATGGACAGCCGGTTCCAGGACACCAGGACCTACAAATATGTGGGCCAGTGGAGAATCAGGACGTATAACAGAGTCACGAGATATGGCCATCCCTTAGCCATCCAAGAGGACAAGGTAAGCCACTAAGTGCTCCACAGGACTGGACCTCTGCTCCACCAGCAGACCTGTACTAACGCCTTGAATGGGGGTCTAGTTGATAGAATCTGATTTTAAAGGACCCCTTGAACCTGGGCCAGTAGGGTTACTTATAGGGAGATCATCTACATATTTAAAAGGACTACATGTCCATCCAGGAGTTATTTACCCAGATTATACTGGGGTAGTCAAGATCATGGTAGAATCACTGAAAGGTATTGCTACCATTTCCCCTGGGGACAGAATACCCCAAATATTACTTTTGCCTAGACTTCATGAAAGATTTGTAGCCCACTCTAGAGGGAGAGGAGAGAATGGTTTCCGTTCCACAGTCCCCGACCTTACATTTTTAGCCTTGGGTTTAAACCAACGCCCAATAATGGAGCTAAGGGTAGATGGTAAAAGGATCCTAGGAGTATTGGATAAAGGGGCCGATAGAAGTATAATAGCTAAGAAAGATTGGCCCTCTGGAAGACCAGTACATGCCTCATCTCAAACATTACAAGGTCTCCATTAGACAAAAGCTCCTGATATGAGGGCAAGACAACTGAGTTGGAGAGATCAGGAAGGGCATTCAGGAGTTATGCAACCCTATGGGTTGGATTTGCCCATTTCCCTTTGGGGGAGATATTTGCTGAAAGATATGGGTTTCAAATTGACCACTGAGTATTCTGAAACTTCACTAAAGATTATGAAACATATTGGCTATTTTCCTGGTATTGGAATAGGGAAACACCTGCAGGGTACGACTAACCCTATAACTGCCCAACAGAGAGAAAGGAATCAGGTCCTGGGTTTTTCCATGGGGCCACTGAAGAAGGGTTCCCATTACCTGGAAAACAGAGGAGCCGGTTTGGGTTCCTCAGTGGCTGCTTTCTTCTGAGAAGTTTGCTACAACTAAAGCTGGGTGCCAAGCTTATAAAACCATCAGTATTACCTTGGAATACCCCAATTTTTGTGTTTAAAAAGAAGTCAGGGAAATGGAGACTGTTGCATGATTTACGAGTTATTAATGAACAGATGCAAATCATGGGCCCCAGTGCAACTCGGGCTTCCTCTTTTATCCTCTCTGCCAGACTGTTGGCCTGTTGTAGTGATTGATATAAAAGATTGCTTTTTCTCCATACCTCTTTGTCCAAGAGATAGTGAAAGATTTGCTTTTACTGTTCCATCATGCAATCATGAAGAACTTGATCAACGACTACAATGGGTAGTTTTACCACAGGGTATGGCCAATAGCCCTTCTGTGTGTCAACTTTTTGTGGGCAATGCCATTGCCCCAATAAGACAGAAGTTTCCTGCACCCAATTTTACAGATGATATCCTTTTAACTGCAAAGTATGAAGAGATTTTAGATTTAGTATATGGAAATTTAGTTAAATTGCTAGAAGGTAGGGGATTTGATTACTGCCCCAGAAAAGGTACAAAAGGGCAATTTTGTAAATTATTTAAGAACAAAACTAAGTCCTTATACCTTTATCCCCCAGAAGGTTGAATTGAGGAAAGATAATCTTAAGACTCTTAATGATTTTGAAAAATTACTAGGAGATATTAATTGGGTCAGATGTCATTTAAAATTACCAAATTATGAATTAAAACCATTGTATACTACTTTAGTTGTGGATTCGGCCTTGTAATCTCCAAGACAATTGACTGATGAAGCAAAGGAAGCTTTAGAGAAGGTTGAAAAAGGATTACAAGGCACAATTTTACATCGATGGAAGGAGGGTGCTATGCATTCTAGCCACCCACAGGCAGCACACAGTATTGTTGTGGCAAGATGGTCCTCTGCTTTGGGTTTATCCCAAGGCTTCTCCAGCTAGATCAGTAGAGTATTACCATACAGCAGTTGCATGATTAGCCCTGAATGCGATCCAACAGTGCGTACAATAATTTGTTGTTTCCCCAACCTCAATCATCGTGCCCTATACAGGTCAGCAGATGAAGATCTTGTGTGGCACTGTGGATGATTGGGCTATATCATGCTGTGGATTCCATGGAGAGATAGATAATCATTATCCAAAACACTCTTTGCTATCCTTCTTTAAAGAACATCCCGTGATCTTTCAGTGTTCCTATATAGGGGGCGCCAAACATTTTTACAGATGGATCCAAAAATGGCTGTGGAGCTTATGTGATTAACCATCAAGAGACAATTTTGTGCCAATATCAACCCGGCTCTCCACAAATAATTGAATTCAAGATTGTGCAGGAAGTGTACAAAATTGTTCCTTTGCTTTAATTTGCTCTCTGATTCGTCATATATGTTAATGCATTTAAGATATTAGAAGTGGCTGGCCCTATTAAAATTAGCAGCACGGTATGCCAGCTGCTGAGAGAACTTCAGGAATTGATCTGAGAAAGAGGTCACAAGTTTTTTGTCCAAAATATTAGAGCACATAAAGGTTTGCCTGCTCCTCTCAGTGAGTGAAATGATCTTGTGGATAGATGTACCCGAATGGAGTTCATATTCCTAAGCTCATCATTGGATGAAGCCCAACAGTTTCATAAACAATTTAATGTGCTTACTAAGACCTTAGAGTAGAAGTTTCACTTGTCTTGAGCAGATGCTTGACAGATAGTTTTAGGATGTCAACAGTGTATCACTTTTCACCATCCCCATAGAGTAGGGGTTAATCCTAGAGGACTTTTGCCCCTAAAGGTTTGGCAAATGGATGTAACTCACATATCTGGATTTGGGAGCCTAAAATACATTCATGTTTCTGTGGATACTTGTTGAGGTGTCATTCATGCTACCCCTACGAGTGGAGAAAATGCACCCAATGTTGTTGGACACTGCCTCTAAGCCTGGGCTGCTTGGGGAAACCCTCAACACTTAAAAACTGATCGTGGCCCAGCATAAACTGCCAAATCTTTCAAATCCTTTTATAAACAGATGAATGTGCCATGACCTGCCTTATAATCCCCAACATCAATGTGTTGTTGAGCAAGCACATCGTACCTTGAAGGAATGCATAATTAAACAAAAAAGGGGAATAGGCCATGGTAGAAGCCCCAAGGAACAGATATCCTTAGCCCCTTTTATTCTTAATTTTTTTTTTTTTAATTTTGAATGATGATGGCCTTTCTGCTGCTGACCGACATCAGTGTCGGGCGGGCACATTGAAAGTTATGTGAAAGGGAAAGATGTGATCACTGGCTTATAGCATGGACCAGATCCCATGTTGGCATGTGCAAGAGGGTCTGTTTGTGTGTTTCCTCCGGATCTGCAAGATCCTTTGTAGGTCCCTGAAAGATTGACCAGGAGGTGCTACAAGAATGATGATCCTGCTGTTGCTGACACTCCTCGGTGTGACCCAAATGCTGGTTCAAACAGAGCCCTGGTGGGGGATACTACCGGTGTTCCCAAGACTCATGCCGATACGTCATGACTTTTAAGCCCACTCCTCTAATTTGGTTAAACAGTTGTCACGTTATCTTCAAGGCAATTGGGCAGGAGAATTCGACTCCTAAATGGATCAGCTACATGTAGCCATCCTGAAGATGAGCTCCACACGTGCAGATGCTAGACTGGCTACAAGATTGTCATCTTGGATTGCTAATGCTATGAATCATCTGAGGGTATGGGTGGGTATGGAAACCCTAGCTGGACTCTTGCTGCTGGTCTCCCTAGTGTGCCTGTGGTTTCTATTTTAGAATGAGGTTTGTTCAGAGGTGGCACACAGTTTGCAGCCATTGAAGCAGGACAGTCCCCTCAAGCCTGTCTAAGGGTCATTCAGAAGACCTTGTTGTACCTCACGCCCGAGTATGTGTGAGTGACTGTGCACAGTGATGGGCAACCTACCTTCTATCTATGGCATGGAAACTTGTGGAAGACGAGTTGTCCTAAGACTGGTTTAATGAAGAGATGATCCTAAGACACGTGGTTGGGGAGGGGTCACCATGCTCAGTGGTTCCTTTGCCTGCTTGGTTAATTAAATAAAAGGGGGAACTATAGGCAGCGGTGTTTGGTCCGCCTCAAACATGGCACTGGTTTCCACCTAATACCCTCCCAATGGTGCGCTCTCCTTGTAGTAAGCAGGTTCTTATTTGTCTATGCCTGCCTGGTCTGCTAGCTTCTGCATAGTGACAGCCTACCGTCATGGCCCACGTTGCTTGCTGGGATTGGCCAGCACTAGCTATTTAAGTGTGCTCCGGGGGTTCCCTAGTGTCTGAAAATTGTATCAAGGTTCCTGAGTAAAACTGCTTGAAGAAGATCTTCATTGGTCATGTCTTCCTTGTTAGTCGAGGTTGGGCATGATAAGGGACTTTGTAAATATTCCTCCATGTGTACTCAAAAATATTGTTTTCAAATTCCATTCTCTGCAATGATTTTGGTCACAAAGGGGACCCAGGTAATGAGTGAGTATAACATTGTAAATATGGTGTACCTATTTCAAATGATGAATTCCCAAATACTTATTTTATAAAAAAATTACCAGACATCAGGAAAGCAAGGACAACATGGACTAATGAATTTGGTTTCTTGTCCCATTTGATATCAGTACTACACTATTGAGCTTCCAGAATTCCTATGGCCAGACTTGAGGTTTTAGGATGTTTTAACATGATTCTATCTTAAGGCAAAACATAAGATACCAGATGATGAGCAGGGAGAAGAATGGCTTGAGGAACAGTTAAACATTTACTTAAATAGGTTTATAAAAACAGGAAGGAGTATTTTTGAAATGGTCATTTGTGAATTCTATGTTCTTGACATAGGTGGGCAGAATCCATGTTAACATTCCACTTAAACACTTAGGTGTTGGAGCCATCAAATGTATATATATATATATATATATATATATATATATATATATATATATACACACACACACACACACATCAGTCAAAAAAACTAGATATGATTGACGAAAGTAAGAAGTGCATTCTTCCAGGAACCAGATATAAATATTTCTTGAGAGACACAGATATAGCATGTCAAATACATAAGTTAATGCTAGTAGTAAGCCAGTGAACTGAATATGGACCTCTTTTTGGTAAATTTTGAATAAAGATAGAGGAACTGAGGGTGTTTTCAAACCCATACTAACAACAATACCAATGACCAGAGCTTTCTCGTACTAGCCCAACATACAAAAAAAGTACATGGACTGACCTATGGCTCCAAATGCATATGTGGCTGAGATGGCCTTTTTGGGCAACATTGGAAAGAGAGGCCTTGTCCTCCACAGTTTGTCTCCCAGTTCAAGGGAATTTCATGCGGCAGAAAGGCTGGTTAGAGAAGAAGGCAATGGAATGGGTAGGGATCTTATGGAAAGGAAATGGAGAAAGGAAATATTTTAAATGTATATGTAGAAACATCTACTTAAAGAAGAAAAAATTGCTAAAATATAAAAAAAATGAATGATATAAAAGAAAAGAAAGCTGCCAAGCAATCTCACATATTGACTCAGAAATCTGAAGTGGTAGTCAGGTTAATACTAGTATAAAGACTGAGATGATGAAGTCTCAACTAGAAGCAGTTCTCTCTCCCAGATATCAGTGTCAGACACAAAGTGCCCTATAGGTTTCCAAAGCATTGAGGAGTTTAACTTGAGTTAGGGACACAATACTTGTTTTTCCCTTCTTCCTTAGGACCTTTTCTTCTTGACAAAAACAGTACAGTCATGAGCTCTCAGGAAATCAACTGTGTCCTTCATAACACTTGGTTTTGGAATAAAGAAATAAATGATATAAACCCTCTGACATCCAGCAACCATAAGATCAGGGAAGTCCAGAAGCTTCTGACAGTCTCCCAACTCCTATTTCCCTTATGTGGAAGGCTCACATCAAGGCTATCTCTTCAGAGACCCCACTCAATTCCTACCAAGGACTCACTGAGCTTTCCAAAGGACCACATATTTCTTCCTTGTTTTTTATACCAAGACAGAAGGCCAGCTTCCTTCCCCCATCCTATCTCATCATCCACTTTGTTATCACTCTCCAATTTTCTCTGAATTAGAGGCCAATTAGTAAACCCTAGAGGTATTGAAGGATATCTGAGAGACAGTTGCAATCATGACAACAGTTATGACATCACAGAATAAGCCAGGGCTCTCCAGGTTACAAGAGAGTTTTCAGGGAGGGCCTAATGGTCATGTCACTGAGAAATGCCATGTCCTACATCCTGAACATCTTTCTTTACATTGACAAGATTCGAGGGTGCCCTTTCCTGGTGTGTCTCCTTTGACACGGAGGAAACCTTTATGTACTCTATCTATCTAAAGGAGAGACTTCTCTCTGCTTCACTAGTGGTTACATGTTCTGAATGCAGAAAGTTATTAAGAGGCATGGCATGGGTAAAAAAGATTTAGGAAAATGGAATGTAGGAGATTCTTCTAGATAATATTTTTATTCTATATATCATAGGTTCATTCTTGTGACATACAGTTCAATATTTGAGGGTTTCTCCGTTTCTCAAAGGTCAGCATTTACCTACAGACCTTGAATAGAATGAATATTGTATTTCAATTTCTTACTGTATATTGCTTGATAAGGGACTTTGTAAATATTCTTCAATGTGTACTCAAAAATTTTGTTGGCCAATTCCATTTTCTTCAATGAATTTGGTCACAAGTGACTCCAGCTATAGAGTGATTATAAAAGTGTAAATACTGTGAACCTACTACAAATGATAAACTCCCAAATCCTTATTTTATCAAAAAATTTCCAGACATCAGGAAAGCAAAGGACATTTTTCACTGTTGAATTCAGTTCTCTACTCCCATTTGATATCAGTACTAGACTACATAGCTTCCAGTTTTCCCATGGGCAGACTTGAGGGTTTAGGATGTTTCACCATGATTCTTTCTTCAGGCCAATCCTAAGATATTGGATGATGTGAAGGGAGAAACATGGCTTGAGGAACAGTAAATTATCTACTTCAATAGGTAAACGCAAGAGGACTATTTGAAACTGTCATTTGTGAATTCTAGATTCTTGACATAGTTGGGCAGAACTCATGTTAACTTTCCCCTTAACCACATAGGTGTAGGAGCCACCAAAATCATATATATATATATATATATATATATATATATATATATATATATATATATATATATATATATATATATATATCAGCCAACCTAACTAGATAAGATAGGTGAAGGTAAGAATTGCATTCTGCCAGGAATCGGAAAAAGATTTTTCCTGAGAGACAATGATACAGCATGTCAAATACAGAAGTGAATGCTAGTAAAAAACCAGTGAACTAAAAACGGACCTGTTCTTGGTAAACTTAAAAAAAGGATTAGAAGAGCTTAAGGTACTTTCAACACCATAAGAACAACAATGCCAATGAACCAGGGCTTTCTCTTACTGTACGAATACACAAAGAAAGTACATGGACTGAGGAATGGCTCCAAATTCATATGTGGCAATGGATGTAATTTTTGATCAACATTGGAAAGAGAAGCCCTGTCCTCCCTTGTACATCTTTCAGTTCAAGGGAATGTCATGTGGGAGAAAGGCTAGTTAGAGAAAAAGGAAATGGGAATGTGTAGGGATCTTATGCTCAGGAAACTCAGAAAGGAAATAATATTTGAATTTAAATATAGAAACATCCAGTTAAAAAAACAATAAAATTTGCTAAAAATAAAAAAGAAAGATATAAAAGAAAGTAAAAGCTGTCAAGTAATCACACATATTGACTCGTAAATGTGAAGTGGCAGAGTAATACTTGTGGAAAGACTGAGATGATGAAGTCTCCACTAGAAGCACTTCTGTCACGTTAATATTAGTGGCAGACAAAAAAATCACTATTGGTGTCCAAAGCATGTTGTTTACTTCGAGATAGCAACACAATATTTGTACTTCCCTTCTTCGTTAGTACCTTTCTTCTTGACAAAAACAGTAAAGGTCATGAGCTCTGGAAAACAATTGTGCTCTTCACAATACTTGGGTTTTGTAATAAAGAAATGAATGATATAAACTATTTGAATTTTAGGAACCATAAGAACAGGGAAGTTCCGATGCTTCTAAGAGACTTGCAGCTCATGATTCCCATATGTGGAAGGTTCAAAAAAGGCTATCTCTTTAGCGATCCCACACAAATCCTACCTTGGACTCACTAAGCTTTCCAAGGACCACATATGCCTTTCTTTTTTTTTAAAAAAAACAAGACAGAAAGCCAGCTTATTCCCCTTCTCATATCTCTTCATCTTCTTTTTTCTCACGCCCAAATAACTGTTTACTCTGAATTAGAGGCCAATTAGTAAACCCTAGAGGTAATGAAGGAACATCTGAAGATCAGTTGCAGTCACAGCAATACTAGTGACATCACAGAAGAAGCTTTGGCTCTCAAGGATACCAGAGATTTTTCATGAATGAACTAATGATGATGTCTCTAAGACCTGCCATGGCCTATCTGCTAAAGAGCTTTCCTTACATTGACTAGATTTGAGGGTGCCCTTTCCAGGTATGTCTTCTGTGACACAGTGGAAATGTTTACATACTCCATCTCTCTAAAGCTAGTGACTTCTCTTTGCTTCATTAGTGGTTACATGCTCTGAATGGACAAAGTTATTCAGGGTCTTGGCATGGGTCGATGAGATTTAGGAACAGGAGTGTAGAAGATTCTTCTAGATAATATTTTCATTCTCAGGTTCATTCCTGTGACACAGTTCAATTTTCTTCGTTTTCTATTTCCCAAAGGCCAGTTATTCCCTACAGACCTTTAATTGAATGCATGTGTATTTCAATTTTTATTGTATATTCCTTGATAGGTGACTTTATACATATTCCTGAATGTGTACTGAAAATTCTTTTTTCCACTTCTATTTTCTCAATGATTTTCGCAACAAAGGCACCCAGCTCTAGAGTGATTATAACACTGTAAATTGGGTGTACCTACTTCAAGTGGTAAACACCAAATTACTATTAAATCCTAACATTTCCACATATAAGTAAAGCATAAGACCACATGTAGTATAGAATTTGGTTCTCAGGTCCGTTTTGATCTCGGTTCTTCTGTTCCATTGTCTCAGGGCTAGATTTGAGGTTTTTGGATGTTTTACCATGATTCTTTCTTGAGGCCAAACATAAGATAGAGAAGGATAGGAAGTGATAAGAATGGCTTCAGGACCAGGGAGACCTCATCTTCAATAGTTTCATAAGAACAGGAGGGAATCTATTTGCCAATGCAATTTGTGGATTCTACATTCTTGACCTAGTTGCACTTAATCCATGTTAAAATTCCCCCTAACTTCATAACTGTTGGAGCCACCAAAAGTATATTCATATATATCATTATATATATATATATATATATATATATATATATCATTACATATATATATATATATCATACGTATATCACACACACACACACACACACACACATATATATATATATATATATATATATATATATATATATATATATATATATATATATATATGTTCAGCCACCAAAACTAGATAAGATTTATGAAGCTAAGAAGTGCATTCTACCAGGAACTGGATATAGATATTTCCTGAGAGACACAGTTAGAGCATGTCTAATACAGAAGTGAATGTTAGTGGCAAACCAGTGAACTGAAAACGGACATCTTGTTGGTAGATTTTGAGACAGTATTACAATTGTTGAAGGTGCTGTTAACTACAAAAGAACAACATTCTCAATGACCCAGAGCTTTCTGGTACTAGACCAATATTCAAAGAATGAACATAGACAGAAATATGGCTCCAAATGCATATGTGGCAGAGGATTGCTTTTTTGGCACCAATGGAAGGAGAAGCCCTTGGTCCTACCTTGGTTTGTCTCCCAGTTTAAGGGAATGTCAAAGGGCAGAATTATGGTTAGAGAAGAAGGGATTGTGAACAGGTTGTGATTTAATGGGCAGGAAACTGAGAAAGGAAATAATATTTTAAACGTAAATATAGACTCATCCAGTTTAAAATCACTTAAATTGATAAAAAATTAAAAAAAGAAAGAAATAAAAGTAAAGAAAACTTCCAACTAATCACAGTTATTTACTCAGAAATCTAAATTGGTATTCAGAGTAATACTTGTAGTAAGACAAAGATGATGAAGTCTCAACTAGAAGCACTTCTTTCTCCGAGATATCCGTGTCAGACACAAAATGCACTATAGGTATACAAAGCTTGGAGGAGTTTACTCTGACCTGAGGACCCAATACTTGTCTTTACCTCCTTCCTTAGGACCTTTTTCTTCTGGGCAAAAAGAAAAAAAGGCCATAGATCTCAGAAAAACAACTGTGCCCTCTCAAAATTTTGCTTTGTAATTAGGAAATGAATGATATAAAACCTTTGACATCCAGGAACCATAAGAACAGGGAAGTCCAGATGCTTCTGTGAAGCTTCCAGCTCTTAATTCCCATATGTGTAAGTCTCAGATCAAGTCTATCTCTTCAGCGATACCACTCCAACCCTTCCAAGGGCTCCCTGAACTTTTCAAAGTACCACTTATTTTTCCTTTTTTTTCATACAAAGACAGAAGGTCAGCTACTTTCTCCCCATCTCTGATCTCTTTATCCTTTTTGTTCTCACTCCCAAATGGCTGTTTACTCTGAATTAGTGGCCAATTAGCAAACCGGAGAGTTACTGAGGGAATATGTGAGAGGCAGTTCCTGTCAGGACAGTAATTGTTACATCACAGAAGAAGCTAGGGCTCTCCTAGTTACAACAAATTTGTCATGGAGGTCCTATTTATGATGTCACTGAGAACTGCCATCTCCTACATGCTAAACAGCTTTCCTTACATTTACCAGATTCGAAGGTGTCCTTTCCAGGTATGTCTCCTGTGACACACTGGAAACCTTTATGTACTCAATCTCTCTTAAGGTAGAGACTTATCTCTGCTCCACTAATGGTCACATGCTCTGAATGGGGAAAGTTAGCCAGAGGCATGGCTTGGGTCTCTAAGATCTAGGAATATGGAGTGCAGGAGATTCTACTGGATAATAATTTTATTCCCAGTTCCATTCCTCTGGCCTATAGTTCAATTTCCTCAGATATCTCTCTTTTCTAAAGGCCAATATTTTCCCTACAGACCTTTAATTGAGTGAATATTTTATTACATTTTCTTATTGTACATTCCTTGATAGTGGACTTTATATATATTGCTGAATGTGTACTCCAATGTTCTATTATCCTATTCCATTTTTTGCTCTGATTTTAGAAAAAAGGGGGCCCAGTTCTAAAGTGAATATAATAGTGTAAATATTCTGTATCTACTTAAATGATAAACTCCTAAATCCTTATTTTATCCAAATTTACCTGACATTAGTAAAGGAAAGGACAACATAGACTATATAATGTGGTTCTGCAGTGGCATTAGATAGCAGTTCTCTAATATCTACCTTCTAGTGTTTCCATGGCCAGATTTGAGGGTTTTGGATGTTTTACCATGTTTCTTTATTCAGTCCAAACATAAAGTTCATGACATGGGCTGGGAGAGGTGTGGCTTGAAGTCCAGTGAATCTTCTACTTCAGTAGGTTCATAAGAATAGGAAGGAGTCTATATGGCTTTGTCATTTGTGGATTCTAAAATCTTAACCTAGTAGTGCAGAATCCATGTTAAAAATCCACCAAACACCATAGCTGTACAAGGGACCAAATATATCCTCGTCATTCTGATTGGTGTGCTGTGGAAACTCAGGATTTTTTTTCTTTATTTCCGTTTACCTGATGGCAAAGGATGTTGATATTCCTCATTTGAGAATTCATTGTTTAGCTCTACAGACACAGAAACACACACACACCACACGCACACACACACACACACACACACACACACACACATTCAGCAACCAGATGTAGATAAGAATGATGAAGCTAAGGAGTCTATGCTGCCAGTGAACTGAAAATTGACATCTTGTTGGTAGGGTTTGAAAAAGGATTAAAAGAGCTAAAGGTGCTTTCAACACCATAAGAACAACAATGCAAATGCAACAGAGATTTCTGGTAATAAACCAATATTCAAAAACTGTACATGGAAAGAACTATGGCTCCAACTGCATATGTTGCAAAGGATGGCCTTGGGGTCAACAATGGAAGGAGAAGTCATTGGGTTTGACTCCAAGTTCAAGGCAATGTCAGGGGGCAGTAAGGTGGGTTATAGAAGAAGGGGAGCAGAATTGTATAGGCTAATTATGGAAAAGAAACTGGGAAAGGAAATAACATTTGAAATTCTAATGTAGAAATATCCAGTTAAAAAAGCAATAAAATTTTATAAAAAATAAAAACAATGAAAGAAAGAAAAGAAATCTGCCAGCTAATCAAACCTATTGACTCAGAAATCTAAAGAGTCACTGTCAAAGAATGATATTCAGAGTAATACTACTGGAAAGACTGAGATGATGAAGTCTCAACTAGAAGCTCTTCTCCTCCAGATATCAGTGTTATAAACAAATTACACAATAGGAATCCAAAGCATGGAGGTGTTTACACTGCTGAGGAGACCATACTTTTCTTTCCTTTGATTCTTTGGACCTTTTTCTTCAGAGCAAAAAGAGTAAAAGCCACGAGCTCTGAGAAGAACAAATGTGCCCTTCCCAACAACTGGCTTTTGCATTGAAGAAATTGATTACATAAACGCTCTGACTTCCAGGAACCATATCAAGCAGGGAAGTCCAGATGATTCTAAGAAGATTGCAGCTCCTGATTCCCATGTGTGGAAGGCTCAGATAAAGGCTACTACTTCTGCAATCCCACTCAATACGTACCCAAGACTCACTGAACTTTCCCATGGACCAGATTTGAGGGTGCCCTTTCCAAGAGTGTCTCGTGTGACATACTGGAAACCTTTACATATTATATATCTTTAAAGCTAGAGACTTCTCTTTGCTTCATTAGTACTTACATGTTCGGAATAGAGAATGTTGGTCAGGGACTTGGCATGGGTAAAAAAGATCTAGGAACATGGTGTGGAGGAGAATATTTTGGATAATAATTTCACTTCCACGTCCATTCCTGTGACATACAGTTCAAGTTCCTAGGTTTTCTCTGTTTCCTAAAGTCCAATATTTTCCCTCCAGACGTTAAATTGAATGAATATTGTATTACATTTTCTTATTGTACATTCTTTGAAAGAGGACTTTATATATATTCCTGAATGTGTACTCAAAAATTCTGTTTTCTAATTTTATAATTATAATTATAAAATTATAATTATAAAAAATTATTAATTATAATTTTATATTTTTGTAATGATATTGGCAACAAAGTGGGCCCAGCTAAAGCGTGAATATAACAATATAAATATTGTATACCTACTTCTAATGATAATGTCCCAAATCCTTATTTTATACAAAAATTACCAGCCATCAATAAAGCAAAGGAGAACATAGACCCTAGAATACGGTTCTAAATTTCTTTTAGGCTTGAAAAATTTTGCCTAGAAAGTTTTGTAGTTGTATTTGTGTCTTTATCCCTCCACTGGTGTCCTTCTGGGCTACAGGAGTTGGCCTCTTAATGTTCCATATCACCAATCTAAGTCACAGCTTCGGTAAACCCCATTGATTCGTGCGTACCTTCATTATCCCGGACTCTTTCTCTTCCTGGAGATTTCCCCTACCACCTCATCTCTAAAAGTTCAAGATATCCTTTCCTTCTCCTGACTATCGGGTCATATCTCCTCTCCTTTCCCACACAGGATCCATTTTCCTCTTCCTTCCATCTCCCATCTAGTTCCTTCCCTCAATCGGCCTCCTAGACAATTTTATGCCCATTCTACATGAGACTCAATCATATACACTTGGGGCATTCTTCTTGTGTATCTTCTTTGTATCTATGAGCTTAGTGGAGAATGTCCTGTAGTTTACGGATAATATTACTTATAATTGAGCAATTTCAAAAACCCTGCTGGATCATATTTTTATATTAGTATTCAACTTTGAAAATGATAATTTAATATGTGTGAATGTCTGGAGGAACAAATTTAAGTAAAAAGAAACTTAAAACATAGATCAAATCACAGATTTTAAAAGTTGACCTAATAATAAAATTGTCTACTATCATAAAGTTTGATTATATCACAGGCAATTTTTTAAGTGGTACAATAAATTTGGCAGACAAATGATGTTTTTACCAAATAATTATGGATAATTTGACTAAGATCAAATAAGATAAATATATTATTTCCATTTTGATATCACTTGCTGGCATTTTTCCTCAAACATGATGTATATAGCATTAAACATAATGGTATTAGATTTAAATTTTAATATTTATTTTAACCTAACCTATAAAGTAACAGGTTGTCTTATTTTATTCTTGTTGACATTCAACCTCATCCTCGCTTTTTCACTTCTTTATTCCTTCCTGTCCTATGTCCCTCACCACTTATACTAGTCTCACTTCATTATTCTTACATCTACATCCATATCCCACATGTTCAATATCTTCCATGGCACACTGTTTAAAACCCAACTTTCTAATGTCTGCGACCTATATCAGTTAAATAAACTCAAACCATCCACAGCTTCACATAAATACAAGTATATTAGAAGGAGATTCTATGATCTATATGAGTAAGAACACATGGTATTTGCCTTTCTGAGTCTTTGCTACCTTACTCGGTATATTTTCTAGTTACATTTATTTTCCTGAAACCATGATAGTTTAGTTTTCCTAGGGCTTAATGAAATACCATTTCGTATATTGTCATATTTTTTTTAACAGTGAACTGTGTGCTTTTATTACAGGACTCGTTCTATCCTTTATGCAGATAGATTGCCAATTCAGAGAATTATAGGACGAACCAGACCATATCCGGGCAACTTCTGACCCACTTTAATTTTTTTAAGTCTTTCCATAGATTTACAGCATCCAATTTGAGGTCCATTGGCCCTATTCAGTCATATTCTTATGTATCTACATATCAATGAACATTCCTTACTTTTCTCAATAAAACAACAATAGATTTTTTGTGAATAATGATGAGAAAGCTCAGATAGAGAAGTCAAGATTAATTACTGACAAACTAAGAAAAAAATTTTAAAGATAAAAATTTGTGGTTATGTTAACTAGATCAGTGTATGCTAAGGTTAATAAAGGTTGTGGTATATATAATGTTTTAATACTAATTAAAATTGTAGAATATTCATACTTTAGAGAATGTTTATAAAATTGTTCATCACTAAGTGATTTTCCACTAATAATTTAATTTTTTTATAAAATATTTTTGTTATATATATACATATATATATTTACCTATTTACCTTAAAAATAAAGAACATTAAGAAGATACTGTCATAAAATTCAATAATAACACCAAAGACCTGTTAAATTAATTAAAAACGGACTAGAAGTTATGGAAAACCTCTTTAGTTAAAATAAGAGAATTAGAAAAGTGATAGCATTTTAATAGAAATGAACATGTCAAACAATATATTATAAAATCCTGAAACTATACTAAGATGGTTACTATTCTTTCCTATGTTCTAAGGATTCATCAATAAGCATGGTATATGAAGAGAAGGCATATATCAGAAAAATTTATTCATGTTTAACATACTAACTTTCTTCATGAAACTCAAGCGGACAATTCTCTTTTTTGTTGCTTAAAAAGTTTGTACAAAGCACGGCTTTTGATTATAACATAATATTTCAAACTATCATTAAATATGCAAAGATCTTAACACAAAACCCAGTGTTTTCAGAGCAACCATACAAACTTAAGAAGAAAAGAAAACATTTTTAAGTACATAGATATGCGTAATGAAGTCCCCACCTTACCAGTAACAGACGGGTCAAATTTATTGTTCTATATATTACCTAGAATACTCTATCCCAGTTCATTGTTCCTTAGCATATGTTTTTCCTCATCTTTCTCTGTTTCTTATCTTCTGAAAACAGGTGGTATTTCTCATAAAATTAGTTCAAATCATAAAATCTTCACTCAACAAAAAGAAAGTGTTTACATTAGAGGAAAACCAATTAAAGGTTCTCATTCTTTATTGTGCAAAATTTTATATTTGATTTTGTATGCTTAATATGCTTCTACACCTTAGTGATGACCTTTCAAGATTGGCCTGAAATTCACCATTCTTAATTCACAATGTAAAAGCCCTTTAGCTAATCACAGAAAAGCCTTCAAAGTGTATTTACATAGGTTTATTTAATAAAAATTCAACTTATAGTTTAAGGGGAATAGTGATGTAAAGCACCTTTTCTTACATTTTCGGTGCCTTCAGATTATTTTATAGCTAAGTCATTTCATTAGAATGAAGAAAGAATTATTAACATCTTACTAAAATAAAATGAGAATTTTTTTCTCTGTATAATACGGAACTTATTCTTGAACATTTTTTTGACAGTGTTTCTTTTATATCCCTGGCAGTACCAGAAAACTCTCTCTCTCTCTCTCTCACCTTTTCTCTCTTTCTCTCTCTGTAGACCAAGCTGGCCTTGAACTTAGAGTTCTGCCTGCTTCTGCTCCCTAGTACTAAGATTAAAGGCCTGTGCAACCACACCGCGTGATTTTCTACATCTTTAACAAGCTCTTTTCTGATTATATTCCAAATCTTATGAAGTTAGTTCCCTAAAGTACCTAGAAGAAATCCAACACCAAAAATATATTTTGCATATCTAAGTCCCTCTTCCCGAGTTCCTCCTTGATCTAGTCTCCTAGCAAGCTCTCTGAAGGAACTGAAAACAATAAATGTTTGCTTTCATTACAGGAATAAAGAAAAGGACTGTTTACTGCACAATCTCATGATATCACAGAACAATTCTTCCAACACTACAAAGTGAAATCTCATAAAAAGATGGGTACCCGAAGCCACAGTTTATTACCTTCTATTTGGTTGTGCACACTGTGACCATCATTCATTTTAATCAGGTTTAACACAAAGGTAATCTCTGCCCCAAGAATCCATTTCTACTATATTGACATATGCAGCCATGTTCAGTTAAATTTAAGCACCAACCGCACCAAAGTAAGGATTTATAAAATATCCAACAGAAACATGGAAAGACATTCTACAAAAATAAATTCATACCGAATAAATAAACAAAAGGTCTTTTACTTTTTGTAACACAACATCTATCCATTTTTATTATATTAATTGGTTCTGTGTACATTCACAAGCAAAGAAAATTGTATTTAAGCCAGGAAACAACTTGTGAGATTTAGTTCTCTCTATTATTTAGACTATGAAGACTAAACTTAGATATCAATGCTTAATAGAAAGCAATTTTAAATGTTGTGTCATTTAACTGTTTCTCAGATTTTTTTGTATAATTGAAAAAGTATAGCTAAATCTTGTTATTTAATATTTTTCCCACTCCATTTTAATATCTACTTTAACTCTGAGTAATAAGTCCAAATGGGATCTGATTACATATATTGGCCACATATGTATTTTTCTAAAACTTATAAGGCAAAGTTTTATATGCTAGAATGTACACTTTTGGGAGTACTGGAATTTAGTTCATCCTTTTTCATTATTTTCTCTGAAAGACTATTATTTACTAATTTGTTTTAAATTTTTAGAAGTATTTTGTGTGTGTGTGTGTGTGTGTGTGTGTGTGAGTGTGCCTGTTTGAGTATACATACATACATATGCATGTTCATTTGATAATTCAAATATAATAAGACCAGAGAAAGTAGCTTGAGTGATATTGATAATTTATGGACACAGTTAATTTTTGTATATGATGTATATATAACCTTGAAAATATTTTCTGAGTATTTTTCAAAAGCATTTTTTAAATATGTACACTAGATCACACATGCTAATTGCATTCTTATCTTTTTCCACACTAATTTTATCTCATTGGATGTCTAGAAAGAAATACATGGATCCATGAATCATGTCTTAACTCCAACTGTAGGTAGAATCAATGATAGATCTTACTTTTACTCACCTTTAGTTCATAAATTATATATTTAATTTGCTCTATTTATATTAGAAACGTGTGCCATATATATATATATATATATATATATATATATATATATATATATATATTCATTGATAACTTCCTTCTGTCAACAAACATTAAGAATTAATTATTTATATGCATTATTACAAAATCTAAGAACATTTAGTTTCTTCCATAATCAGCTACCATAATGCATAAATATTAGAACCATTTCCTGACTGACGCTATTAACAAAAAGTACTTGATGTACCATTCCTATAAACATATTTTGATATTATCCATCAAATTGTCTTCATGGAGATGTCTAACTTTTACTAAAGGGAAATATAGTAAAATTGTTATTATCTTTGAATCACAAATGATGTCAGTATTTTTTCCATTCTATATTTATTTAAATTGTAAAATACAGTTTTTTTTAAAATAAGGCATAGAAAAAAGGGACATATTGGCTATAGACAGCAAAAGAGACCAAAGAAATTAATGCTAAACTCTAATATTTGAGCCAATATCAGAAATGGGAAATGATATTTTATTATTAATTTAATGAGACATAGTGTCATTTTTATTTAATAATTTTTCCTGAATATTTTATGTATTTTCAGTTCAAATGGTATATCCTTTCCTACCTTTCCCATAAACCCCCACTTCAGCTTCTTTGAGGATGTTCCCATTAACACCCATCCACCTCAACCTCAATCCTCTGGCATTAACCTACACTGGGGATATAAGTCTTCACAGTATTAATGGCTTTTCCTTCCAATCATGCTCGACAGTGCATTTCTCTGCCACACATGTGGCTGGTATCGTGGGTTCCTCAATCTGTACTCACTAGTGGGTTGTTTAATCCCCCGAATTTATAGTGGGATCTTGTTCGTTGGTGGTGTTGTTTTTCCTGGGGTTTTGCAAATCACTTCAGATCATTATGTATTTTCTCTAAAACTTCCATTGAAATCCCCCTGTTTAATCCAATGTTTAGCTGCAACCATCCTCATTTATATCAGTAGGGATCTGTCAGATCCTCTCATGAGACATCCATATCTGATTTCTATCAGCAAGGATTTGTTGGCATCAGCAATAAAGTCTGGATTGGGTGGCGGCATAGTGGATGGATCCCCACGTGGGGCAGTCTCTGGTTAACCCTTCTTCAGTCCCTGCTTGACTCTTTATCATTGTATTTCCTCCCATGAATATTTAGTTCCTTTTTCTTAGAAACAATGTAGCATCCACATTTTGGTCTTCTTTATGCTTGGGCTTCATATGACCTGTGGATTCTTTCTTATGAATATGTTTGTGTGTGTGTGTGTTTATAATACAATATATATGTATGTATGCACATATAATTATATATATACATACATATATATATACATATATATATATATATATATATATATATATATATATATATATATATATATATATATTGTTGCTATCCACATATAGCATCATGTGTCCTTGTTACATGTTGGAGCATCTTTTGGGTAAATAACCAAGAAGTGGTATTGCAGGATCCTCATGTATTACCAAATGTGTTAGAAAATTCCAGACTGATTTCCAGAGTGGTTATACCAGCTTGTAATCCCACCAACATTGGAGGAGTGTTCCTCTTTCTCTACCTCCTTTTAATTATCATTTGTCATCTGAATTTGTTTTTATCTTAGCCATTCTGATTGGTGTGCTGTGGAACCTCAGGTTTTTTTTTTTTTTTTTTTTGTTTACATTTACCCGATGGGAAAGGATGTTGATATACCTTAGTTAAGAATTCATTGTTTAGCTCTAAACACCATTTTGAAAGGACTATTTGATTCCCTGTAACATAATTCCTTGAGTTTTTGTTTAGATTGAATTTAGCCCTCTATCATATGTAGGATTGGTAAAGATCTTTTCTTAATCGATTGGTTGCTCCTTTTTCCTAATGACAGTGCCTTTTTCCTTACAAAAGCTTTACAATTTTATGAAGTTCCATTTGTCAAATCTTGATCTTAGAGCATAAGCCATTGGTTTTATATTCAGGAAATTTCCCCAGTGCCCAAGTGTCCAAGATTCTTTCACATTTTTTCTTCTATTAGTGTTAGGTTATATGATTTTATGTGGAGACCCTTGATCCACTTTGACTTGAGCTTTGTATGCGGTGATAAGAATTGATTGATTTCCCTTCTTCTGCATGCTAATTTCCAGTCAAACCAGCATTATTTGTTGAAAATGCTATGTTTATTCCATTGGATGGTTTTGGCTCCTTTGTCAAATATCAAGTGCCTGGGATGTGCCTTCATTTCTGGGTCTTCAATTCTATTCCATTGATGTGGGTATCTGTCTCTGTACCATAACCATTAAATTTTTATCATTATTTTTCTGTTGTACAGTTTGAGGTAAGGGATAGTGATTCCCAAAGAAGGAAAAGATCTTTACCAATCATGCAACAGATAGAGGCCTTATATCCAAAATGTACTAATAACTCAAGAAGTTAGACCGCAGGGAGACAAATAACCCTATTAAAAGTGAGGTTCAGAGCTAAACAAAGAATTCACAGCTGAGGAATGCCAAATGACTAAGAAACACCTAAAGAAATGTTCAACATCTTTAGTCATAAGGGAAATGCCAATCAAAACAACCCTGAGATTTCACTTCACACCAGTGAGAATGGCTAAGACCAAAAACTCAGGTGACAGCAAATGCTGGCAAGGATGTGGAGAAAGAGGATCACACCTCCATTGTTGGTGGGAATGTACAACCATTCTCAAAATCAGTTTGGAGGTTCCTCAGAAAATTGGACATTGAACTGCCTGAGGATCCAGCTATACCTCTCTTGGGCATATACCCAAAAGATGCCCCAGCATATAAAAAAGACACGTGCTCCACTATGTTTATAGCAGCCTTATTTATAATAGCCAGAAGCTGGAAAAAACCCAGACGCCCTTCAACAGAGGAATGGATACATAAAATGTGGTACATCTACACAATGGAATGTTACTCAGCTATCAAAAACAATGCCTTTATAAAATTTATAGGCAAATTGATGGAACTGGAAAATATCAACCTGAGTGATGTAACCCAATCCCAGAAAAACACATATGGTATGCACTCATTAATATGTTGCTATTAACCCAAATGCTTGAATTACCCTAAATGCCTAGAACACATGAAATTCAAGATGGATGATCAAAATGTGAATGCTTCACTCCTTCTTTAAAAGGGGAATAAGAATACCCTTGGCACGGAATAGAGAGGCTAAGATTAAAACAGAGACAGAAGGAACATCCATTCAGAGCCTACCCTACGTGTGTCCCATACATATACAGCCACCCAATTAGACAAGATGGATAAAGCAAAGAAGATCAGGCAGAGAGGAGTCAGTTGTAGATATCTGCTGAGAGACACAGCCAGAATATGGCAAATACTGAGGCAAATGCCAGCAGCAAAGCACTGAACTGAGAACAGGAAACCCGTTGAAGGAATCAGAGAAATAACTGGAAGAAGTTGCAGGGGCTCTAGACCCCATATGAACAACAATATCAAGCAACCAGAGCTTCAAGTGACTAACCCAGTACCTAAAGACTATGCATGGACTGACCCTGAACTCTGACCTCATAGTAGCATTGAACATGCTCGTAAGATCACTCATGTAAGGGGAAGTCTTTGGTCCTGCTAAGACTGAACCCCTAGTGAATGTGATTGTTGGGGGGAGGGCGGCAATGGGGGGAGGATGGGGAGGGGAATACCCATAAAGAAGGGGAGGTGGAGGGGTTGGGGTATGTTGGCCTGGAAACCGGGAAAGGGAATAATACTCAAAATGTAAATAAGAAATACTCAAGTTAATTAAAAAAAAAAGAAATGAAAGGATCCAGTGTTAGAAATATGCAAAAAAATTAAGCGAAAGACTACAGAAATTTGGAAGGGAGATGAGATGCGGGCAGGTCTAGGAGGAGCAGGAGGGATTGTGGGTGCACTTGATCAGAGCACATTGTATTACATGTACAGAATGTTCCACAAATGAAAAGCAAACCTTCCCATCCTTTTGCTAACCTTATGCTGTGTTATGATGCAAGGCTTTCAAGAAGAACACAGATCAGATATCAGCTCCTGCTTCTTCCTTTAGGGGTGCCCTTGTGGTGAATAAACTTTACAAGCAGAAAAAAAAGAAAAAGTAAAGAAGTTCTTTTCTTGTTGAGGAGAGTTTTCTCTGTCATGGGGTTTTTGTTATTTCAAATGAATTTTCAAATTGCTCTTTCTAACTCTATGAAGCAGTGAGTTGGAATTGTGATAGCGATTGCCTTGAATATGTTGATTGCTTTTGCCAAGTTTGCCATTTTTGCAATATTAACTCTACCAATCCATAAGCATGGAAAATCTTTCCATCTGAGATTTTCTTCATTTTTTTTTCTTCACAGAGTTGAAGTTCTTGTCATAAAGACCTTTTACTTGCTTGGTTAGAGTCACACTGAGGTATTTTTTATTATTTGTGACTAATGTGAAAATTGTCATATCCCTAATTTCTTCTCAACCTGTTTATCCTTGAAGTAGAGGAAGCATAATGATTTGTTTGAGTTAATTTTATATCCAGCCATTTTACAGAAGTTGTTTATTGGCTGAAGGAGTTCTCTGGTTGAATTTTTGGGGTCACTAAAATATACTATCATATCATATACAAATCATGATATTTTGACTTCTTGAATTCCCTTTGATCTCCTTTGGTTGTCTAATTTCTGTGAATAAGATTTCTTGTGCTATATTAAAGAAGTAAGTGGAGATTGGGCAACCTTTTCTATTCCCAGATATTTGTTGAATTGCTTCAAGGTTCTCTCCATTTATGTTGATGTTGGGTACTCTTTTTATAATATTGTTTTTACTAAGTTTATGTATGGACCTTGAATTTATAATATGTACCAAATCTTTTAACATGAAGAGGTATTGATTGTTTTCATTTTTTGTCACCATCTAACAAAGTGATCATTTGTTCCCCCGCCCTGTGAGTTTTTTTAAATAATTGATTTTTCTATATGCTGACCTCACGTTGAACCATCACCATTTTTGAAAATTCTGTCTTTTTTCCATTAAATGGTTTTAGAACATTTGTCAAAGATAAAGTGACCGTAGGTGTTTGCATTTTTTTCTGGATCTCCAGGCTTGGATATCTGGTAAAATTTTCAATTACCATGAATGCAGAAACCAAGATACTCCATGACAAAGCCAAATTTACAAAACATCTTTCAACAAATCTAGCCCTACATGGGATAGTAGATGGACACTTCCAACACAAGAAAGGAACTACACCCTAGGAAAAATTTGGGAATTAATCTTTCAACAAACCCAAAAGATGATAGCCACACAAAAGTAATTCCATTTCTAACAATAAAAATAACAGGAAAGAACAATAAATTTTATTTAATATCTCTTATCATCAATGGACTTAATTCTCCAATAAGAATATATAAAATAAGGGATTGAATAAATAAAGTGGACCGAACATTTTGCTGCATACAGGAAATATACCTTAATTATATAGACAGTCACTATCTCAAGGTAAAAGGCTGGAGAGAAATTCCAAGCAAATGGTCCCAAGAAATAAAACGGAAATAGCCTTTCTTACATTGAATAAAATTGACTTTCAACCAAAGATATCAAAAATGATAAGGAAGGACAAAATAATTGTCAAAGAAAAAATAATACTAAGATGAACTATCAATTATGAACAACTATGTTTCAAATGCTAGGGCACCTAAATTCACCAAAAGAAAATCACTAAGCCTCAAAGAATATATTGGCGCCAACACGATAATAGTGGGAGATTTCAATACCCAAGTTCATCAATTGACCGTTTGTGGCAACTGAAACTAAACTGATACATTAAAAATAAAAGAAATAATCATCCAAATGGATTTAGCAGATATTTAAATAACATTTCATCCTAAAACTAGAGAATATACCTTTTTTCTTTGCACCTAAAAGTAATTTCTCCAAACTTACCATATACTCTGTCACTAAACAGGTCCATATAGATACCAGAATATTGAAATAATCCCATGCACCCTATCAGATTATCATGGACTAGTGCTGGTCTTCAATACTTTTTATTTTTATATTTGTTTTTATTATCGATATTTGCTTAATGTGGTATTTTTGAAACACTAGCTTTCTTGATAGTTTGGCACTATGAAATCTAGGTTGGGTTTAGCCTAATAGTAATTCTTCCATTTTGCCTCTATAGTAGCAAGAATGAGAGCTCCATTCCATTCTTTGGTATATACTATATTTTGAGTGAACATTTTGGGCACACTGTGCATTTAATGGTTTTCATCTTTTCTTAAGTATATATGATTATTATCTCATCTTAAAAATTTGTAACTTGACAATGACATTTTTAATATCATGTTTCTGAATGGGTCTTTTGATCTCATTTTGTTTATATTTTATCTCCATTTTAAATGGATTTTCCTTTGTGAATATTTTCTGTCTTTAAGTATGTTTGTGCCTTTATGAGATTTTATTATTGTTTATCAATGAAAAAATGCATTTTATTTACACCAGCAGCCATACAGGAAGGGGAACACAAGAGTTAGTTAGCTATTTGTATAGTATTGGTTACTTATTAAAAAATAAAAATCTCTGAAACAAAGGACAGTGATTAATTTCCCACTATCCTCCCCCAATGTTCCCAGCATACAGTAATTCCTAGTAATGGCCTGAGGTCATGTGCTGTTGGGAAATACTTTATGGAAGAATAAACCCACAAACCACAGAATATTTAAAGAAAATCTTTCTTCCATACACACAGATACATAATACGATTACAGGGAGGTCAATACAATTAATTAAAGAAGATGTAAAGAATATGTTGTTAAAAGAAACTGAGGACAAGGAAAGAATTTCAAACCACTGTCAACTATACAATGGTGAACATTTGTTCCCAAAAAGTAGTTTGTGTGCCAGAACAATAAGAGCTGTACTGGACCCACCTTTTATCTACACGGAGTGGGGAGCTACGGTCCTATTGGAAACAATGAAGACAGAAAACGAAAACAATAGCAAAAGGGGGAATTAATATAAGCAATCTGGTAATGCAAACTACCAAAGACATCTTTATGTTCTAACCAGAAATCGCAGGAAAACTCATATCTGAGCGCCCTATCTAATGACAAGAGTGAGCAAGCCATGGCCTTTCTCCCTTTCATATTTTTAAGTACTTTACAGAAACAAGAATCTCAGATTGCTTTATCCATGATTTATGAAAGGGTTTTCTAGGCGTCATGTATTAAGAAATCATTTAAAAGTATTTTTAGCTCCTGACAAGTTTTTATTAAAGTCCTCAAACTTCTTGGACTTAGATCCCAAAGTGTAACTAGGCCAACCCTGAGCTGTAAAACTATGACAAGGCAACAATAACAGATATTTTCATGGCCCAAGCACTATAGCAATATACTATTGAGTACAGAGATCCAAATTTATTCAAACAGCTCAAGAGAGAAGGGAGAAAAAAAGTTAGAAAAGTGATGAAGAATCAACACCTCCCTTGTGTATGCCAGCATTTATGGTTCTGCAGTAAGTCCTAAGAGGCAGTATCCAAGTAGCAAGGGGAGGAAAGGACTAAGGACAAGACAGGGAGATAAACTAGCATGACAGGTGTATGTAAGAGAAAAACTTAGACATGAAAATGTCCTGTAATTTAAAAAAAAGATTTTTTTCATTATTTTCTCATTCCAATCAAAAGAGACATAAATGAATGATTCTCCTCTAAGGCTTCCATAAAAGAGGTAAAACAAAAACGAATATAAACATTGAAAGTTTGAAAATAAAACAAAAGAAAAAGAACTTGTGTACGTTTCAGAGCAGGAGCACTGAAAAATGAACTAAATCTGGTCAAGATGAAACCTAGAGTGAGAAGTAGGAACTAGAATTAAGAGCTGCAAGAGATAGGCAGGTGAGGAGTGACAGGAACATGGCCAGGCCTGAGAGATAAGACTGGTCCTTTACAAGGGCACAGAATGAGGTAAGAAAACATTTCAAATAAAGCAGCACCTTTCCTTTATGCTCACCTCAGTAATCCCATCCTCTAATAACCCCCATTTACATACTAAAATAGAAGAGTTGTGGTATGTATATCACTCACTTCCCATTTACTTTTAACCCTGCCCCCAAAGTCAGGAAGTCCAAACTTTCTAACTTCCAAGAACAAAAATACAGCCCCAGGTATAAGGGGGTCCTGAGGGCCAAGTGACAAACTGCAATATGTGAGAGTAGAGAATATGGAGATTTCTCATTCAACATAGCAGAAGTTTGATGGCCCAAGCTAAGAAAGGAAAAGGCAACCATATCAGGTAAACAAGGTCTGCTTCTCATAACATTAAACTCATTTATATTATTCTTTCCTTTAAAAAAGAAATACTTTATTTGGGCTTATAATCCAGAATATCAGAGTCAGTGATGGATGATATCAGAGTAAAGATAAACAGGCAGAGGTTGCTGAAAGATTACATCTCAGACCATAAGCAGAAGGCGGAGAAAACTAGATTGAAATAGCTTCAGTCTTTTGAAACCTCAAAGCCTACCCCTAACAACATACCTCCTGCAACGAGGACATACCACTTAGTGAGATTGCAATTTTTGGGCATTTACATTATTCTTAACTACACTTAGTCAAATCACTTCCCAGCTCAATCTTCATTTTGAATGAAGCTGATTTTCCTGCAAAGTGGCTCTACCATCTTCTCTTCCTAATATTGGCTTTCATCATGGTGATAATAGATGATTCTGGATGCATAGGGGATGTTTTTATTCATATGTATCATTCCATTTATGTACTACATGTGTACTGACATTTCAATGAGTTTCATTTGGAAAAGGTATAAATGGTTGATCTTATAAATACGGTTTAAACCTCTATTAACATCTTTTAGAAAATATCAAATATCCATTCTTGATTAATAATTTCTTCTCTCATATGATAAAAAAATAAAATTTTACTCTAATCAAAATAATTCTCTATATTTTCATACTGAAAAATACAGAAGAATATTAAGATAATGTGGAATATTAAATCAGCTGAAATGCATGTTCATTAATTAAGAATAACCAGAATCATTGATATGTTTTTGGAACATAATGTACGAACAAATACAAAAGCATTGAATAAATAGTGTCAGAAGATGAGGGTCATTATATAAAATGTACCTTACCTTCAGATCCAGTGTTTTTGTTCATGTAGCAAGAATTCAATTTACCTACTCTTCCTCAGTATTTTTCATCCTCTCATTTACTCGAATTTCAAAGCTGTATCCTATAACTAGCATGATTGTTAAATTTCAAACCAAGAACAGTGCATGTGTCAATCATTTTCCGCCTTTCCTTATTTGTGTTTTATTCTGTTCCCAAATGCCATGTTGTGTTGAAGTTATGAAGAATTTCTTGCTCCTTTGATGAAAATTTTCTGAAAGCATAGATTATTCATATTCAAAATACTATTGATATGTTTAATAGTACTGGATATTATAGTTAAAATCATCTGGGTTAGGAATTTTTGCATGTATATCATAACACACTAAAATACTAAAGATTAAAAGTAGAAGAGATAGAATTTATTACATGTTTTTACTCTTCTAGGGTTTGTAAGTTTACAAAATCTGAGCAAATGATTTCTTTCTGTGAAATTCACATTCATGAGCTATTATATTCTAATCAAACAGTGTGTCAGCACCAATAAACTTGGATTAAATTCTAATTGCAATACAAAATGTTTGTAGTAAGTAAATGGGCAAATAATTTGTCTGGATATACTAAATAAGCATGTAATATAATCATAGGTTTGCTCTTAATTAAATAAGTACTCCCAGATACACCTTGAAAAAATACAGATAGTAATGTAAGTTTTTTTTTTTTATATAACAGCTAATAATGGTCTGAGTAATGGTTTAAATCAACAAACCATGAACAGTAAGTAGGAATGTCTAGTGAGTTAGAGGTTCTTTCAAGCATCTTCAAGGGTCTAAAATAAATTCCTTTATAATTCTCCTAAATCCACTTATCATGAAATATTCCACATCAGAGTAAATAACACCAACATCTTTTCATTTTCTCAAAAAAAAGTCATTGGGTTTCTTTTCTTCCTACTCAACCCACCCTCATTCTACTACCAAACACAACAATTTCCATCATAGCTCTCTGATATGACTCTTTTTCATTATCATTGACACTACTTCCAGATAGACTTCAAAAACATCCTTAAAATCATTCTCTGTATCATATCATAATTCATAAGTAACCAGAGTCCCTTACTATATACATTGTGAGTTAAACAAACTTATTTAAAACTATTCAATGATTTCTAAGACATTTTCAGTAAATAAAAATTATATGTCTAACATTGTTTCTATATTCCCATATGAGACATTGCCTGAAATTCAGCTTTATTTGGACCGTTCTTCGATCTCTTAATCAATACAAACTACTCTCATATTTACTTTTTTGGATATGTCAAGGTCTTTGTCCTCTTATCATCCTTATATTTACTGTAATTTTGCCCAAAATATAGATCAATTATTTTTCATCTAATTTAACTTAAATGTCACTTCCTCATGACAATCTCCATGACCTTATTTCTAAAATAGATTCTTCAACTACTTGCATACTATCAACTCCAAAACACTGATTTATGCATTCATTTTTTTCTTTTTTCTTGTACTATAATGCAATCTTTATAAAAGAAAGTTCATAATACTTTCTATTCATTCCTAATCTATACACTATTATGGACATGGTACATTAGTGGAGACTTATTATTTATTACATGATTCAGTTAGTTGCATAAATAAACTTTATACTATTCTTCATTTTAATGAATATGCATCCCGTGCATTGGTTAGACCATCATGTAGTAATTATGTGAGTTCTTCAATTCAATGACCTAGTTCACATTGCCTAAACATTTTAATTTGTCACAGATAGTCTCTGTCATATTCAAAACAATACTTTGTTCACTGAACAATTATCTCTGCTGGGAATATATTTGACATGAAAGAATGAGATTCCTAAGTTTATTTCACACCATCCATGTGAAAATGCCAGCTGCCATATGTTTGTGGTCCCATCTCTGAAGAGACAGAGAGATGATGATTCCTAGGCACTTACTTATCAGGGAGTCAAATTTCTTTTGTGAGCTGTTCCAGTGAAAGTTTAAAAACCAAGAGGACCCAGAGCTGTGTTCCCATAGCTGAACCTGTACCTCAGCTCTCTGTCCCCAGATCCAATGAGGAAATAGATGGACTTCCAGGAGTGCTGACACACTCAAGAGCACAGGAAAGACTTTTTCTTCTCAGAGGTAACTTCCTGGAGTGCTCAGAACCCACGAAAAGAGGTGCAGTCTGTTACAGCATACTTTTGTTTCTATCTATTCCATATAGCTGAAATTTATCCACAGTTCTTGGCACACAAGATAATTCAAGAGAGAACAACAGTCCCATTACTGTTGAAACACAGGCTAAGAGAGAATTCAAGCCACTTTCAGAGACAGCAAAACCAGCTAACTCCAGATGGTGAGGGGCAAGTATAATTCCCTAAGGAACATAAACTGATGTTACTAGACATCATCAGAAACCAGTTCTCCCACCAAAGCTAGCCCAGTATACCCCTGACACACCAGAAAAGAGATAGAAAAGTTTGTAGTTCAAATCACTGAACATGATGAGGTTAAAGGATTTTAAGAAGGACATAAATAACTCCATCAAAGAAATACAAGACAACAGATGTAAAGAGATAGAAGACCTCATAGAGGAAACCCAAAAATCCCTTAACGAATTACATTACAACATAACCAAGCTGCTGGAGGAATTGAAAAATCCATCAGGAAGTAAAAATGGAAACAGAAAACAACAACAACAACAACAACAACAACAACAACAACAACAACAGCAAACCACACAAAGATGAACACTCTGAATATAGAAAACCTGGGAAAGATATTAGGAGTCGTAAACGCAAGCATCAACCAACAGAATATAAAATATAGAAAAGAATCTCAGGGGCAGAAGATACCATAGAAAACAGTTACACAATTGTCCAAAAATAAAAAACAAAAAACTCCTAACCCAAAACATCCAGGAAATCATAGACAAAATGAGAAGATAAAACCTAAGGATAATAGGTATAGAAGAGAATGAAACTCCCACTTTGAAGGGTCAGTAAAGATCTTCTACAAAATTATACTAGAAATCTTCCCTAACCTAAAGAAAGAGACAACCTTGCACGTACAAAAAGCAAAAAGAATTCCAAAAAAATTGGAGCAGAAAAGAAATTTCTTCCATCACATAATAGTTAAAATATAAAGTGCACAAAACAAAGAAAAAATATTAAACGCAGTAAGGGAAAAAGTTCGAGTAACATAAAAAGGGAGACCAATCAGTATTCCACACTTCTTAAAATAGACTGTGAAAGCTAGCAATCCTGGGCATATATCACACAGATCCTAAATGAAAAAAATGTCAGCCCAGGCTACTGTAAAACCTCTCAACTACCATAGATTGAGATTCCAAGATATGCCATGTCATGAGCAAATTTACACAATATCTTTCCACAAATCCAGTCCTACAAAAGATGATAGATGGAAAATTCCAGTACAAGGCAGGAAACTACACCCAGAAAAAGAAAGAACACAATCTACTTTTAAAAAACACAAAAAAGAGATAAAGTAGGTAGCCACAGAAACATAATTCGACATTTAACAAGAAAAATAATAGACAAAAAAAATCATTTGTCCAATATCATTAAACATCAAAGGACTCAAATACCTATAAAACGACAAACACTAGAAGTCAACTGCCCTGGAATAAAAACACTTTATTCTTCCTCTGTCTGCAATGGAGGGGTCAGAGACTTGGCCATCTGATGGACCAAGATCTAGAATTGACCTTGTGACTGAGGAGTGTCTCAAACATTCAGCCTCTGCTGTAGTGTACCTGAAACTGAATCCTTGTGAACAAGAATCCATAGAAGATTCTCACTTTGTTTGTGGCTGACCGGAACTTGTTCCTCAAACCTTATTGCATAGCCAATACAACTCTGACCACCAAAAAATCTCCAAGAACAATGGATTGAGGTCCCTTGGCCAATGAATAAAAATTCCAGCCTGGATCCAAGGCCACTTATCTAAGATTCTCACCAGAAAGGCCAATATCCCTCACACCCATACCTGTGCGGCTTATAGTAAGTTTAAATAGGGTTTAGATCCAGTGACTTTGACACAAGATTTCAGAAGAAATCTCAGATTGCTGTCAAGTCTGTAGTGGAGGCCTTGGAGATAAGAATTTTCTTGAGTTCTCTGAAAATATGGAACCCTGGAGTGCTGGGACCATAGTCTTCTATAGAAGGTAATCAGGAATAGTCCCCTACTTTCAAACTGGTTTAAGACCTTTCTCCTTTCAAAAACATTGGTATTTTTTTTCTGCTCAGGATGATTAGGCCTTAGAGTTACTCATTTGACCAAATGGTCTCTCAGAACCATCCCTTTTGCTTGGGGCCCATGGAATATTTTACCTCAGACCATGGAGCATTGATCCCTCTGTTGAAGGTTCACTGAAATCCAAAAGGAGGGAGCAAATCCTGGAATCTCATGCTACTTCCTTGTGTAAGGTCACATGGTATGGTGTGAAGTCATCAGTTAGCTCATTTCTTTTTGGTTGAATATAGTTTTTAGGAGGCAATCAGGCTTAGGACACCCCCAACTTTTCTTGAATCATGGAATCTATATTCAGACTCTTGCAGATTCAGCTAAAGATGTGTATATGCTAGACTGTGAAGTACCATTAGAAGATGAAGCAATGTAGGACGTCTTGAGCTATTGTAAGCAATTTAATTTTTTCTCAAATACTAGGGGAATTTGAATACTCAAAACAATTTCCTGTCACAGGGACATCAGCAACTCTTCTTTACTCGGGGGTACTCATCTATTCTTTCTTTGATTAAGGAGGTGTCATATGTTATCCCTGAAAGAAAGGTTACTTCATATCATTCTAGTTTGTCCAAAGGAAGTTTAGATATTAATTTAGGGTGAGGAAACCCACACTATTTCTTGATATTATGGACTGTGCCACAGATATGTTTCCTAATTTTTCCCTGGTTTCTCTGTCAGTTCAAGGTAAACTGGAGGTTCAATTGGGATGCAATGAAGAGCCCCTGACAAGCATATTCTTCAAAGTAAGATGAATATATTCCACTTTCTTTGAATAAGAAAATCTAGACATACCCTTAAAGTTGAACGTAGCTTAATACAAATTCTTCTGATAAAGAACATACAGAGAAGCAAATGAAATGAATTCTCATACAGATGTTTATTTTTTCTTAAGGAAACTTTAAATTAATATCCCCTGACAATGGTTTCTTCCGAGAATCCACCTCTATCCAGAGAATCTCAGTTCTATTCTTCTAAGAGGTCTTAATGTTTCCTTCTGACCTGGGTGGCCAGGCATACATAAATGTTTTAAGGAATGGCAGACCACATGGACATGATGTCCTCAGACATGTCAGTGCAAATCTGAGCCCTAAACTACGTTCTGCCTTTAAGGTTTGTAACATAAAATGGAGCAGTTTCATCTTTGTTGTCCATGATTATCCTGCTGCTTAACAGCTTGAGGAAAAGATAAATCCAGAGATTACCACCCAATATGTAAGAGCAAATTCCCTAATTTCTGGCAAGCACGCCTCATAGTCCCCAGACACATGGTTATTCTGGACTGTGAAAACAGTTGCACTTGACTCTCTTCTTCCAGTACCCAAGGTAAACCTTTGCCTGAAGGATTCTGTGACCTTTTCGCTCTTTCCAGTCCTCCTAAATGTTCTCTCTGAATATTGGGCCCTTGAATTTCCAACAAAGTAGTTGTATACCTAACTGATCAGACATATTTTCAAAAGTGACTCCTTCTATAATCCAGGGACTCGACTCTACTCCGGTTTGAAGTCCCAGAGTCGAAGTTTGGAATCAGAGTATATAACCCTTGCAAACTGCAATCAGGCAAATCAATAGAAATGTAATAATTTCAACATTTCTGCTTAGATCTTAACAGCTGAACGAACCAGAAGGATTAACCTAGCCAGAAACAATTATCCAAAGCCTTTGGCAGAAGAAATATTTTCCTGTCTTTTCTCTTGCATTAACAGAAATTATGAATATATAAAACTCTGAATGAGAATTTGAAACTTATGATTACTGCTGGAAACTTTATCCACTGTATAAGGTACCAGGGAGCTTTTCTGTTGACAGAAGTGTGTATGGCACCTATATACACTATGCCTGAAGAAATTTCTCTTCATTTTCAATAGTGCTTTAGAGTTTTCCTCTCTTACATGGGGTTCACTTTACCCAGTGTTAACTTACTCCTTCTTCTTATATTGTAGAGCATGTCAGTACTCGCCAAAGTACAGCATTGCCCTAGATCCTTTATGGTAAAGAGGCTTAAAACCTGCTTGAAGACTTACATGGCCCTTTTATATTCCTATTCCCATCAAGTGGTGTTGTCTTTTCTCCTTAAAGAGCTGCCAGACCAAGGGAGTGTTATACCACGCATCCTACATGAATGATCATCTAACATTCCCTGTCTTTCCAGTAGGATTGTGGGTCAATTTTCTACTTCAATCCACCCAGTAGATTTTAGACCCTCAGCTTCTGCAAATGGGGGCTTGGGAAATCAAATTCTATTGAAAGGGCTCTAAAAATTATTCCCAGTGCACATCAATTGTCTCAGACCTCCTCCCTGTGTACTATGGGAATTTTGGAGTACCTGTGGAACTAAAGAATCACTAGAGCTGCCCTTCGTCCTATGCCACAGAACACAGCTATTAAGAAAGTTTGCTTAAAACTAACCTCTTTATTCAAGGTATTCATACAACACATATGCAAACAATGGTATCTTATATTTCTCTGCTTCTAAATCCTAGTTCAGAAGACACAGAGCTAAATTGACTCTTATACTATGTGCCTTAAAGTAGGTCATCAAAATATACACCATTCCTATATTTTATTCACATATGTGTGTAGCTGAACACATCCATGAAGAAACATCACCGCTTCCTGAACCACTTATACTGTTGTTGTGACCATTGCCTGGACTAAAAGATATATAGGGTATACATATAGAGAACATACTTAGAAGTTACTGAGATAGAGGCAGAACATTTCTCCAAGACCCAGTGTAGCCGATAACCTTCCCCTGCTGACCATGGGTGAAGTGGATACTTCTTTTCTTCAAAATATGACTAGGGACCTCCACATTCTGAACCAATACATTCAGGACTTCACTTTTGCTGAAGATCTTCTCAGAACTTCCCATTCTGTGAATCTCTTCTCAGAACTCTACTGTTCTGATATACGTCCTAGACTCATTCCTCTTTGACGAGGCCCTGAGAACCACCCTGAATGATGACGTGACTCCTTCCCCATCAGTGTGGCCTTGGATCTTTCTCACCTCTTGATGGAGTACACTTCCTTTGACCAAAGGAAATTCACACATTCCTTTATTCACAAGGTGACATGAGACATGCTTTTCCAAAAAATAGTATGCCATACCTTGTATTCTAAAGCAGTCCCTCACGAATTTGAATTACCTCACATGGATATACTCTAAATAATAGAAATTCAAGGCTTTTACCTTTTACCATGGTGGATAGAGAAATATGTTCTTCCACTCGGGTTTGAGGTCCCAGTTCCTATATATAGAATCATTGATTGATGGAATCAATCCAATCACTAGAAATCAAGAGCACCCTTTGTTGCTGCCAATATATGGACATATTAAGACAAACTGAATGAGCAAAAGATCCAGAGACAGTCATGCAGGCTGTTTAAAAAAGGCCTGGGATGTTACCTGCACTTCCCCATATTAAATACAAGATGTAAAATTCCTACCAACTAAAGAAGTATAGAAATTGAACGGCATTGTTGGGGAAAATCCTTTACCAAATCAGGTAATAATGACATTCATGTTTCACAGGATGTTTCATACTACCAACCCCAACTCTAAGGGTTTTCTAACACATACCTTTGCACAATCAGATCTCAAAGTTTTCTCTTTCTTAAAGGCGTCAAGGTCTTCCTTTTTCCATCAATTACCTAAGTCATTGAACAGAATGTCAGACCTCCCTCCTACAACTGAGCCTACTCTACACATTCCCTGTTTGCCTTATGTCCTCTCAAGTACTCATATAAAGGAAAGACCCCCAAACTTTGATTATTTGAAAGTGGGCTCAATTCACTTCACTTCTGACGAAAGAGGCCCCATGGTCTCATGGCATACCTCTGTAGAAGCCAGAATCAGATTCAATAACATGCAGTTCAATGTAATACAAAATGGGATCTTCATCCACAAAAACTATAGACATCCAGTTCCTGGCCAAGGGAGTATTGGTATGGATTTATGCTCACAGAGAAATCTCAGGTTTGGCTCCTATGGGCAAGTCTCATTGATTCCATCTATATTTGTGAGGAGTTTCAGTTGTAGCCTCTAGCTCTGGATGCCCCAAGAGCATCACTTAATTACAAGGACATCTTATACCTGATTTAACTTCATTTTTCTTAATTGCCAAACTTGACCAAGATTGCCAGGCAATCATAATTCCAATTTCCCAGTGGGACATCATAAGATCTTGGTGTAGATCAGAGGGCAGAGTACAGATAGCTAAAATTAAAATATATGGAACCTTACTACAGAAGGTTGTCAGAAATGCAATTTTTCCATCTCTCATTTATGGATGTGTACACATGTACACTTATAAATATATACATCATATATACATATATACATCACATATATGTATATATGTATATATACATTATATATATATACATCATAGGTATACATATATACATCATATATACATACATATATGATATATATACATGTATAAATCTTATATATACATATACATATACATATACATATACGTACACGTACACGTACAGATACACATACACACACACACATATGTGTGTGTGTGTGAGTGTGTTTGTGTGTGTATGCGTGTGTGTGTGTGTGTATCAATGGAGCATCACAGTTCAGACAATCACCCTGATAGAAGAGCATGCTGACTAATGGAAGCTGGAAAGAATAATTGGAAGAAAATTATGCAATACCATATGTTTTCCCACCACCAAAGGTGAGCTAGAATTTTTCATTCTTCACAGTTAGGTGACTGGAAATTGGTAATTGGTTAAAAATGGCCAGGCACTTTCTTGATTAGCAAAACAGTTCAGTATGACCCCATAAGTTGCAGTTATGAACACAGGTTACACAAACTGCACCTATTTCCAAGCCATCTCAACACCATCCCCTTTAGATGAAGGGAAATCAGCACTTCACTTTGATTGGTAGCCTTCAGGTTTTTATTCTTTGACAAATAATACCTTACACCATCCCCTTCTGTCTAAGATCAGTTATAAGAATGACTATAGTTTACTATTGAGATCTCAGAATTTTTTTTTTTTTGCCCAAGAGGACCAAGATTAAAGAGTCCTTAGAGCATACTCAACCTTCTAATAGGGATGTATAGATCAAAGGTAACCCTCTAATAGGGAGCTTTAGATCATGTCCATCTAATTATGGCCACTAAGAAAATACAGATGTGACCAAAGGCACTTTACTTAATTATGATCTATGTTAGTAAATCGTGAAACTTTCATTATTTGTCCTATATACCATCCTTCATGCTTATAACCATCGTCGATGATTAGCTTCAAGAGGATTTAGAGACTGAAAATCATGACTGCTGAATAATACTAATGCTTGGATCCCTGACAGGCCTCCCATGGTGTAACTGAAGATACGACATGTGAAGTAGCCCTAGCTTGCCTGCTCAAGGTAGGCTTGAACACTCCATTATCCTTAAATAGGTTTGTCACTTTAAGCAGATTCTACGTTTCTTTAATATTCTACTCTTAAACGTCATTACTTTAGATCATCGATTTATGTCCAGTATATATCAAATGTACATTCTGTATATAAGAGTGTCCGATATCTGTCTTATAAGACTTACAATTCCTGAAGTCATCTCTGGCACCCAGGTCTCAAACTTCACTTCCACTCAAAAAGGTCCTCAGCAGCTCACCTATTTGACAAAGAATGATTCTGAACCATGCTACTTTTGATGAAAGATGTCACAAAATTAACACTTAACTGTGTCTCACATTCAAAACTTCCTCTAGGAGGGACATCAGAATGATACCTTTTGCTCCAGTTGTTCTCAAATTCACATCTTCTGTCCATGGGGTCTGTAATGTCACCGTTTCATAGAAGAACTTCAGTGTCTTTCCTTTTCCCTATGGGAGCATCAACACTCCACATCTACTCACAAGTATTTCACCTTTTTTCTCTGTATAGTGGACAAGAGCACTTTCACCAAAGGCCCACATTGGCCTGAAATATCTTCTTTTGCCCAAGGCGTACTCATGCCTGCACTCTCTTGTGGCCATCATTAGCACTTCTTCTCTTGATTTTGTGAGCCTGCTATATCCCAACTCTTTAGGATTACATACAAACTTATTTCTGCTACATGTATTCTGAGACATTCCTCCATGGAAGAAAGGGGTGTTGATCTTTTCTTGTCTGACAAAAGTCTTCAAAGCCCAAAGACAACTGCTGGAATGAAATGCAACCTATAGGACTGATGGAAGAATTGCTACCTGGACTTTCAAATGGCATGAAAATATATGGACATTCTAAATACTGAAAAAGAATAGGAAGCTGATCAAGCAATACTGGATCTTCCTCTGCTCCACGAGGTACTAACATTTTCTCCAGAATAAAATGTTTTTTCTTATAATTTTAGAAGTAGCCAGAGATTTTAAACTTCTAACAAACCGGTATACAATATCTCCTTTGCACATTTTCTCAGAATTCCCGGTGATGTCCACGGTGCAATAACAACTTTTTCCCATGAAGTCTGGTATATTACCTTTTTGATGACTGACACAACAGTCCTACTTCTGTGCAAGTTCCCTACCTCCAACATCTTACTGAGTAAGATTTAGACTTATACAATTAAGAGGACTCCAGAAGGCCAAGGAATTACGACACATTCCCCATATGCCAAATCCATTTCCTCTCTAAAATTTCTAAGTTTATTGTCCTGAGAAACACTGTTCTGACGAAGAGATCTCAGAGAAATCTGGACTGAGTTCTCAAACAAGAGTCTAAAAGCAAGCACAAATCAGACTACTATCTTCATTGTGTTCCCTTACACAGAGGTGTCCTTTCACATGCAGAGGAATGTGTAGATGGACTTATATTTGAATAAGATACTGAACCTAAGACTACTGCATTAGAGCCTCGTACAAGACTTCTAAGACTGTTGACTGCCTACCATGGATATTCAGGTGTGTATTCTTTACTGTGATTTTCAGTTTGGAGTTGCTGAAGTAGTGTGTGGCTGGGATGTTCTATAATTTCCAAGGTATCAATCAACCTTCAACTTCTGCTCAATAGTACTCCAGACATAAGAGGAAGAGAAGCTATGCACATTCCATAAATTCCAGGGGAGATCCTATTTCACCCTTATACTTTAAAACATCAAAAATCTATCACCTTTTCCTGAAGGGACAGCCAAAATTACTCTTCTGCACACAGGGAAATTAGATATTCCTCCACCTATTCAAAGGAATCTGAGGATCCTCTTTTCATTTATATGATTTTTTAATTTAAGTTTCAAATATACCATTTCCTGGTTTCCTGTTCATACGTCATCTATCTGCTCTCACTCCTTCTTCGATAATGGTGTTCCCATTCACATCATCCACCCGTCTAATCTTTCTCACCTTCCTTATATTAAGAGTCCACATTTAGAAGGATTAAGAGCTTTTCCTCCCCTTGTTGCCCAAAAAGGACATCTTGTGCTACATATACATCTACAGCCATGAGTCAATCCATGTATATACTTTGGGTGATGCTTTACTCCCTGGGGCCTTTCGTTGTTGGGCATTGTTGTCCTATGAGGTTGCAAGCCCCTTCAGGTCTTTCAACCGCTTCTCTAATTCCTGCAACTGGTGTTCCATTTTCAGATTAATGTTTTGCTGCTAGCATTCAACTATGAATTTGACCTGCTCTGGCTGTGTCTCTCAGGGACATCTATATCCAGTTCCAGTCAGCATGCACTTCTTAGCGTCAATAATCTTATATACTTTTGGTGACTGTATATATGTATATGACCCACAGGTGGGGCATGAATTCCTTCAGTCTCTACTTCTACCTTTGCCTCCACATAAACTCCCGTGAATGTTTTTTGTTCTGCCGTTTAAGAAGGAGTGAAGCTTGCATAATTTGATCATTCTTCTTGAACATCATGTGGTCTGTGGATTATATCTTGCCGAATTCGAACTTTTGGGCTAAAATGCACTTATCAGAGAGTGCATACTATGTGTCCTTTTCTGTGATTGGGTTACCTCACTAAGGGTGACGCTTTCTAGGTCAATCCATTTTCTTATGAGTTTCATGAATTCATTGATTTTAATGTGGAGTAGTAGAACATTGTACAGATATATCACATTTTATGTATCCATTCATCAGTTGAAGAGCATCTTGATTCTTTCCAGTTCCTGGCTATTATAAATAATAATGCTGTGAGCATAGTGGAGCATGTGTCTTTGTTGTATGGTGCACCATCTTTTGTGTGTATGCAGAGTACAGGTACAGCTGGGTCCTCAGTTAGGGCATTATCCAATTTTCTCAGGAAACTTCAGAATGATTTCCAGAGTTATCATACAGGTTTGCAATCCCTCCAATAATGGAGCAGTGTTCCTCTTTCTCCATAACCTCACCAACATCTGTTGTCACCTGAGTTTTTGATCTTAGCCATTCTGACTGCCGTGAGGTGGAACCTCGGGACTATTTTTATTTTTATTTCCTTGATGACTAAGGATGTTGAACATTTCTTGACACACTTCTCAGCTATTTGTTATTCCTTAGTTGAGAATTCTCTGTTTAGCTCTGCACCCCATTTTTCATAGGATTATTTGGCTCTCTGGTGTCTAACTTCTTGAGTTATTTGTATATTTTGGATATTACCTCTGTATCAGGTGTAGGATTGATAAAGATCTTTTCCCAATCATTTGTTTGCTGTTTTCTCCTAATAACAGTGTCCTTTGACTTACAGAATCTTTGCAGTTTTACGAAGTCTCATTTCTGATTCTTGATCTTACAGTACAAACCAGTGGTGTTTAGTTCAGGAAATTTTTCCCAGTGCCCATGTGATCAAGATTCTTCTCTACTTATAGTTTCAGTTTATTGGGTTTGATGTAGAGGTTTTTGATCCACTCAGACATAAGGTTTGATTAGACCAATAAAAATGAATCGATTTGAATACTTCTACATGCTGCCCTCCACTTGTTGAAAATCCTAATTTTTTTTTCATTGGATGGTTTTGGCCTCTTTGTCAAATATCAAGTGACCATTGATGTGTGTGTTTGTTTTGGGGTCTTCAATTCTATTCCACTTATCAACATTCCTAGATCTGTACAAATACAACTTTTTTTTTGTCATTGATTTTTTTTAATCACTATTGCCCTGTAATACTGCTTGAGGTAAGGAATGGTGATTCTCCCAGAGGTTCTTTTATTGTTGAGTACAGCATATGTATGTTGTGCCATCACTTTTATTAAATTCTAAAATGTCTTTAATCTTTCTTTATTTCTTGCTTGACAAGTTATCTTTGAGTGGAGCACTGTTCAACTTACAGGTATGTGTGGGCTCGCTGATGTTTTGTGGATATTGAAGATCAGCCTTTGTTTGTCACGGTTTGATTGGATAAATGGACATATTTCAGTTTTCTTAGATCTGTTGAGGCCTGTTTTGTGACTTGTTATATGATTAGTTTTGGAAAAAATACTATGAGATGCTGGGAAGAAGGCATATTATTTTATTTTAGGATGAAATATTCTATAAATATATGTAATGTCCATTTTGTTCACAACTTCTGTTAGTTTGTCTAGATCTTTGTTTAATTTCTATTTCCATGATCTGTCCATTGAAGAGAACGTGGTGTTGAAATCTCCCACTCTTATTATGTGAGGAACATTGGGTGCTTTGAGCTTTAGTAAGGTATCCTTTAGGAATGCAGTTGCCCATGTATTTGGAGCAAAAATATTTAGGAGTGAGAGTTCCTATTGCTGTGATAATCTTTTGATAAATATGAAATTTCCTTCCTCACCTGTTTGGAAAACTTTTGGTTGATAATCGATTATATTCCATAGTAGAATGGCAAATCCAGCTTCCGTCTATCAGACCATTTGCTTCAAAATTTGTTTTCTAGCCTAATACTCTCAGGTAGTGTCTGTCTTTGTCTCTAAGTTGTGTTTTTTACATGCAACAAAATGCTGGGTACTCTTTATGTATCCATTCATTTAGTCTATGTCTTTCTATTGGGGAATTCACTCCATTGTTGTTAAAATATATTAAGGAATAGTGATTGTTGCTTCTGTCATTTTTGTTGTTAGAGGTAGAATCATGTTTGTGTGTCTCTTTTCTTTTGGTTTCATAGCAAGATTAGTTTGTTGCTTTTTATAGTGTGTAGTCTCCCTCCTTGTGTTAGAGTTTTCTACCTATTATCTTTCGTAGGGCTGGATTTGTAGAAAGATACTGTATAAATTTCGTTCTGTCATGGAATATCTTCGTTATTCCATATGTGTTAATTGAGAATTTTCCTGGCAATAGTAGACTGGAATGGCTTTTGTGTTCTTTTATGATCTAGAGTATATCATTGCAGGATCTTCTGACTTTCATAGTATCTGGTGAGAAACATTGTGTAATTCTCATAGGTCTGACTTTATATGTTACTTGACCTTTTTACCTTATTGCCTTTAAACTTCTTTCTTTATTTTGTGCATTTAGTGTTTTGACTATCATGCGATGTGAGGAATTTCTTTTCTGGTAAGATCTACTTAGAGCTCTTTTGGCCTCTGGCATGTTTTTCGGCATCTCTGTCTTTAGGTTGGGGAAGATTTCTTCAAATTTTTTTGAAGATATATACTGGCCCTATAAGTTGGGATTCTTCACTCTCTTTTATACTTCTTATTCTAACACTCGATCTTCTCATTGTGTCCTTCAGTCCAAACTACAGGTAACTTGCAGCAGAAAAGATGGTCTTATCTCTGCCTTCAAGTGTGTAGGCACTCTTACCAACTGGTTTTCAGCTCTCAGTACAGCCAGAAAACAAAAAAGTCCTTCAGCTGAATTCTCCTAGTTCCCTGTGTAAATATTGTGTACCTCCTTCAAATGATAAACTCTGAAAGCCTTATTTTATCCAAAATAGTTTTGGTGCATATATATATATATGTGTGTGTGTGTGTGTGTGTGTGTGTGTGTGTGTGTGTGTGCATGTGTCACATGTCCAGCAGACTCTGAATGGTCATTCCTTCAGTCTCCAAAGAACAATATCTCCCTACCCCTCTTATGGATATTTTATTTACTCTTTCAAGGAAGGAGTGAATCATCAGCATTTTGGTCCTCCTTCTTGAGTTTCATGTGGTCTGTGCCTTGTATCATAGTTAACTTGAGCATTTGCACTGATATCCAATTAAAAATGAGTGCATACTTTGTTTTTCTATAATTGAGTAACCACCCTCTGGATGATATTTTCTAGGTGCATCCATTTGCCTATGAATTTCATGAACTCATTATTTTTGATAAATGAGTACTAGTCCATTGTGTAAATATAGGCCATTTTCTGTATCCATTCTTCTCGTGTAGCACATCTGGGTTAATTCCAGTTTCTGGATATTATGAATAAGGCTGCTATGAACATAGTTTAACATTTGTCTTTGTTGTATGTTGGAGCATCTTTTGGGTATATGCCCAGGGGAGGTATAGTTGGGTCTTCAGCAAGTGCAATGACCAATTTTTGAGGAAACTCAGGTCTGATTTTCAGGGAGGTTGTACCAATTTGCAATCCCAACAACAATGGAGGAGTGTTCCTCTTTCTCCACATCCTTTCCAGCATCTGCTGTCACCTGAGTCTTTGATCTTAGCCATTCTGACTGATGTGAGATAGAATCACATGGTTGTTTTGATTTGCATTTCCTTTATGACTAAGTAGGTTATACATAAACAAAATCGTTCTAAGATATGATGTTACCCTAACTGTTGTTCTGTATAGAGCTGTGTGCCAATTGAACATTTCTATCTCCTTCTTCAAAGTTCAAGTCAAATCACATCAAGGAAATCCACACACAATCACATATGCAGAAGCCAATAGAAGGGGCAGTGTCAGAAAGTGCCTAGAACACATTTGCACAGGAGAAAATTTTCAGAACAGTACACCAAAGGCTCTAAGATCACCAGTCAATTTACAAAATCCCATCATTCTGAAAACTTTCTTTAAAGCCAAGTACACTACCAATAGGAAAACAACAACCTACGCATTTGGAAAAGAGTTTTACGAACCCTACATTTGAGAGAGTGCCAAAATTAAAAATATAAGAACTCAGAAAGGTAAACTCCCACACAACAAAGAACCCAACTTTTAAACTGGATTAGAGAGCTAACCAAGAATTCTCAACTGAGGTATCTCAATAGGTGAAAAACATATCGAGAAATGTTTAACATCCTTAGTTCACATAAAGGCAAATCAAAATGAACATAAGAGTCTTCCTTAAAACATTCAGATTGGCTAAGACAAAAAACTAATGCAGTAGCAGAGTGGGCTAGGATGTAGAGAAAGTGGAACACTCCTCCACTGCTTGCGGGATTAGTAGCTGATAGCCACTTTGGATATCATCAGTGTGGAGGTCCAGAGAAAATTGCAAATAGCTTTACTTGAAAACCCAGCTTTACCACTCACTTCAACACATATACTCAAACTTGATCCACACATAATGTGGACATGTGGTTGAAGATATTCACAGCAGTCTTACTTATAACAGTCGAATGCTGGAAAGAACCATGATATACCTCATCTCCACTCAGGAATAAATACAGAAAGTGTGCTATATGTAAACAATGGAACATTACTTAGGTATTAAATATGAGGACACCAAGAACTCTGTAGACAAATGATGGAACATGAAAATAGTGAAGTAACAGAAATCGAAAAGGACATAACATGGGATGGACTTAGTGACTAGTAGATGTTAGCCCTGCTAACAGAATACCCACTATACAAATCTTTTATAACATGAAGGGTAACATGTGAGAAGGCCAAATGGCGGATACTTGGAACCCACTTAGAAGGGAGAACAAAATAGTCATGGAATGCAGTGGAGTGGAAGAATCTAGCTAGATGTGGAAAATGATGGATAAAGTGGTGGGAGTTGCACCAATTAAAAGAGACAGGAGAGAAATTCAGAGGAAACGTGGAGTAAATAACAATAAGCGTCAGTGGTGGGTGGTGAACTTGGGTATCCCCAGGAAAATCCCAGATGCCAGAGATGCAAGTGTATCCCAGAAACTTACTGTGATGGTGGTAGTTTAAATACCAAGCAGGAAAATAGATAGAACAACTAGAGACTTCCTCCTGTAGCTAGACATGCCCCCCAGTGAAGGGGTGGTGCTGCCCACACAGCTTACATTTTTTTTTACCTATAAATCTCCAATCTAAAAAATGTAAATACAAAAATGGAGCAGAGACTGAAGGAAAGGCAATCCAGAGACCACCCGACCAGAAGAACAATTTCATCCAGAGACTACAAATCCTCAGACTATTCCTGAGGTCAAGATGTGCTCGCAGATAAGAGCCTTATACGTTTGTCCTCCGTGGGGCTCTGCCATCACCTGACCGTGACAGATGCAGAAACACCTAAGCATTTGACAGCACCTGACAGCCACAAAGGAAGAGATAGGGGAATGACTTAAGGATCTGGAGGGATTTGGAACCCAATATGAAGAACAACAGTATCAATTAAGCTTACCCTTCAGAGGTTCAGGAAATTTTCCACCTTCTAGTATATGCTTTGGCCAGTCCAAGACTTCTGCTACATAGATACCAGAGCATATGGGGAAGACAACTGCCTCAACTGCCATATCTGGGAAGGGAAGCAATTGGTCCTGTGGAGATGTCATATCAAAGAGAAGGGGGATGTTAGAGGGCAAAAGTCGAAGTGGGGAGCACCATATTAGAAAAATGAGGATCGGAATAGCTTAGGGAATTTAAGAAAGAAAAACCAGTTTGGGAAATGACATTTGAAATGTAAACAAATAAATATATTATTTTATACATATAATGTGTACAATATAACACATTTATGTTTACAACAGAGATATTCACATCTGTCTCCTTAAGGACTATATATTTCATTTTCTGTACTATAGGTTTGTTGAGAGTTGAAATCCATAATTTTCGTGAGTTTCTTACTATTGAAAATCACATAGATACACCCAATCAATGTTTTATCTCCTGTCCTTATAGCTATAAATCTTTAGTTACCACTGCAAAAAAAAATTTTTTTATTTCTGTTGCATTGGGATTCCTTTCCATGCCTCAAATGTTTCCCAACTTAACTGTACATCTCTATATTCCCTCCATTGTCATCCTCTTCCCTCTTTCTTCACGTTTGACATTCCTGTTCTTGACAGTGTTCCTCTGCAATCCATAAGTTCATTTGTACGTCCCAAAGTGAGGACAGTCTGGACCGCATCCCTTGAATTTACACTAAACTAATCAAACCGAAATAGTGTGGAGAATTAACATTCAGATTAAAGTGAAAATGTCTCCCATTTTTCTTTTTTGATCTGGATTATCTCATCTATGATGACTTTCACAAGATCCATTCATTGTCCTGAAAATTACATGCTTTCCTTTTTCAATCTGTAAAAGACCCACATTTTCTTTATGCATTCATTTGTAAAGGAACAACTTGAATATTTCTAATTATTCAAGAGTCTCTATACTAGGATGAATCAAAATTTGGATATATTTTCCTCGAGTTATATCTTTAGGCGCATCCATTTCCGGATTCCTGAAGAAACATCATACTGATTTCAAAAGGTGCTGTAGAAGTTTGCATTCCAACCAGGAGAATAGTAATGTTCCCCTCTCTCCATAACACAGCAAACATAAGTTGACTCATGTGTTATAAAACTAAAATTTCTGAAAGGGAGGAAAAAATTCTCAGAATAATTTTGTTTTGCATTTCTGTATTGTATAAGGATGATAAATATTTCACTTTCGATTCTTAGTCACTTGAGTTTCTTCACTTTTGAATATTTTGTTTAGATATGTAGCCTAATTTAATTTAGTTTCTTGATATATAGTGTTTTAGTTTTTCTAATATTATTTATAGAAGCACGTTTTTGAACATGTACATGGAAATAATGCTTACTATTTTTGAAAATAGCCACTTTAAAATCATTAAGATCAAATTACATAATGCACTCATTAAACTCACAGAATTGGTAGATCTGTTTTAACCAACTGAAATCATAAGGTCGCTTCATGAAATATCCCTATATAATAAAACATTTTCTACATACATTATACTGAGGAATATAGTTTATATATTTTACTCTTTGAGAATTTCCACCAATGAATGTTGATGATAATTTTCCATTTACTTTTTCCACATCACTCTATTTCTTTGAATCCTTCCTGTGTATATCTTCTACATTAAAGTACTGTTTAATAACTCTATGATAAACCCTTACAAATAATTTTCAATCCTCCAACTGAAGATACTAACTGTCCTTAGTATGTCAGATAGGTATAGCAGTTTTCAGGCCTTTTCCCTGCATTCTTCCCTGTTGACCGGTTTGAAGCTGTGCAGGAAACAACAGCTGCTATGTGACATGAGGGCAATACTTCTTGTATCCAGAAGACACACTTTATGTCTGATCCCTCCCACAATTTTCTACACCTAAAGTCTCTTTTCACCTTGTTTCAGAATGGCTTTTTGGCCTTGTGGAAGGTGTATAACATGTATATCCAACTCATCATGGCTGAAATCAGTAAAATGTAGACAACTATATAATGAATGAAAGGAAGGGGTCACTCTTGGAAAGTATTAACAAGATCGTCATAACCTCTGGCCATGTTAGGTAATGAAAGGGTTGAATTAATAAAATGATAGAGAATATAGGAAACATGGAGAAAACACAGATTATTTAGATTTACAGTCCCAAATCTAGAATATTTTTTAAAGCATTCGTGATTTACTGTGGGGAGCTGGCGTAGTGGCAATCCCAAGATGGAGTCCGGGACTGCTGCCACGTCTCACGAATAGCACCTGAAATTAAGCCCATGCCCCATTGTGAGAACTGCGCAGGCGCACCATAACATTATATGACGTGGACCTATGAACAGAGGTTACACAGACTGGTGAGGTGGTTGAGGGAGGATATAAGGGAGTGGCCTCGGGGGCTGGATGGAGGCATTGTTCCTGTTTGCAGACAAAAGGGTTCCTGAATAAACTGCTTTGAGAAGAACGTGTGGTGTTGCTCCTTTCCTGCTGGTCGGGGTTGGAAGTGAGAGTATATACTAGATATATTGGGTATAGCAATATTAAATCAGCTCACTTTGCATAATTAAAACAGCTCTATACTAAATAATTACATAGAATCAGGTATTTAATTTCTCCCACCTCAAATATCATAGATTCACATGTATTCAGTTGAAAAGAAATGAATATACATTTAAATAGCATTTAAAGATTTTAGGACTATTTCATAAAGTAGACAAAAGGATTTAATACATTAAAATTCTATTTTGAATCTGGTATTATCTAACAATGATAGAGAAAATAAGGAGAGAGAGTGAGACAGGGGGCAATCTGGCAAAAGGGAAGGTAATGAGATAGGGAGAAAGAGGTACGGACCACTGACACAAAGAGAAGAAGAGGGAGTATTTTACACACTAATTTAAACCTATACACACATATTCTCAATAAAATACTTGTGAACAGATTCAAGTCAACATTAAAAATAATCTTCTACCAGATAAGCTTTCTTCAAATCCCAGACATACAAGAGAGAAAAATTTAAAGCAGGTCCACTACAAGCAGCAAGAAGAAAAGAATATACACTGGTTTCACAACTATGTATTACAGTATTTGGAATTTTAGCTGGAGGAATATGACAACCGAAGAAGATCCAGGGAATACAAATGAAAAATTAAGAAATCAAAATGTTCTCGTTTGCAGATGTCATGACACCATTTTAAAAACTCTAAAAATGTATCAGTCTCTTAAGACTGAAAAATACGGTCATAAAAGCAGAATATCATACGAACACACAAAATTCCTTAGCCTTCCTTTATGTCAATCCAAACCATACTTTGAGGAAATATGGGTCAAATTCCCCTCACAATAATCTGAATATATAAAATAAAATATTGTGGATGAAAATATTAAAAATGCAAAGACCACTATGAATTAGCTAGACGTGATCCTGAATAGAGACAATTGTTCTTTAAAAGTTTAAGTTTCTTAAAGCTGAAAATATATTCACAATTCAAAGTGAAAACTCAAAACACGTTATCGTTTCTGTTTTCCAATTTCAAACCATGGGAGAGAAACAAGGGAAGTATTCCACTTGAAACACTCTTAAAATATATAACAAAATACCCTGAATTCGCATAGATATAAAGCATACTATGAGAAGACATACGAAGTAACCATGATCCATCCAGAAAACATATAAGAACATTCCAGCTGATGTTCTGAAGGACCTTAAAGACTTGAATAAATCAAACTTTTATAGTTTTAAGAATAAGTAGATAGTATAATATTGTCAATTTTTGATTAATTAATACAGGAAGGCTAAGGAATTTTGTGTGTTCATATGATATTCTGATTTTATGACCGTATTTTTTCAGTCTTAAGAGACTGATACATTTTTAGAGTTTTTAAAATGGTGTCATGACATCTGCAAACGAGAACATTTTGATTTCTTAATTTTTCATTTGTATTCCCTGGATCATCTTCGGTTGTCATATTCCTCTAGCTAAAATTCCAAATACTGTAATACATAGTTGTGAAACCAGTGTATATTCTTGTCTTCTTGCTGCTTGTAGTGGACCTGCTTTAAATTTTTCTCTCTTGTATGTCTGGGATTTGAAGAAAGCTTCTCTGGTAGAAGATTATTATTAGAAATAAAATCTCCTCTTCTGGAGATTGCAGATTAGCCTCAGGAAATGGTTTTTGGCTGGCAGCACCATTGACAAAACAGTGTTTTGGTGGAGGATTTTCCATCAAAAACCTTAGCTTTACCACAGAGGCTAGGTCCAAAATACAAATGATAGTCAGTCAACAGTTTGCCATATCTTGTTATCCAAAGAAAAGGAACAGATGATTTAGTCATGATTCGGTGATGACTCTAATTCATTTCAGAATCATAGATATTGCCAGCATATATAAAACCAAAAGACCCATTGTCAAACAGCAGTATTCTCCGCATTGCCCACAGTCACCATAGTAATACCAGTGGTGAGCTCTATAGTATGGTTTGTTTCTGATTCCTGTTTTTGCAGCTTATAAACCTTGTTTCTTTGACCCACAGAGAAGTTTCAAATAAAATAATGAAAAAAAATTTGAATTGAAAGCTATTGGTCGCTTGTAGTTGTAGTTAAAAATGAGGACCTCAAGCAATCTTCACTTGGTCCTCTTCTTTTAGGATTGGGGTTGATTCGCTTTTGCTTTTAGTTTCATTTTGGTGATTTTTTTTTTGTTTTATTATGTTTTCTTTTTCTTTTTGTTCTTTTCTACATGCAGAGATCAAGAAGTGGTCAGAAGAATTTCAAGTACAAATTCAGATGGCTGGAAAGAGCCCAGTCTCTCTAACAGGTCCACATTGTTTGCTGTACTAGGGATTTTTCTCTTGCCTTTCATACTGCCCATTTCCACTTTTTGGATCCTTTTATCCTGGCATAATTAATACTACATGTATATTACAATTATTTGAATTTCAACTATGAAATTCTAACTCCTCTATCTCCCACACAAAACCAGAGACATGGATTGAGTCTTGTTTGGTCACGTTTTGATTCTTAGATCGGGAATCTTCCTGCAAACACTGAAGGTCCTGTTCCCAAATTGATTCTCTATAGTTCAATAAAGATGCTCTTGGCCAACCAGTTGTGAGGATATATAGTATTCCTGCAAACAGGCTAGTAGACACAAGGGTGGAGAAAGGATTTAAGGGTGGAGTAAGAGCTACCAGTCATGTGAGATCTAATATGGAGTGGCCATTGGTGTAGCAGGCAGGATGTTAGAAACACAGTAAGATAAGCTCATATTTGGGGTGCTGCGCTATGACTAGTGACAACTGAGCAATTGAGATAGGGCAGATTTAGAGGTGTTGAGAAGGGAGTAAAAAGGACAGTTTGCTATTTGGTAGAGGCTTAAAAATCCTGAAAATAGAGCTAAAGCACATCAAATGTACTTAAGCGTATGTGGCTTTCAAGTGCATTATAAGGGAACCTGATCAGCTCTGGGAGCTTGGACTTCCTTGAGCTTAAAGTGAGGCAGTAGGAACAATTTCTGCAGAGTCTTATGAGAGCAATCCATGACCATAATGACCGTGTCCAAAGTCACCTTGATCATGAGAGTTAAAGCTGACCCACATGTATCTTTTGATATAACCATTTCTTCTTTGTGATCTTTTAGTGTTCCATTTGCTCAAAATTATTAGTGAAGAGGGTAAAATGATACTAAAGGCTACTCTTGGTTGTCAACTATTCATCTGAGATTAATTAAACCCCAGAGATAGAGGGAATATGTGAATAATTTCTGCATAATATAAGGTCAATGTAAAATGTATTTCTTATATGGATCTTTGGGGTGGGATGTTGCTTCTTTAACCTAGAACTTCATCAATATCTCGTCTTTATATTTATTTTTTCAGGCATCTGCAGATACTACCTTTTGAGGAATGAATCCTTCTCAGGAGACAATAGACGGAACCTGCACTTCAATGATAATTAAATGGCACTTCAAGATATCAAATCAAAATATCAAAGTGAGAATGGAATAAATTTATTAGTACAGTGTTTTGCAAACAACTTCTTTCACAAACAGCCTTGGAAGGAGAATTCAGAAATTTTGCATTTCATATTTGACTTTGCTGGTACTCTGACAAAATCAACTCACAACTGTTTGGGGCTTTATGGGCAATTAAATACTACAAACAGAGCTGAATGAATCAGTGCTCTGCGGTATGTGTTAATATGGCTACAGTGAAGAACAACTATGCTAAAGCTATTCATCTGTTTTCCAAACAGCATCCTCATGCAACTGTGGACTTCTGTGGGTCGTTGGATGGATAGGTTGAGAACACTGGCTGAGAGCTGCAAATGCAGAAGTGGGATGGTACATGATTGGATCATGAAAGGCCTGTGTGTAGATCATAAACAACTTCACAATATTCAATACTTTAATAATTACTAGGAAGTAGACTTCTGTAAAATGACTTCAGCAGACCAGCATGGTAGAAAAACAGTAACTAATTCCCTGGAGATTTAAATCCACTGGATTGTGAAACATGGACTTAGAGGTAGAGACATGTCAGCACATGAAGACTGGATAATGAAACCACTGTTGTCTCTTAAGTTTCCCTAACCCATGGTTTGAGGCCAACAGCAACAGATTTTTTGCACTGAGGAATAGAATAAAAGCCAATTTGTTGAAAATCCCAATCATAAGAAAATACTGAAATCATCTGTGACAAACATCAACTCTCAGCATGGTTTCAGGATGTCTGAATGTCTGCTGTCAGCATGGGCTTTTACTGACATCCCTTTTATAACTGCAGAGCTCCAATCTGCTTCAGCCACATCATCATCTCTTAATTCTGTTGCAGGTAGATTAGATCACTGTGTCTGCCTATGCAGTCTTTCTCTACATATAAAGACCCAAGGAACAAATCTCACTCCAGGCAGCTGTTGAAAGTAATTTTGAATCGCATTGGTGTTGTTAGTAGATGTAATGTCTTCAAATCCCAGAAGACCATGTTTGCAAAGGAGTTGATTGAGGAAGTCTTGGGTATTTCTTTCATAGGGGCAGGTGGGATCGATGAACAGGACCGCTTTCTCAGACTAGATCTTGCAGTTCACATACACGTGAGCCATGCTGACAGGGTGCAGCTTCCCAGAATAGAATGTTCAGTTGAAGATACTGGTCTGTTTGAGAGTGGCAAACCCAATGTATTCTAAACCATGCATTCTAGTTGAATCCCTATAGAAAACATGGAAGAAAGAAGCATTTACTTTTTCATTTTTGCACTAACAATGCTACCAAACACTCACAGACATTAGAACCTGCATACTGAAGATGTATCCATATACAAATGACCAGATGTGACATCTAGCCTTTTGAACTAATAAAATAATGGAATCTAGGACTTTAAAAATAGTCTGCCAGTGTTAAAGTATGTGGTCCATAGTGTGTGATAATTGTGACTAGTTCGATAGCTCTGTACAGAGAGATTCATCCTTTACTATCTCTTAGGGAACACGAACTACTACACCAGGTATCTAGAGAAGACCTTTTACTGCAGTTTGAGTCTAGCAAGAGTTTCAGCTCAGTTACAAATTTCCAATGGCCACATACCCTTAGTCTGATATTCATACGCTGCTTTGATACAGTCCTACTTATATTCTATAGTTCTTGTCAACCGAATTAAAAGAGCATTGTATCCTATTAAAGAAATGCACAGTAATTTATTTGCATGAGTGCAGCAGAGAGAAGGATTATAGGATAAACAAGAATTGGAAAGCAAGATGTCCTTCCTTCTGAGGACCAAGATCAGGAAACCTGAACTACATAAAATCTGAAACAAGTTGTCTGAAGCTTGTTCTTTCCTTCAATCATGGGGCTCCTAGTGAAGGAGCTCAGTTCTCAAGAGTTGGCAAAAATTACCTTTATTGCTGAGCCAGGACAATTGCTGAATACTTCATTCATGGACCTGAAGAAACTCTGTATCCATCCTGCTATAATATGTATATATCTATGTATCATTCATAGAATGGACACTTTACTGTTGGTTTGAAAGCAACAGTTTGTCCCTGGAGAGACACAGATTTCTTCTTTCACAAATTATTTCTGATGGTGGGTCTCATAAGTTCATTCCGGTATTTGCTTTACAGTAATCATTCAGTGATCTGGAAGAAACACTTATTTAATGTTGTGAGATCTACTAGAACAATATCAACCATCATTTTCCCTTCCCAGTTTAATTCTGAATCATTCTCCACTAAAGGTCTGTGGTCTCTGATGAAGGCAGCATCTCCACAGACTAGTCTGAATATTGCTCTTAGCACTGCATTTATGATACATCAATGTGATTTCCTTACCACTCTCATTCCCTAGAGAGTTTTTCAATTCATTTCATCTGATGGGTCTAATGTACATCATCACCAAGGATGAGTTTTGAGAGTTTTGCTAAAAAATTTAAAAAAAGAAAGAAATAATAGGAAAGAAAAGAAATAAAGGAAAACTGCAAGCTTATCTCACCAATTGACTCAGAAATCTAAAGTTTTATTCAGTGGAAATAATTGTGGAAAGTCTGAGATGATGATGTTTCAACTAGAAGCACTTCTCTCTCCAGGATATTAGTGTAAGAGTGAAACTGCACTATTGGTATCCAAAGAATGGAGGAGTTTACTCTGAGCAGACAACACAATACTTGTCTTTCATTTCTTACTTAGGACATTTTTATAATTGACAAAAAGAATAAATGCAATGAGCTCTCAGGAAAACATCTGTGACCTTCCAAAAACTTTGGAATAAAGAAATGAATGATATAAAATCTCTCACTTCCAGGAGCCATAAGAACTGCGAAGTCCAGATGTTTGTGAGAGGCTCACAGCTTTTGATTCCCATATGTGGAAGGCTCAGAACAAGTCTATCTCTTCAGTGATCCTACTGAACTCCTAACAAGGACTCACTGAGCTTTCCCAAGGACCGTGTATTTCTTCCTTTTTTTATACCAAGACAGAAGATCAGCTTCCTCCTTCCCATCTCTGGTCTCTTCATCCTCTTTCTTCTCACTCCACAATGGATACTCTGAATTAGAGTTTAATTAGTAAATACTAGAGGTACTGAAGGGATATCTGGATGGAGTTGCAGTAACAACAACACTTGTGACATCACTGAAGAAGCTAGTCCTCTCCAGGTTACAATAGATGTTTCAGGGAGGGCCTCATGATTATGTCATTGAGATGTTACCTGTTAAAAAGCTTTCCTTACATTGACCAGATTCAAAGGTGCCCATTCCACATATGTCTCCTGTGACACAGGGGAAACATTTATGTACTCCCTCTCTCTAAAGGTAGAGACTTCTCTTTGCTTTATTAGCTGTTACTTGAGATGGAGAAAGTATGTCAGGGGCTTGCCATGGGTAGAAGATTTAGGAACATGTAGTGTAGGAGATAATTCTAGATAATATTTTTATTCCCAGGTTCATTCCTGAGACATAGAGTTCAATTTTCTTCGTTATCTATGTATCACAAAGGCCAGTATTTTCCGTGCAGACCTTTAATTAAATGAATATTGTATTTCACTTTCTTATTGTACATTCCTTGACAGGGGAATTCATAATTATTCCTGAAGGTGTACTCAAAAATTCTGTTTTCCAATTCCATTTTCTGCAATGATTTTGACAACAAAGTGTGCCCATCTTTAGAGTGAGCATAACGGTATGAATACTGTGTACTCACTTCTAATATTAAACTCCTAAATGCTTCTTTTATGTAATAATTACAAGGCATCAGCAAAGCAAAGGGCAAGATGGGGTACAGAATTCGGTTCTATAGTCCCATTTGATATCAATTCTGCACTACCTATCTTCCTGTGTCCCTATGGCCAGACTTAAGGGTTTTGGATGTTTTATCATTATTCTTTCTTAAGTAGAAACCTTAGATACCGGAGGATAGGCAGGGAGAAAAACGGCATGGTTATCAGTCAAACCTCAAATTCAATATGTTCATAATACAGGAGGGAGTCTATTTGACATTGTCATTTCTGAATTCTACATTCTTGACCTAGTTGGGCAGATTCTATGTTAACATTCCAACTAACCACCTGGCTGTAGGAGCCACAAAAAGTATATATATACATCTGCCACCAAAATGATATAAAATTGATGAAGCTAAGAAGTGCATTCTGCCAGGAACCAGATATAGACATTTCCTGAGAGACACAGCTAGAATATGTGAAATACAGAGGTAAATGATAGTGACAAACCCATGAACTGAATGAAAATGGACTTCTTGTGGTAAATGTTGGGAAATGATTACAAGATCTGAATGGGGCTTTAATCCCCACAAGGACAATGCCAATGAATGAAACCTTTCTGGTACTAAATCAATATTCAAAGACTGCACATGGACAGACCAATGGCTTCAACTGCATATGAAGCGGAAGATGGCCTTCGTGAGCACCAATGAAAGAAGAGGCCCTTGATCCTCCCTAGGTTTGATTCCCAGTTCAACGGAATGTAAAGAGACAGTAAGATGGGTTATAGAAAAAGGGGAAGGGGACAGGTTAGGGCTCTTATGGACAGGAAACTGGGTAAGGAAATTACATTTGAAATGTAATTAAAGAAGTATCCAATTAAAAAAGCATTAAAAATTCCTAAAAAAATGATAGAAGTAAAAGAAAAGAAAACTATCAATGAATCATACATATTGATGCAGAAATCTAAAGGGTATGTATCAGGGAATGGTAATCAGAGTAATACAGGTGGAAAAACTGAGATGACGATGTATTAACTAGATGCACATCTCTGTCCCAAATATCAGTGTCAGAAACAAAGTGCAGTATAGGAATCCAAATCAAGGCGGAGTTTACATTGAGCTGAGGATACAATACTTGTCATCCCTCCTTCCTTAGGACCTTTTTATCCTGGGCAAAAAGAATGAAAGCCATGAGCTATCAGAAAAACAACTGTACACTTCCTAATACCTGACTTTTGGAATAAAGAAATTAATGATAAAAAATCTCTGACTTCCAGGAACCATAACAAGCAAGGAAATCCAGATGTTACTGAGAGGGTCCCACCTTCTGAATCCCATATGTGGAAGGCTCAGATCAAGCCTATGTGTTCAGTGAACCCTCACAACCCCTACACAGCACTCACTGTGCTTTTCCATGTACCATATATTTTTCGTTTTTTAAACTAAAACCCTAGGCCAACTTCCTTCTCCCCATTTCTGATATCTACATTCTATTTGTTCTCCCTCCCAAATATCTGTTTACACTGAAATAAAGGCCTATTAATAAAATCTAGAGGTACTGAATGAATGTCTGAGAGGAAGTTGCAGTCAGGAAAACACTAGTGACATCACAGGAGAAGCTAGGGCTCTCCAGTATACAAGAGATTATTCAGGGATGGCCTAATGATCATGTCACTGAGAACTGGCATGGCCTACCTCCTAAAGAGCTTTCTTTATATCGACCAGATTCTAGGGTGATGTTCCAGGTGTGTCCTTTGACACAGTGGAAAACTTTATGTAGAACATCTCTCTAAAGCTAGAGAGTTCTCTTTGCTTTATTAGTGGTTACATGCTCTGAATGAAGAAAGCTATAAAGGGTATGGCATGTGTAGAAAATATCTAGGAACATGGGACGTAGGAGATTCTTCTGTATTATAATTTTATTCCCATTTCCATTCCTGTGACAAACAGTTCAATTTCCTAAGTTCTATCTGTTTCCCAAAGGCCTTTGTTTCCCTACAGATATTTAATTGAGTGGATTTTGAATTTCATTTTCTAATTGTTCATTCCTTGATAGCGGACTTTATAGATATTCCTGAATGTGTCCTCAAAAATTCCGTTTTGCAATTCTAGTTTTTTGCAATGATTTTTGCAAAAAAGCTGGCCAAGCTAAAAAGTGAATGTAATAGTGTAAATATTGTGTACCTACTTCAAATGATAAACTCCCAAATTTTTATTTTATGCAAAAATTACCTGATATCAGTAAATCAAAGGGCAGCATGGACTATACAATGCGGTTATGTAGTCCCATTAGATATCATTTCAGTAATATCTACCTTCCTGTGTTCCAAGGGTGAGACTTCAAGCTTTTGGATGTTTTACCATGATTCTTTCTTCAAGCCATACTAAAGATACAGGATGATGGGAAGGGAGAGGAATGGCTTGAGGTCCAGTAAAAGCTAAACTTCAATAGGTACATAAGACCAGGATTGATATTGTCATTTGTGGATTCTCCATTCTTGACCTAGGACCTCAGAATCCATGTTGAAATTTCAACTAAATTCATAGATGTATAAGCCACCAAATATATATATATATATATATATATATATATATATATATATATATATTATAGATAAATCGATATAGAGATAAAGAAGAGATAGAGCTAGAGACAGAGACAGAGACAGAGACAGAGATAGATAGATAGATAGATAGATAGATAGATAGATCAGACACCAAAACTAGATACGATTAAGGTTAATAAAGCTAAGAAGTGCATGCTGCCAGTAACAGGTTATATATCTTCCCTGAGAGTCACAGCTAGAGCATGTCAATTACAGAAGTGAATGCTAGTGGCAAACCAGAGAAGTGTAACGGACCTCTTGTTGTTAAATTTTTAGAAAGGATTACAAGAGCTGAAGACATTATCAACCCCATCAGAAGAATAATGCGAATGAACAAGAACCTTCTGGTACTATAAAGATACTCAAAGACTGTACATGGACAGACCTATTGCTCCAACTGCATGTGTGGCAGAGGATGGCATTGTTGGACACCAAAGGAAGGAGAGGCCCTTGGTTCTCCATAGGTTTGACTCCCAGTTCAAGGAAATTTCAACGGGTAGTAAGGGTGGTTTAAGTGTAAAGGAAAGGAAACATTTAGGTCTCTTACGGAGAGGAAACTGGGAATGGAAATAACATTTAAATATAGATATAGAAATATCCAAAAAGTATTAAAATTAACTTAAAATTTAAAAAAAATGAAAGAAATAAAAGTAAATAAAACTGCAAGGTAATCAGACATATTGATTCATAAATCTAGAGGGACACTGTCAGGGAATGGTAGTCAGCATAACACTAGTGGAAAGACTGAGATGATGAACTCTCAACTAGAAGTATTTCTCTCTCCCAGATATCTGTGTCAGACACAAACTGCGATGTAGGAATCAAAAACATGGAGGAGTTTACTATGAGCTGAGGATACAATACTTGTCTTTCCCTCTTTCCTTGGGACTTTTTCCTTCTGGGAGAAAAAATAAAACCCATGCACTCTCAGAAAGAAAAAAAAAAACAAAAACAAAAACAAAACAAACAAACAAACAAACAAAAAAAAACTGTACCCGTCCCAACACCTGGCTTTTGTAATAATGAAATTAATGATAATAAAATCTCTGACTTCCAGGAACCATAACAAACAAGGAAATCCAGATGCTACTAAAAGGCTACCACTTCCTCAATCCCATATGTGAAAGGCTCAAATCAAGGTTGTGTGTTCAGTGAACCCTCACAAACCCTGCTCAGCACTCACTGCGCTTTCCCATGTATTTCCCAAATATTTCCACATATTTCTTCATTTTTTTTAAACTGAAACAGAAGGCCAACATTCTTCTACTCATTTTGTTATGTACATCGTCTTTGTTCTCTTTCACAAATGGCTGTTTGCCCTGAAATAGAGGCCATTTAGTAATCCCTACAGGTACTGCGGGAATATATGTTATGCATTTTTTTTGTGACATCACAAAAGCTAGGGCTCTCCAGGGTACAAGATATTTTTCAGGGAGGGCCAAATGATGATGTCACTTAGAACTGCCATGACCTACCTGCTAAACAGCTTTCTTTACATTCACCAGGTTCGAGTTTGCCTTTTCCAGGAATGTCTACTGTGACACAGTGGTAACATTTATGTACTACACCTCTCTACAGCTGGAAACTTCTCTTGCTTCATCAGTGGTTACAGGATCTACATGGAGAAAGTCAGTTACGGGCTTGTATTGAGTAGAAAAGATCTAGAAACATGGGATGTAGGAGATTCTTCTGGATAATAATTCTATTCCCAGGTCCATTCCTGTGACAAACAGTTCAATTTCCTAGGTTTTCCCTGTTTCCCACAGGCTATTTTTTCTCTACAGATGTTTAATTGAGTGAATTTTTTATTTCATTTTCTAATTGTTCATTCCTTGAAAGGGGACTTTATAGATTTTCCTGAATGTGTACTCAAATATACTGTTTTCAAATTCCAGTTTTTTGGCAATGATTTTGGAAACAAACATGACCAAACTATGAAGTGAATTTAACAGTGTAAATATTGTGTACCTACATAAAATGATAAACTCCCAAATTTTTATTTTATGCAAAAAAATAACTGCCTGAGTAAATCAAAGGACAGCGTGGACTATGTAGTCCCATTAGATATCATTTCTGTAAAATCTACCTTCCCTTGTTCCAAGGGTGAGATTTCAGGATTTTGGATGTTTTAAGATGATTCTTTCTTCAGGCCAAAGATAAGATACAGGAGGATTGCCAGGGAGGGAAGAATTTGAATTCCAATGAAACCTCAACTTTATTAGTATCATAAGAACAGGAGCGAGTCTATTTGGCATTGCCATTTTTGGATTCTACATTCTTGATATACCTGCTCAGAGTCCATGTTAAATTCCTTCTAATCTCATAGCTGTAGGAAAAGTGGAATAAATGACAATAAACATAAGTGGTTGGGGGTGAAATTGGGTATCCCCAGAAAAGTCACAGGTGCCAGGTATGCAAGAGGTTCTGATAAACCTAATGGGATGATGGTAGTTGAAATACCAAGCAGCAAAGAGATAGAACCACTAGAGTCTGCCTCCTGTAGCTAGACATAATCAGCCACCAAAACTAGATAAGATTGATGATCTTAAGAAGCACATTCTGTCAGGAACCAGATATAGATCTTTCCTAAGGGACACACCAAGAGCATGTCAAATACAGAAGTGAATGTGTTGTTGCAAAAATATAAAAATAAAAAAAATGTCTTATATTCCGCTATCTCTGGCACTGTAGTTTCCCAAGTCTCTGCTAAATATCTTGGTTGAATACATCCCCACTCCTCAGTTGCCCAGTGTCTCATAGTCCCACACATGATCTTACACTCAAAACCTCACATGAAAGAACACACAACACAATAAACTTTGATCCAATTGATAAGATTTAATACCCTACTTAAGCATACAAAACCTGGTACCATCCATACCTTAGGAACATTAATTCCAACCAGTAAATACCCAGAGCAGAATCCTAACCTCACCTGCCATGGCTTCTCACCTCTCCTCCTGTCTCTCCTTTTTCCTCTAGTCTCTTCTATTTCCTTCAAACTTCTTTCCTGCCCATCCTTCCTTTTCCTCCAATGATAGGCCTCCTTCTATCCTGTACCTGCCCCTCACCTGTACTTCACAAATTTAATGGGAAAGTGGTTCTGGGGAATTCACCTGAGTTCTGAGTACAGGACAAGGCAGCTGTCCTTGAAGCAGTGGATCAGGATCAAAATACAGATAACTTCACTGTTAACAACGTTTCTCCCTTTTTGTCCAGTTAAACAGACTTGTCATTTATATATCAATTGAGTAAGATAATTACCGTTCTGCAATTTATAAAGCATTTGATATACTCAACACCCAGTCCAAAACTATACCAGTTAGAAAGTACATTTAGTTTTTCATTCCAGCTTCATCAAGGCTTAAAATCTATATTATGTCTTGGCTAGCTTGTATACTATCTGATAACTATCCAATAAAATATGTATAGTCAGAGTTATACAGCCTGATAAACAATGAGACTATAATCAGTATCCAACCCTGTCAGAAATCTGAGAATGACCAAATATCTATACACATAGGAAGCCTAAGAGGACTTCTAGAACTGAGAGGTTGTAGAGACAAATCTCCACTAGCACAATCCCCTGTTAGCAACAGGTGAGTTTAAGTCTTCAGCCTTCTGACACAAGATCAACTGACAGCCTACTGAAATGTAGACTCGGAAGGGCTCACTATCCTGTATTGGCAGGGTTTATCAGTCAAATCCTCTGGATAATTTGTCCTTTTCTGGATAGTATTAATCTGCAGATGAAACAGGCATTTTTTCCAGTGACTGCCTAGCCACAAAGTATTGCCTCACTTGGAGGTAGAGATGTTCAAATTCATCATTAAATCTGCCAAAGGGGAACAGTTAGGAGAAGATAAGTAATAACAAAAGATAAGTAATAACTTTAAATCTCAAATTTTGTGGATTTCTGACATTTTTGAAAAGCATCTATCTATCTAAGACAATCTGGACTGTTGTCTTTATATATTAATTTTGTTTTGATAGTACTCTTACAAAGTCAGAGCCATGACTTCGCTATTTGAATCTTAACTCACAGGTGTAAGCAACTCAGAAGTCTGTAATGAAAACAATAATAGGACTGTCTCTTGTAATTTTAAATTTTTCTGTCCAATAATTTCTATACCTAAACAAAGAAAAGATTAAGCTTAGTTACCAAAGGCGATTATGACTGTATAACTCAATCTAGCTTATTACTCCTTGCTAAATTTCAACCAATTTTTCAATTCTTCATAAAAAACAACTTTAGAATAAACACTTCCAGCCCCACCCCAAATATTCCAGGGAAATGAGTTGTACATGGGTGTTGAGATATCCTTAGGGGTAGGGGGTAGGAAGAATGAAGCAAATGCAATAGCCGATATGTCCTGACTGGTCCCAGCTGAAAGTCATTGAGACCAGGATTCCAAGTAGTCACAGTCTGCAAAACACAACTCTCAAGACAAAGGTTTAGAATCGAGATATCTTTTTGTTTGATTCTCCTGAATATATTTTTCAGGCGGTCTACCACTATCAAACCTGATCGGTATGACTCTGTGAGGTTTCCAGAATCCTAAGCAAAATTTTTAAAAACACAAGGACAAAATCTTTCTCCCAAAATAATCTGTTACTTAATCTGAAACAAGAGAAGCTTGTATCTTACACTCCCTCCCAGAGTAATAATATAAGCATAAAACTCAAATTCACACCCATCATAAAGATTAAACAATTTTTAAAAAAGGAATTTATGTAAAAATGATTCTGATATAAATCCGTTCTTGGTGATATCAGGAAATAAACCCAAAATTCCCATGGAGCCCATATTAAGAGAATTTGAGCTTGCTATTGTCGTAAATATCAAAAGTAACCGAAAACCATCGCTAGACTTCATCAACGAGCCATATAGGGGGGTAATTCATACCTTCTATCAATTCTAATATCAATAAGGAACACTTTAAACCAGGACTTTTGCCCAAAATATCTCAATCTGTTAAGCTCTCTAACTGGAAGCCACAGATTTTTCTTTACCCTTAATAACTTCTACAATATATGTCTGCATTCACTTTCCCTGGTGTTACAGACATTTCATCACAACTCTCTACTTGGTAGTGCCTAATTTTTTCCCTAAGTTCTGAGCAGTAGATGAAAATCCCCACCTAATTTAGGTAATCTCTCTACTCTCTTCTTTCTAAAAACAAACTTAATCACTTGTTAATAATACCTGAAAAGAAGAAATACCTTGTGTAACTAGGATTTCCACCCAAAATTCCCATGTGGAGACCATGTTAAAAAGAAAATGAGTATCCTGAAAGACATTCTAAACAACTTTATTTAAAAAGCAGCTTTAATATCTTAACTCTCTGAGCTGCCATTACTTATTACACAGAATGGTACCAACATCCTGTCAGCCCAGGATGTTTCCCCATTTCTTTGTTTGATTTTCTGCTCTTAAGTTATCAAGAATTAATAGGGCACCAGAGTCCTCTTACTTAGAAAATAAAAATTTTATTTTTATGATTACTAGTGGATTCTTGCCCATCATCTTGGTTTGCCATCTGTTGTTGTAAAAAGAAAAAAGAAAAAAGAAAACTTGTTTTTTTTACCCTGCTATCACTAGCACCGGAGTGTCCCAATATATCTGGTACATATCTTGGTGAAAACACATCCCTACTCCCTGTCCGTCCAGTTTCCCTTGCCGCCACACACTTTTCTATATTCAAACTCTCACATAGAAGAACACATAACACAATAATTTTGACCCAATTGATAAGATATAATTGCCCACTTAAATATACAAAGCACTTTACCATCCATCCCTTAGGAATATTAATAACAACCTGTAAATACACAGAGCATAATAGTAACCTCACCTGCCATGGCTTCTCACCCTCTCTTCCTATATCTCCTTTTTCCTCTAGTCTCCTCCTCCTCCTTCAAACATCTCTCTCACCCATCCTTCCTTCTCCTTCAATGGCAGGCCTCCTTCTATCCTGTACCTGACCTTCACCTGTACTTTACAAATTCAATGGGAGGTGGTTCTGGAGAAGTCACCTGAGTTCTGAGTACATGAGTAGGCAGCTGTCATTAGGGTAGTGGAATTAGCATCAAAATACAGATAACTTCATGGCAAACCACAACAAGTAGCTTTGATATCCTACAGATATCTTTAAATCCATGTAAAATTGCAAATGTGATCAGGTTCTAGTTTCTTCTTGTCCTTGATGCTGAGAAAAGTGATACCCAATAGTGTATGAGAACAAATATTACATAGTACACGTAAAGAAAACAAATTACTCCCAAAGCCAGCGTAACTTCATAAGTAAGCAATTTGAATTTAGAGAGAAATGGTTTAATATTGTATTATTTATCTTTAAATATACTCTAATAAGAATCTTTTAAAAAGCACAAATCTAAATATCTTTATAAAAATGTCATATCTACTTTAAATGATCAGAATGCACACCTGTGAATGTCAAACCTTATTAAGTCCTATCAGGAAGCTGAGGGTACAACTGGGACAGAAATCAGTCCTCAGCAGTCCAGCCTCTGTGACAGTCACACCATTAGCCGGTGCCACCATTGTACTTGATGCCAGATCTTAAAAAGTCCCAGCTTTTCCGAACTTCAAATTGTCCCCTAAATTGTTTTTTTTTCTTTTTTTTTCTTTTCTTTTTTTTTTTTTTTACATCAGAGCCAGTAGTTAAATCATGTTAGCCAGCTTAACGAACAATTTTATTTTTCCAAATTTTTTTATGGGTGATGGCCATTGCTCATTATTCTACATTTCCTTGGGTGATGGTGGAAGCATTGGTCTGCCACAGAGGAAACTCCTAAAAGACCTCCACCACTATTATTGCAAATGCCAATGATTTTGCTCCCTGAGTGGTGGGAAGATACGGGACGATTTTTATGTACTTCTTAGAATTAGAGAGATATGAGGGGAAAAACCGAATGAAACACTTCATGAAGTTCTCAGTACACTTGGTCCTTGGTTCTATGACTCACCAAGGTGCAATGAGTCAGTGCTAAACAGTGGGCCATACTCCAGGATTTCTAAAACACTGTGCCATTCCTCCTTCAAAGGCCTTGGCCATACTCCATGCCAGAACCAAATTTAAACAATGCTTTCACCATGGATAGAATTTGAAATAATATACTGAATAGGGAGAGTGGACAGCTTTAACTTGTCCTTCACTTTAATGGAATTACTTTAAGTTTCTTTATATTTAGCTTGATGTTCATTACTGGCTTGCTGTCCATTGCTTCTACTATGTTTCTCCATAGGACTGGTCTCCCTTATCACTTTCAAGCTTTAAGCATAAAGAGGGATTGCAATTGCTTTTTCAGCATCTAGTGAGATTATCATGTGATTTTTTTTCAGTTTCATTCTATAGTAGATTATATTGATGGATTTTCAGAAATTGAACCATCCCACTAGAAATTAAAAATTACACAGCATAACCTATGAAAGGGAGCACATACTCGCCTGCATACTCTAAAACCACTCCCCCCCAAAAAAGCAAAAACAGCATGTAAACAAAAAAAAAAAACATGCACCCTACAGAACAGATTTTATACTAACATACACACTCAAGCATCCCACAAAAAAACAAAAACAAAAACCAAAACAAAAATACATGCAAGCAAGAAAACCCCACACCCCCAACATCAAAATAACATGAAGTAAATATCACTGGTCACTAATACCTTTAACCATTAATGTCCTCTATTAAACAATAAAAGGACAGAGGATAACACAATGGATTTAAAAACAGGATCTGTCATTCTGTTGCATTCAAGAAACACTCCAGCAATTGTGATAGACAAAGCCTCAGACTAAGGTGTTGGAAAAGGTTTTCCAAGAAATTGAAACAAGAAACAAGATGGTGTAGCCATTCTAACATCCAGCAAATCAGTCTTTCAACCAAAAGTAATCAAAAGAGAAGGGGAAGGACACTTCATATTCATCAGAGGAATAATCCACCAAAATGTCATCTCAAATCTGGGTGTCTATATCCCAAAGACAAAAGTAGCAACATTAGTGAGAGAAATATTGCTGAAGCTGAATATCACATCGAACCTCACACATTAATAGTGGGGGACATCAATGTGACATCTCAACAACGGCACGTCATTGAGACAGAAACTAAAAAAGAAAACAATAAAAATAAAGATATAACTGACACGAGTTTAAATTAATCTGACCTCACCGATTTCTACAGATTTTTTTCACATGAACACAAAAGTACACACTTTCTTTTCAGTACTGCACGGAACCTTATCCTAAACTGAACATGTTCTCCCTCACAGAACAAGCAACAGCAGATACAGGAAGACTGTGCTAACCATTGAATCATCTCAGAACACAATGGATTAAAACAATAACAAAAAGTCAATGAACTCATGGAAATTCAATAGCTGGAAACTGAAGCACCACCAGTTCAGAGAAGACTTGAAAAAAAAAGTGTTCTTAGAATTCAGTGAAAATGATGGCATAACGTCTCCAAACTTAAGGCAAATAAGGAAAGCAGTGCTAAGAGGAACGTGCACATGCAGCAGAGAGCACTTTCATAAAGAAACCGGAGTGACCCCATACTAGCAACTTCCCAGCACACCTGAAAGCTCTAGAATAAAAAGAATCAAATACATATTAAAGGAGGGGACAGAGAGAAATGATCAGACTTGGGGTGAGAGTGATCCATCAGAAACAAAGAGAATACAAATATCAACAAAAACAATAACTGATTCCTTGGGAAAATCAACCAGACAGACAAACCCTTAAACAGATAATGTAATAGAAGGTAAGACAGCATCCAAATAACAAAATCAGAAATGAACAGGGAGTCAACCTATTGACACTGATGGAAGGCACAGAATCATTAGGTCTCAAAAACCTGCTGTCTACAAAATTAAAATCTCTGAACTAAATGGATGATTGTGTAGATGAATACCACTGACCACAAGTAATCTGAGGTAAGATGAACTATGTAAATAGCTCTACAACCCCTAGAGAGACACAAACAGTAATTAAAAGTTTCCTCACTGAAAAATCCCCAGGACCAGAATGATTGAGTGCAGACTCCAACCAGATTTTCAAAGAATTCTCAACCTACTCCAAAACACAGAAACAGAAGGAAAATCGCCAAACTGATTCCATGACAGCACAGTTGCCCGGACACCAATATCACAAAACGACTCAAAAAAGAAAGAATTTCAGACGAATTTCCCTTACAAACATCGGTCGAAAAAATACTAGGTAAAATGCACCAAAACAAAATCCAAGGACATATCAATGTGCCATCCAGCGCCATCTACTAGGCTTTTTCCTGAGGATGCAGGAGTGGATCAATCTATGAAAACCCATCAAAGTGATCCACCATATTAACAAACTGAACTGAAAAAAAATATTCTGCCAGCAGCATTTCACATTTATGTGGGAGCTCCCCTTGAATTTAACTTTGTGGTAGTTGCTTATCATGACAAGTATATATATAAATTTGTACATATATATTTTAGTAAAGTAACATATTAAATTGTTATATCCTAACATAATTTATAACAAATATTAATATATTATATTAATATTAACATATTGTATTTATACATAAATTATTATATTCATATGTTAAATATAATTAATATTATTATATTGTTACTATATTAAATTAATACATAGTGATATAATATTGTAACTGATATATTACATTAATATGTCAAAATTAATATAGTAAGTATTAATATATTAATATGAATTATTAATATCCACTATTACAAAATGGTGTGAAGGAGCTGAATGAAGAAACAAGGAAAAAATTGCAAGACTATCTCTTTAGATGCTGAAAAGCCTTTGAAAGAATCCATCGTCCTTCCCTATTTATGGTCTCAGGGAGACCAGGGATGTCAGGCACATACCTAATGCAATAAAATACTAAAATAAATCCAAAATATATTACACAAAATGCAATATAGCATGGCAACTGTTCATATCAAAATAAGGGGGGAAAAGCAAAAGGCAATTCAACTAAATTGGAGAATGAGAACAGACTTCTAATCTCGCAGCATCCTTTCAGTAAATTCCTTAAATTCCCAGCTAGAGCAAAAAGACAATCAAAGGAAGTCGAGGGGATGATATCGGAAATAGAGAACTCAGTGTATCGCCATTCACACATCATATAATAGTGAACACATTTGATCCCAAAGTTTTACCAGAAATGACCTATATATGAAAAACACCTTCAGCCAAGTGGACAGATTAAATGAAAATAATCTGTCATGCAAATGACATAGAGGCTGAGAAGAAATTATGGAAGCAACACCAATCACAATGGGTATATTTTATTTATATAAAATATAAAATATGAAATATAAAACAACTCTAACCTAGCACATCAGAAACATGTCTGTTGTGAACTCCAAGTCTCTGAAGAGAGAAACTGAGGAAGGTAGCAGAAGACAGAAAGACCTCCCTTGCTCACGGATGGGTAGAATTAAGAGAATCAAAGAGGCAATCTTACTTTTGGGTGAAGATACAATGTTGCTATCTTGCAGTCAGGTGTGACATGGTTGCCAAGGTGCATGCAGGACTAAAGGCAATCTTACAGTCTTGTGTGGAGTCAAAGAAGACATCTTGCTGTTTGGGTGTGACATGGTTGCCCAATGGGCACATGTGACATCATTGGCTGAGGAAGCAGGGTCAACCTGAAACATCTCCGGCTTTCTAGCATGCAGATTGTGTCACAATTTCTAAATCACATAAGTCACCGAAAATAACCAGGGTAAAAATCTCTGACAGAGGGATGGCAGGCATTACTGGAGAAGGAAATGGCTTTGATATCTGTAAGAACAAACTGCTCATGCCACGCCTTCCAGTCAGCCCAAGTATCATGGGATGAGGAGATCTAGATTTAGAGACTGAATGTTTAATGTTTTCTTGGGAAATTTTAGCCTGCTCGCGACAGTTCACTGTTATCAGGAAATATTTGAAGTGGAATACTATGCAGGTATGAAAAATAAGGACATTCTGAAGCTGCGGTCAACTAGAATGAACGAGTTGAGAAACCTGAAACTCCTCTGGGTGAGATCATTGAAGACCTCGAGAAAAAGCAACACTGGGCCTTGGTCACTGAAGACAGATATCCATAGAAAATACAGCAGACATGACTGAGGAAGAAACAGCTGTGTCTACTGGACTATTGAGAAATGGTTAGAGCCACTACAAGGGGAGATCTCTATTAACAGAAAATTTGATCCAGAAATACTGTTGAGGAAAGCTTGTTGAAATTTCTGAACCCAATGTGTCCATAAAGAAAACACACAATCTGGTTAGTATGATTATAATCTATAAATGTGTATTGGGTAGATCAAACCCTATCATAATGAATTCCCCAACCATAAAACCCCTTGCTACATGTGCTTTCTCCAGGCAATATGGATTCTTTCCATCATTACTTCATCCTCTTTTTCCTCACTCCTCTCCCTTCCCCTCTTACCCTCTTCTGCCTCTCTACCTAAACCCACAGTCAAACCTCCAGTACCATCTTTCCCCTCCGGCTATCAGTAATAGGCTCTAGCATCTACTGACCAGTTAAAATGGGAAGAAGGTTCATATGCGAGCACAATCACCTGAGTTCTTGATAGAGGGCCAGTCAGGGGGAAACGTCCTTTGAGGAAGCAGATAAATATCAGGATACAAATTGCATTTGCTGGGGGAAGAGCAAATCCTTATAATGCTTTCC